>NW_022196894.1:37233011-37284531 GCF_008632895.1 Mastomys coucha | reverse complement strand
AAAAAAAAAAAAAAAAAAGAAAGAAAGAAAGAAAGAAAAATATAAGTGGCTCAAAATGAGAAGTTAACCTGCTTTTATTTTAGGCAGCATAATTTTTACTTGAAGAAGAGTAAAATACAGAATAGTCTATATCTAATAAAATTTACATAGTTTTTTGATAAAAGTTCAATATCTAAACATTAATCACATGTCTATGATCTTGGAGACGCAGTTGTAAATTGAAACATTTAAAACCTAAATTGCAGCATAAAGTATGAAATCAAGGAAAACAAAACTTAGTAAAGGATGTAAGACACTGATTTTGGACACAAAATATTGTTTAGAAAAATAAAAAATTCAAATAAATATAAAATTCCATTCCATTCATAAACTATAGAAGTCATGTTGTTTTTCTTTTCTATTTGATTTATATATTTAAATTCAATTCCAATCAACTTCCTATTCTGTATTTTGATACAACAAGCAAACTGAATAGAAATTTTATTACATATGAAAATGTAAAAACATAGAATAGACAAAACAATACTTAAAAGAATAAAATTGCAGGTGATATGCCGTGCAACTCACTCTTATATAGCATTACTGTAATCAACATACAATAGTAGCAGCATAAACACATACCTATAAAGAGGAAAATAGAATATAGAGTCAATAATACGTCACATGTGTTCATATCTACATCTTCAAATGATTTCAAAAACCTTTTCATCAAATGATGTTGAAATAAATGGAAACAAATAGAACAAATAAAGAAAATAAATCTCAATTTAATCCCTAACTTTGAATAAACATAAAATCAATTTGAAGTAGATTATATACATTAACACAAAATAAAGAACTAAGGGAATATATAAATGTG
Source organism: Mastomys coucha (assembly GCF_008632895.1). Taxonomy (NCBI): domain Eukaryota; kingdom Metazoa; phylum Chordata; class Mammalia; order Rodentia; family Muridae; genus Mastomys; species Mastomys coucha. The sequence goes on along the minus strand of NW_022196894.1, from coordinate 37,283,672 downwards.
TATAAAGCTCCTCTACACACACTCAGGCATGCACAGGCACATGCACATTCACACACATTCATGCACACACATACTCACACCAGCAGGCACACACTCACATACAGACATGTATATACCCACATATGCACACACAGCACATGCATACATGAGTAAACGGTTACAGTGGAGGATTTAAAGCAATGAATTCTTATGTAAAATATAAAACCTGAAAGCTAGATCAAAAATAACATTTTAAAAAGATAATATGAAAAAGACAATTTGGGACCAATGAGCTACATCAACAGATAAAGGTGTTTGCCACTAAGCCTCACAACTTTAGACTAATGCCCAGAATCCACATGGTGGAAGAGAGAACTGACATCCATGTTGTCCTCTGACCTTTGAACCTAATGAATACAGCTTATGCACAATACACAAACATACACACACATACACACACACAGAGTTGCGGAGGGAGAGAGAGAAATGTAATTTTAAAAGATACCTTAAAGCTAATGTTTACAGTGCACAGCCATATCCCCTCATCTCCAAGGAAAGCACTGTAGGAGCTAGTGGATGTCTATAACAATGGATTTTTTTGTTGTTGTTGTTGTTGTTTTTGTTGTTGTTGTTTTTCGAGACAGGGTTTCTCTGTATAGCCCTGGCTGTCCTGGAACTCACTCTGTAGACCAGGCTGGCTTCAAACTCAGAAATTTGCCTGCCTCTGCCTCCCAAGTGCTAGAATTAAAGGCATGAGCCACCACTGCCCAACTACCATGGATCTTATCAAACTTTATGTACAGAGTACAATATGATACCCTTTGGAGAATATTACTAAATCTATGTTCCTTGGAATATCACAGCATTGCAATGGTCAGATTGAAAACCTCAAAGGCTACTAAGGAAATAAGGGCTTGAAAGTGTGTGCAGAATAGAACACTGGACAAAAAGACTATTTATAGCTTAGACAGGCCAGGACAGGGTGGTCAACACTCCATTCCATGATTCATCTGGTTAAGTCATTTAAAACCAATCTTTTCTGCAATTATCTAGTGTTTCTAGATTACTCTACTGTGGGTTATTTAAACCATGGAAAATGATCCATAGGCAAGGAGGCTACTACTGTACCTGAAACATACTAGGAGGGTGGCATGTGAGTACCATTACCACAGAAAGAAGAAAGGAAATACTGAGATGACTCAGTAAAAATGCTTGTCTTCCAAGCATGAAGACCCAAGTTTCTCTCCCAGCACCCATGTAAAAAGCCTAGTATGGTGGCATGCATTTGTAATCCTACCACTATGAGACAGGGACATGTTGATCCCTGGGGCTCACTGGCCAGCCAGCCTTGACTACTTAGCAAGTTCCAGCTCCACTAAGGGATCCTGTCTCAAGAAAAGAGGATGGACAAATGCCAACTGATGACAGGTGAGGTGGATCTCTAGCCTCCTCACACATGAGCACACACACATACACAAGTGTATGTGCGTGCATATATCTTCATAAACATAAACACACATAAGCACACACAAATAAAAAGTAAAACTATATGAGGTAATGGATTTTTAAGTAGTGTAGAAAGCTAGCCTTGTGTTTTACCAAATGACTAAGTGATACATCTAAATATGTAGTTTTTGTTTTTCAATTATGTCTTGGTAAAGCTGGAAGAATAAAAAAAGAAAACAAGAGACACAGACTGCAAGAAAATATTTGTAATGAATGTAAGTGTGTGTCTAACAAATATTACATAAAGAATTATAAAGAGTAAAAACAAGACAAAGTATAAAAACAGAGGGAAATTTCTTAGCATTGATCACAGAAATGCAGGTCAGCAATCCACGGGTGTCATGAAACATCAGCAGCTGAACACTTGGTAGTTAGTACACCTGAAGAACAAACATTGCTTTTGTGCACCATGTGGAGGAGATGCAATGGACCTCCACATTACAAGGTACCTTGGCAAGTTCCTTAAAAATTAGGCATATGTCAGCCAAATGATTTAAAAAATTCTCTTGTTAAGTTTATCTCCACAAGAATTAATACATAATATATATGTTCATGAAATTCTTGTAGATGAGTAGAGATAACAGTCTCAATGACAACTGCCAAAAAATGAAGAATCTTAAATGTACATTAAGGACAAAGGGGGGAAGTTGTGAATAATGATGCAATGGGGTATTATTCGACAATAGAAACTGAAATAGATGGATGGATAGGTGGATGGATAGATGGATGATAGATGGAAGGAGGGAAGGAAGGGAGAAAGAAAGGATGAATGGGTGGATGGATACAGACAGACAGGCATACCAACAACATAGATATTTTCTTTTTCCCTCTTTTGGCACTGTGGATTGAACTTAGGGTTTCACATATAGTATGCATGTTGTCCACCACAGAACCATACACACAGAACTGTATTTTACTTTTGTTTTCTTGTTTTGTTTTGTTTTAAGACAGAGTCTCACTAAGTCTCACAAGCTAGTTTTGAAGTCACTCTATACCCCACATAGGTTTTGAATTTGTGGTCCTCTTGCTTCAACCTCCCAAATAGTGAAGCCTATACCTCAAGCTCAGCTTTGAAACACGTTTGAAAGTATTTTAAGCAAAAGGAATGAGACAGAGGGTGCAGAGTAAATCACTACAGTTCTATGAAATTCTAGAGGATGTACAAGAAATTTCAAGCAATAGACAGTATATCCCTTTTCTGTAGAGCATTGAATAAAGAGAGGAGATTGTAAACAGGCATGAAAGAACTGTCTGGAGGGATAAAAGTTTATGTTGCAGCTGAGGTATTGTTTAAACAGGGCACATTACATGACTTATAAACTCTCATCAAAGCTTATAGTTAAAATTTATATTTTTGTTACCTGTAAATTATGTCCCAATAAAATCCATTTTGTTGTTAACTTATTATTTTTATTATTTTAGATACAAAGTAGTGGATATAAGAATAGCTACCATTTTTCAAATGTCTTTTGTATATTAGTCACTCTGTGGGTTGTTGATATGCATTATCATCACAGAAATATAATTCAAGCATGAGTTGTGATTAAAATACACATCAAACATACCATAATCTGCTCAGGTGACACTCGATGTGGCATAGGGAAAGGATCCATAGCAAGCCAACACCTGAAGTTACTATGTGAGGAAATAAAGCTAGTATGGTTGAAGATAGAGACTGGGTCTATATGGGGTCTATCTGAGGGACTGTCTTTTCAATAGAGTAGTAGGTAGGACCATCCACATGGGTAGAGCAGCAGCCTGTAGAGAAATCTGGAATGATGCTGATAGAGGGAAAATAAGAATCTCTAGACAACCTTCTGCAAGGCAGAGAAAGGGCTAGCATGTATGGGGCAGAGCATGCTGGACTCGACCACTTTCTCTATCATCTTATGAAAACCAAGATAAGTGGTGGCAGAGACAGAGACATAGTCAAGGTTTGAGTATATAAATCTGCCCCAGGCAGGGATGACCCAGAGGCCTCCGGGAGTGGTTGATAAAAGCTATCTTAGTTGAAGTATAAAAAATATCTAATATCTGTCCCAGCTGAGGGGGAAACTGGCAATTCTCTCTTCCTTTTTTAATTATAATATTTGACTTACTATGGTTCTGTCAGACTACTAAATTGGAAATGGAATAAAATATAGTAGATAGGAAATTTGGCTGAGCCAATTAAAATATTCCACAGAGAGTCTTTCCTGTCCAAGCAACATTATGAACCTCTGAATAAATTGGGTCTGGGCCCTGGTTTGTTATTTTTAATTTGGACTAGTAGAGTAGATATTAAAAAGTCTGAAATTTGGAGCATATTCAGTCACTCACATGCTGATCAAAACTCTAATGTGTCAAAACTTGGCATCGCTTTCTGGATCTCAACTTCCCCTCTCCCTGCCAATACGTGCCCGTTCCTTCCCTTCCTGTGGAAGCGCTATGACCTCAGGTAGCCCACCTTCACCTGTGCACGCTTATTCTTCTCTCCCGTGCCTCTAATCACACACTGTTCATGGTACTCTTCATGAAGACAGTACTATAGTCAAATATATTTGGGAAACATTGTGTTAAACAGTTACAAATGACTGCTGCAGAACCTTTCAGAGTATAATGTGTTCACATACACCGAGAATCTCCAAGGGTGAGATAAAAAAAAAATTGATCATGAAACTCCTGTGGTTGTAGCATTATCTAAATTTGCCTTGGGAAACATTGGCCTAAATTGCAGTAACTGTTCTCAACATTCCCTCTGTCTTCAGACTCTTGTTTAAATCCATGTCGAGTACGACTATGGGGAAATTACCTCCAGTCACAGTATTAGAGAACTAGGTCTGATGGGTTGAGGATTTTGTGCCATACATAGTACCTGTTTGCAATTTCATAGAACCTGTGCCAGGGTGACCAACAAGGCTTTTGATATCTGTCTTAAGAGCAGGAGGTACAGCAACCTGGTTTCTGCAGGTTGACAGCAATCTGGAAATAGTTATTTCCAGATGAACTGGAGCTTCAGAGTTAATCTTCAAGGGGAGAAAACATGTATAAATGAGAAGATAGCTGAAAATGCTTGAATTATTCCCAAGCATTAGAGGCATAGTGGATCATCATGTACATCAAGAGATCACTGCTGTTCTAAATCCTAAGGTAGTTGCATAGTAACCAGCAGGTACTACGTGAGTCAGAGCCTGGGCTGGTGGAAAAGGCTTGCCCAAGTTTCAGCAGGACTTAACTACAGAAAGAATTTTATCATTAGCCATTCTACTTTACCTGAGATAACCAAAGCCTAGCCCATTTCTACAGTTAGAATCTTGTAAACTACTATAAGATTACTACAGGATTTTACAAAAGTAAAAAAATCAATCTACTTTTATTACTCAGAGAGAACGGGTTTAAAACATGTTTGGTAGGTTCCAATGAGTCTAGGGAATGGTGTATATGCCATACAGTATATGAATTATCTAAGTCATTTCCAAATAATTTGGATCCAAATATGCTTTGACCCTAAAATTAAAGGCATAAACAGATTTTTGTTTGGTTTGGTTTCAAGAACCTGGGACTGGAACAGGATAAGACTGTTTCTTTAAGGGCTGTTTACAAAGTCATTCTAGCGTTCTCTCCTGTTTTGTTGATTTTTTTTTTAAAGAGAAGATGTTAATGGATGAGTCTAGCCTTCAGAGGAGCCCAGAAGAGGAACAAGGGGCTTCTGGGAAAAGGAGGGGCTAGGATTTGCTCTTCCACTCTATGGAGGTTCCTTTGTCCTTCTGTCCTTCATGTGACTCTCTAAAAAGCTGCACTTACTGAGTGAGTTCACGTCAGACTAGGAAAACCCCTGTCTCAAGCTTTGGAGAGTTCTAAGATGTGGGATTAAAAAGTAAACAGGAACAGAGAAGGACAAAAGGCAGGGATGGGAAAATAAGAAAGCTGAAAAAAAAGAGAGTACACTCACAGGCTGAGAGATCTTGGCATCTCCGACCTGCAAGGTTCCACCATGACGTTTAAATAGAAAGACATAGTTCTTGTTCAAAATGTCCAGACCAGGAAGAAATATCTGCTTCAGAATGGTATGTATTCTAGCATTCACCATGACTCTGCTCTGGAAAATAGCAGGGAGGATGCCTTGACTCCACAATAAAACTGCAAATGAGTGAATTTGGCAGCCACAGCACAGATCTCTCAGGTTGTATGGGTCCATCAGGAACTGTTCTTATGGATGTATAATTGGAGCTACTAGACCCTACATTCATGATAAGACAATAGATATAGAAACAATGTTAAATGACCCACCTACCATGTTTGAGGGAGCAGCTAGGTAACTCAGCACCTATATTACATACAGCTAAACGAGGAACTGGGTTAGCTAACCAGAGTAGGGGTTGTCTGTACACGAGCTAAAAGGACATATGCTGCAGTCATGTAGAAAGAACAATGTGTGATAGATACATTCAGTATATACTGCCAATATCTCTGCTTGGGCCAGAGGAAGACTTTGCTGTTACCCTGAGCCTGATGTGAGAAGGCTTTGACGCTCCCCTGGGTCTTAGGCATTGGGAAGTATGGCATTGACATACCCATGTTCATGTCACCAATACACATTCACATGGGACTCCATTTACTCCCCACAACATCCACAAGCAAATTGTTCAGTTGGTCACTATCTCTTCTGAGTGGAATCAATGAGGAGGCTCTGCTTTGGGCTGCAGCTATGCTACTTCATACCACGAGACTGAGGTTAACTCTGCTCTATTCCTGTCTCAGGCATGAGAGGTTGTCCTGGTTATTTTCTACTCCAGTCATTAGACCTAAAATGCAAGTTTCAAGCCTCTGGTAGTCTACAGACATGTCAATTGAGCAAGTCAACTCAAAGGGCCAAGGCCAAGTTCAAGGAGTTAAAAACTCTACTGACCTCTTGAGAAACAATTTACAAAGATACCTGGCAAAATGCATAGATAAAGGAAGAGGTGTCAGATTCGTCCCACTAATTCTAATGGGTTATTATCTCTTCAGTTTTTAGGACCTCTAAATATCTTTACTATATCACTAATTCTTCACTTACAAGTGGCTGGAGAGCATTGCATATGTGTTTATCTCTCTGAGGTTTGGTTCTTCACATACAGTAGAAATCAGATATAAGGTTAAATACTGGGCAAAACAGTGGAGGGGAAGGGTTCTTGGAAGCTTTTCAGAGGAAGGCAGTAGGGCAGGAAAGGGAGCGAAAGTATACTGATTGGTGTCCTTTGCCAGAATTTGCTAATTACTGCAGACAAGCAGAAGGCAATGTCAACTTCAAATATGCTCTAGCTTCTGGGAGCATCAGAGTGTACACCTTTCAGAACCAGGACCCAGCAAGCTGCTTATACTCTCCTCTCAAACAAAGTGGAATCTCAGTCAGTATGTCTTTCCAGCTGACTCAGATGTAATGTTCTTCTGCAAGACATCCTGAGCATATGCAGCATTCTAGACTTCCAGGAAACATTAATATCCAGAGTAAATTTTTCACTATTGGAAAATAGGGCATAGAAGAGTTCTGGACTGAGAAATTCTGCCTTCTCTCCTTTCAATGAATTGATACTTGGCATTATTTCTCCAAGAGAATATGTAGGGAAACCTCCCAAGCAGCTGGGAGACACACCTGCTGTCCCGATGCAACTCTGGTCAACAAGCAGTGGGTAGCATGGAAATGCATCACTGGAGATTGCTTCCTCTTGTTATGAATCACATTTTCACTTTTCTACTCTGCTTGGCTTTAAATCTCCCCAGTAAAAGATCAGTTTTTGGCTCCTGATTTGGGCTCTGTTTTCTGGGTGACAAGGGAATAGCAGAAGAGACATTAGACTTGGGCCCTAAAGGACATTTATTCTTCACATAGTCCAGGTATCTATATCTGCAAGTCCAGGTCTCCAATTGTAAGGAGCTGTCTCACTCTACTCTCTATGGTGTTGTGAATTAAGGACTGTCTAGGCAACTCACCCTGCAGTTCAGAACTCATTTTTCTGGACTCAGCAGACCATTTTACAGATCAACAAACTAATGAAAATAAAAGAACTCAACAACTCCATCAAGAGGTCCAGATCCCAAACAGGACCAGATGGGTCTCTTCCTTAAGATGGTGCCATGTATAGGTGCCAGGCTGGGCTCAGTCCTATACAAAATGATGGTCACAGGGAAGTAACTCAGGTTTGACTCCTGTACTCAGGAGACCACATTGAGACAAGAGTTATACAGGTAGGTGTACTGATCCAGGGGAAGAGAGATAGTGAAGAGAAAGCAGAGAAAGGTTTTCTGGAGGGTGTGGGTCCAATGAAAGTATAATATCTAGTAATCATTCCAATACTGAAATGATCTGAGCAAATGAATGAAGAAAAATGATATACCAAGAAGACAGGACATTGGCTAAGGTCAGCCTGCATTATTCTATGGCAAAGAGCACAATATTTTGTGGACCATGATGAGGAGCACAAAGGCTGTAGCAGGTATTCCAGAAAAGAATAGATACCTAAGTTAGATCTGAAGGACTCTTGAGTTAGCCATGCCTCTCACCTCCTGACATTTAGCATGATCATGCCCTATACTATACACTAAGGGAACAGAAGATGTGACGTCACCTTGCCAGTGTTGTGGAACAAAAGGCCAAGTACAAAAGTTCTGAATGTGCCCAGTGCTGCCAAGGAGAAAAGCCAGACCCCCATGAGCTCAAATTATTCTGAATATCCATGGGAAGTCTAAGAATCTTCTTGTGCTAGCCCCAGCCCCACACCACGACTCTGACTCCATTCTTCCTGGCTGCATGACTATGCCACCAAGTAGTCCAAGAATACCTGGGGTGAGCATCTATATGCACTGGACTGAAATTCAGATTGAACATTATAAAAAAAAAATACATGAGAGGCTCCCTTGTGACTCATCAGTGGCTCCGAGGACTTAAGTCTACAGTGCTAGAAGTTGCTGTCATTTCTATCTGTTCCCTTCCATGGAGCAGCCTTTGGGGTTAAATGGACCAGGACTGGTCTCCATCTTCTGCCCCATTGGTCTCACACAACTGAATGGATAGAACCAGCAGGCCAGATTGCTATTGGAATGCAGGGTGAGAGATCTGGCTGGTGACCCATCACTTACCAAGAAGTAAACCAGAGTAGACAATTGGGTCCAAATAGTCCTGACTTTATAGAGTCACAATCTTGTGGAGAAGGGATGTTATTAGGATTTTTATCAGCAATGGATTATATTATCTGAGTGTCAGGCTTATGCCTGTAATCTTAGCAGCTAGAGATTGAAGCCAGAAGATTTGTAAATTCAAAAAGAAATGACTTATGTTATCATAGCTAATAAAAGAAGAATAGATTTAAATTTCTGTTTATTGTCATGTCTACTACATATGCAAAAGGGACATATATGATTTTAAGAATAGCATTTATCCTTCAGGGCACCCAAAGAAAAGTATTTGATATCCCCAGAGAAACCTTTTGTCCTCCCTACACATAATCAGTTTTCTGATTTTTGTGAATTTTTCTCTTGCTATTTATTGCTTTTATCACATATGTATCTATTACCAAGCAATGCAGTGATTGGTTTTATATGTGTTTCCTTTTTTTGCTGTGTTTATGGGGCTCATTGGGCATCCTATTCTGAAGATCTATAGTTTTAATAAAATTTAGAATTTAAAAAAGGAATATTTTCTGTACCTATCATCCAGGGTTGGTATAAAGGTCAAATGAAACAATAGGCATAAAAGGTTCCTGGAAAGCTATAAAGTTTTAAGCAGAGATGGAAATTTATCTTATTGGTAGAGTGCTAACAAAGTAAAAAAAGGGGAGGGGAGAGGAAAAGAGGATAAAGAAAGGAAGGGAATCATTATACATTCCACATTGCCACTGCAAATATAGCCAGCCACACTCTATACATTGTGCTTGTGGGTTCTGCATCTGTATTAGAGTTACTATTGCTGTGATGAAACACCATGACCAAAGCAATTTGGGGAAGAAAGGGTTTTATTTCATTTACACTTCTATATCACTCATCATCATCAAGAGAAATCTGGACAGGAACTCAAACAGGGTGGACTTCTGAAAGCAAGAGGAGCTGATGTAGAGGTGATGGGGGTGCTATTTATTGGCTTGCTCCCTCTGGCTTGCACAGCCTGCTTCCTTATAGAATCCAAGACCACTAGCCCAGGGGTGGGATCACCCACAAGAGGTTGGGCCCTCCTCCATCTATCACCAAGAAAATGACATACAGACTTTTTTTTCACTGGAGGCTCCCTCCTGTCAGATGACTTTAGCTTGTATGAAGTCAACAGAAAACTATTTAGCATCTCTTTGTTTCAGCTTCTCCACTCTGCCATTGTAGCACAAGAGCAACTGTAAGCTACAAGAGAACTGGGGTGGCTGGCTATGCTCTTCTAACAGCTTGGATCTCCTATAGGCCCATATGTCAAATCATTGTCCCTAGCATAGCATTGTTAGGAGGTGATGGAGACTTTCAAAGAAAGGATCTAGTTAGGAGGTCTTCTGGTCACTGGGCTCATGTCCCTGAATGAGTCAATGGAAACCCATTCCCTACTGCTTTCTTTGTTTTCAAGTGCCAACATGGGTCAGCTAGCAGACAAAGCCCAGAGTTTTCCAACCCTGATATGTCTTCATGAATTTTAGAAAGTAAGTACATGGATGGTTATTGGTTTCAGACCCTTGGGTAAAGACTCCTTCTGGAGACTCTTCATAACATTGTTTAATTCACTGAAGGGTTTAACAGCTTTCACCAATGAAAAGATTGGTCATATAACTGAAATTCTTCACTCTGCATTATGAACCCTCGTTCTCTTCCTCCGAACAGGGATGGCTTATATTAACTAGCAGGTACTTTGTACAATTTAAGTAATCTAAAGAGATAAGTTGAGTACTGCTCACATTTGAAGAAAGATTCCAGTTATTCCCCCTAGAGCATTAGCAGCATTGGCTGTCTTCTCTCCCACTACAAGCTCCTATACAAAACTTTTCTGCAGTGGTAGCAAGAAAAGTAAAACTATGGGTCCTAGGATAAACTTTCCAGATCCAACTGAGAAAGTGGTCTCTATTTTCCTGAGGAAATGGCTGCTGCCTCTGAGGACTACCTCCATCCCTTTTTGCTGTTTTCAGAATTGTCTCTGAGTTTCATTCCCTGTCAGCCAGCAGGGACAGTAGTGACAGCTGAAAGCTATTCTTCATTTCAATCAGGTATAAGACTACCTCTAGCCAACACTCTGGAGACACAAGTACAGAGGGGAAACTTTTCACATCTAAGCCCCAGGAGACCAGTAGACTTGAACCTGAGAGTAAAAAGTAAACATAAAAATAAGATGGGGAGAAATTAATAATAGTCACTCAACCCTGTGATATTTACTTCATCTCTTCATTATTAAGCTTTGAGTGACATACTACAAAAGTGAAGACAACCAATGAGAGTGCAGGAAATACTGGTGTGGAGGATTTCTTGTATTTGAAGCCAAACACCCAAAACATTCCGTATGATGCAGACTAACTCAGGATGTATGAAGGGGGCCTATAGCAAAGACATCACAGTCCTGGCAAGGACTTCCCACACTTAAGTAGTGGGTTCAATAATAAGTAAACTAACAGGAACTGCTCATTGAGTCAATGCAGGTAATAATAATATTTGGGGTCATAAAATGTGTATCTTCCTCCTTGGTACATATTTTAGAAAATGGGCTTGACCCGGAATTGATTTTGTGTCACCTCATCCACAAAGCTGAAGAGGCTCTCGAGGTACATTGAACTTCAGTGCAGGCATCATGAATACAGCCTCTATAGGAGCCATGGTGTTTTAAGATTCAGGCTTGGGCTGCCCACTCTCCCCCTACCTATTCAATATTGTACTTGAAATCCTAGCCAGAGAAATTAGGCAACAAAAGGAGATCAAAGGGATACAAATTGGAAAGGAAGAAGTCAAATTATCACTATTTGCTGATGATGTGATAGTATACTTAAGTGACCCCAAAAATTCCTCCAGAGAGCTGCTAAACCTGATAAACAACTTCAGCAAAGTAGCTGGATATAAAATTAACTCAAGTAAATCAGTGGCCTTCCTCTACACAAAGGATAAACAGGCTGAGAAAGAAATTAAAGAAACAATACCCTTAACAAATGATATAAAATACCTTGGTGTGACTCTAACTAAGCAAGTAAAATATCTATATGACAAGAACTTCAAGACTCTGAAGAAGGAAATTGAAGAAGATCTCAGAAGATGGAAAGATCTCCCATGCTTGTGGATTTGCAGGATTAATATAGTAAAAATGGCCATCTTGCCAAAAGTAATTTACAGATTCAATACAATCCCCATCAAAATTCCAATTCAATTCTTCACAGACTTAGAAAGAGCAATTTGCAAATTCATCTGGAATAACAAAACCTAGGATAGAGAAAACTATTCTTAACAATAAAAGAACCTCTGGTGGAATTACCATGCCAGACCTTAAGTGGTACTACAGAGCAATTGTGATAAAAACTGCATGGTATTGGTACAGTGAAAGGCAGGTAGATGAATGGAATAGAATTGAAGACGCAGAAATGAACCCACACACCTATGGTCACTTGATCTTTGACAAAGGAGCTAAAACCATCCAGTGGAGAAAAGACAGCATTTTCGACAAATAGTGCTGGCACAACTGGTATTTAACATGTAGAAGAATGTAAATTGATTCATTCCTATCTCCTTGTAAAAAGATCAAGTACAAGTGGATCAAAGACCTCCACATCAAACCAGATACACTGAAACAAATAGAAAAGAAAGTGGGCAAGACCCTAGAGCACATGGGTACAGGCGAAAATTTCCTGAACAGACACCAATAGCTCATGCTCTAAGATCAAGAATTGACAAATAGGACCTCATAAAATTACAAAGGTTCTGACCTTTGTAAAGGTCAAAAGACACTGTCAATAGGACAAAACAACAATCAATAAATTGGGAAAAGATCTTTACCCATCCTATATCTGATAGAGGGCTAATATCCAATATATACAAAGAACTCAAAATGTTAGACTCCAGAGAAACAAATATCCCTATTAAAAAATAGGGTACAGAGCTAAACAAAAAATTCTCAACTGGGGAATACTGAATGGCTGAGAGCACCTAAAGAAATGTTCAGCATCCTTAGTCATCAGGGAAATGCAAATCAAAACAACCCTGAGATTCCACCTCATACCAATCAGAATGGCTAAGTTCAAAAGCTCAGGTGACAGCAGATGCTTGTGAGGATGTGGAGAAAGAGGAACACTCCTTCATAGCTGGTGAGATTGTAACCTGGTACAACCGTTCTGGAAATCAGTTTGACAGTTCCTCTGGAAACTAGACATACTACTACCAGAGGACCCAGCTATACTACTCCTGGGCATATACCTGGAAGATGCTCCAACATGAAATAAGGACACATGCTCCACTATGTTCTTAGCATCCTTACTTATAATACCCAGAAACTGGAAACAACTCAAATGTCCCTCAAGAGAGGAATGGATACAGAAAATGTGGTGCATCTACACAATGGAGTACTACTCAGCTATTAAAAACAATGAATTTATGAAATTCTTAGGGAAATGGATGGATCTGGAGAATATCATCCTGAGTGAGGTAACCCAAACACAAAAGAACACACATGGTATGCACTCTCTGATAAGTGAATATTAGCCCAGAAGATCAGAATACACAAAGTACAATCCACAAACCACAAAAACTCAAGAAGAAGGGAGACCAAAGTGTATATGCTTTGTTCCTTCTTAAAAGGGGGAACAAAATACCAATGGAAGGAGTTGTAGAGACTATATATGGAGCAGAGACTGAAGGAAGGACAATCCAGAGAATGCTCCACCTGGGAATCCTTCCCATATTCAATCATCAAATCCAGGCACTATTGTGGATGCAAGCAAGTGCAGGCTGACAGAAACCTGATATAGCTGTCTCCTTAGAAGCTCTGACAGTATCTGACTAATACAAAAGTAGAGGCTCACAGCTATCCATTAGACTGAACACAGGGTCCCCAATGAAGGAGTTAGGGAAAGGACCCAAGGAACTGAAGGGTTTGCAGCCCCTTAGGATGAACAACAATATGAACTAACTAGTACCTTCAGAGCTCCCAGGGACTAAACCACCAACCAAAGAGTACACATGGTGGGACTAATGGGTCCAGCAGCATACATATAGCAGAGGATGGTCTAGTTGGTCATCAATGGGAGGAGAGGCCCTTGGCCTTCTGAAGGTTCTATGCACCAGTGTAGAGGAATGCCAGGGTCAGGAAGCAGGAGAGGGTTGGTTGGTGAGCAAGGGGAGGGGAGAGGGAACAGGGTCTTTTGATTTTGTTTTTGTTTTTGTTTTATTTTATTGTATTTTATTTTTTGTGGAGGGGAACCTGAGAAAGGAGATATCATCTGACATGTAAATAAAGAAAATATCTAATAAAAAAAGTAAAAAAATTCAAGCTTGGCAGTTTGAAGCAGTTCCTCCAAGTCACTACCCCCTTGGTGCACACTATTTTCTAAGAGTTTGTGGAGAAAGGGGAAATTACTTTCCCTTCTGTTTACCTGAAGAGTAGAGACAGGTCTACATTCCATCTACCTAGAGTTCTATGTAGAATACTGTAGTCACCAAGACTAAAATAAGACTATTCTGTCAGTCACAATGCAAGCTTCCCAGATGGCTGGAACATGCTAAGACCCATTTAAGCTTTGTGAGTTATCCCCCCACTCCCTTCTCTCTGTAATCTTCCCATTCATGACTCTCAAACTGGATGCTGCTTTGCTCCCTATCACCAGCCTTTCTTTTTCTACAAATCCATGCCACATGCTACATCCTCCTTCCTATACCTTGACTCCAGTTACTCAACTTCCTGTGTCAACTACATTTACTAAGGCACTCTGTGTTCCAGCAAATAACGCTCCTCACTATACCTCAAACTCACTGAGCCCTCCCTCACTTCCTTCTCTCCTCAGGCTATTTTCTCAGCCTGGAACATCTCACCTCATCTCTATTTCTTAAACCATTTGAAAGCCCAATGTATACAGTATTTGATCTGAAAAGGCAATTAAAACTGATATTCTACAGTTCCTTTAGACTCTAATTATATTTCTCTTATGTTGACCACATTGTGTCTTGCATTATAACATGTTATTTCTACCTTGTTAGAGTCAGAATGCTTTCATCTCTCTGTGTGCTCTTCCTTCCCTCAAAACACAATTCATAATAGATGATCAGCTAATTCTTGCTGCTGAGTTAATGGCTGAAATACACAGTCTGGGGCCTTAAAAAGTTAATTTGCCTTTTTACACATCTAAAATAAATTCAGAAAATAGAATAAGTAGAAGAATGTTTAAAAATCTGTATCTTGCTCTGTCCCTTATAAAATGTCAGAGAAAGATTTCACAGAAGTTTTATTGCGCTGATTACCTAGTTGTTTACAAAATCTGATCCTGTAAGCCTAAGAGAAGTAACTTAAATCTTAGTTTCCCATAAAAGCAATCTTATAAAATTGGTTTCCGCTCTTATCCAAGGCTTGGTGCCCAACTCCTTTATATGGATGGTCACAGCCATGGTATTTCATCAATTATAAATGTTATACCTGTATACTATGTTATATAAAACTCTCTACAGTACACATAAATCAATTAAACAAGGCAACACAGCAGCCCATAAAATAAAACTTTATTTAATCCAGTCCATCATAAAGGTCTATAGAATGAAGCTTTGCTCATCTTTAAAGACCTTATTAAAATAAATCAGCTGGGCAAGCTTTGCATTTTAATAGGGTCAGAATTTTAAAAAGATTTGTTTGAGAAAAATATTTTAAGAGATATTAAGAAAATTAATGAAATTAAAGACTACATGTATTTTTTTTTTGAGAAAATAAACTCTGTAGTACAAACTCAGTTGTTCCTATTTCTCCCTGACAACTTCCCTATAGTGAGTCTAGCTCTTAGCCAGCAAGCCTAGATTTTTCTCTCAGTGTGAAAGCAGAAGGCATGCTGTCATCTAAGTGGCCTTCACACCAACACTAGCCATTTCCCTCTGGTGCTTGATTATAACTTAAGTATAAAGACACTACTAATTTGATAACAGTCTTGGCGTAGGTGCTTTCCAGTCTAAAAGCCTACCAGTCTTTGACACCCACTGCCATGGCCCTGATATTTCTTCATGTTGCTCAGTGTCACAGTTGTACTTCACACCTGAAGGAGTCCTACCTTTGGTCCTACCTGTGTCTTCAGAGCACCCACAGCCAGGTCTGGGTCAATAGATACCATAGTTAGATCCAAGTGTCTAACCCTGGAGCACATTAAAAACTACATTGTCCTGGACACCACAAAATATGCCAGGCTTATCACTTCCTTCTACTTCTGTATCTTGTGTGTGTCCTAGTGTCCTATTACTCTCTATGGCTTCCTCAACACCTCTTCCCTCTCTTATAGATATATTCCAGTTTTATAGACTATACTATCTCTTAGAGGCATGATTTAATTCTGTACTATATTGTTCCTAGCTCCTTTAAATGATATCTTAGCCAAAATAAAAATAAAAACAATGGAAAAGACAGTTTAAGAGTCTTATCAACTAAAGGTAAACTACATATAGTTGATTATATGCATATAACCAAATAGACATTTGATCTTAAATTATTTTTAGTACAAATAGGATTAAAAACTGTTGAATAATGTCTTTTGTGATTGAGGGGAAAGTTAGTCATAAAAAGCTTCCACTTAATATATTTTCTTGAAAGGAAATTGAATTTATCAAACTCTTTATAGACAAAAACAATCACTATGGGTTGATGCAACAGTCTCTCATGGGGAGAAATAAAATTTAAGACAGCAGATATGCCATTGAGGTGAACTATTTTGCTCCAATAGACCTTGCAAGGTAATTTTCTTCTTCTTCTTCCTCTTCTTCTTTCTCCTCTTCTTCTTCTTCTTCTTCTTCTTCTTCTTCTTCTTCTTCTTCTTCTTCTTCTTCTTCTTCTTCTTCTTCTTCTTCTCCTTCTCCTTTTCCTTCTCCATCTCCTCCTCCTCTTCTTCCTTCTCCCTCTCCTTCTCTTGATAATTCATAGCAAAGAAACTGAGTGTGGGCTTGTAAGAGTGGGACCATTTAAGTTGAGGAATTAAAAGCCACACCATGGCTTTCACCTTGCTCTGGCTGTGAGCCTTGAATGGTCTCATTAGAACTAATATTCTTGAAGATTGAAACTTAGCATAAATTTTTTAGTAGTATTACTTCTGCCCTTCATTCATGAAAGGGCCTCAACCAATTTGTGTCTGTTCCCCACAATGTCATAATGCTAGGCTCTCAGTATTCACATAGATCTGATACACTTTCCATGGATACAGTATGGATTATATGAGTCTTCAATTATATTGTTTTCATAAATAGAGTTAGGGTCTTGTCTTTTTGGATGTTGTGTTTTTGGTGCCATCTTTGAAATTCTTGTCTTCAACAATTTAGGCATGAAAAACACACAAGTCAATTTAACTTCAGAAATTACCTCCTTCACACATAAAATATCTAAACTGAATAACAATATTAAAATTCATCTTAACTGAAGAAGGGAAATTCACAGTAAGGTCTAAGATTAAACTTTAATTTATTTACATGTGTGCATTTAGCAGACTAGACACAAGCCTCCAGGATGCTAAAACCAATTCATTATACAATTCATTAAACCAATTACTTAATACACAATTCATCCAACAGTGTATAAAGGCAATATGGCTTCATCAGGTCCAGGCTCATTATCAAAGGCTTGCTTCCCGAGAGCCAAAGTCAACATACGATTGGCCCTTAGAATATGAGCAACCCTCCCCAGCTCTCTATTTGACCAATGACAGGTAAGATCTCAGACGTGCTGAGACAACCTAAGACAGGTCGTGGAACATGCCCCTTGAGTCAGAGTGACAGATGGTATCCAGAGATGGGTAAGATCCCAATGTGGGGGACAACCTAAGACAGGAGCCATGTAACCTGCTCATTACAAAAACAAAAGGGGGAGATGTTGGACCCTATTTGGCCCTGGTTTGGGCCTTGAGGACAAACCCAAGCCTGGCTCCAGTTTTGTAAACTGTCTCAGTCACTTCCATACTGGAATGACTCAGCACAACCTGCTTAAGCCTGCCTTTGCCTAGCAACTGCTGATGTAGAGTAACTTTGTTGCCTCCATCAGTCACTCCATACCCTTTGTCAACTTTCCCTTCCCCCTATGTCATCTCACCTCAGCAAAAAACTCCACCTCCTCTCTCCTCTCTCAGCCCTTTATAAAGGAAATATTGATACAATAAAACAAGTTCCTGCTTTAAAAAAAAAAAAAAAAAAGAGCATCCTGAGTGGTACCACCTATATTAGGTGGAAAGATTTCTGCTCAGATCATGGTGCGTGGCTAGCCAGCAGCATGATTACTGGTTCCAAATGACTGCCTTTCTGCTTCCATTTTCTTTACTGACACTCTTTCCCTAGAGGTTGTGTTTATTTGTTCTAAAGAGAACAAGTTATTACTACCGCCAGAGCCTAAGTCCTAAATCATTCTCTGGCTTTCTGACTGGCTCAATGATTGCTTTTCCTCTACAGGTACTGTCACCACTGTATACATGCACCATAACATCCTTAACAGAGATGCAACCTGTGGTGGTTTGAAATGGAAAGGTCCACACAGGCTCACGGGTACTGGCATTATTGGGGGTGTGGCCCTGTTGGTGTAGGCATAGCCTTGTTGGAAGAAGTGCATCAAAGGAGGTTGGCTTTTGAGTCTCTGATGCTCAAGTCAGGATCAGTGTCACTCTCTCTTCCTGCTGTCTGCCAATCTGGATGTAGAACTCTCAGTCCCCTCTCTATCAACCTGCCTGCCTGTGTGCCACCATGCCTCCTGCCATCATGACAATGAACAAAACTTCTAATTTGTACACCAGCCCCAATTAAATGCTTTCCTTTATAAGAGTTACCCTGGTCATGGTTTATCTTCATAGTAATAGAAACCTAACTAATGCACTACCATTGTCTTGAACCTTCAAAAATAATGAGCTGAATTAATCATAAGTAAGGTTCATCACAGAAACAGAAAAAAAAAAAAAAGACTTAAATGTCACTAAACTTCTAGATAAAAAAAAAGGCCACACTTTGTAAACAGGGATTCAGAATACCTACACATCACTGTGATGATTGTTTTCTATATATTACCTCATAGAACAACAACTCTATGACTGTGCCTGCTATGTGGATGATTCTATCCCTTATCTGCCCCATATTCATTTAAGCCTAGAAAATTCTCCCCTGTATTCATCACTTTATGGAAACCTGAATCCCCAAATGGAACATCCTCCCCACCAACAAATCCTAATTCATTACTTTATAGATAATATTCATCCTCAAAAGCATATATGGACACCAACAACTTCTAAATTCTTTTCTTAATTTTTATTCAACATAGTCTTTTTTCTGTAAAAATAACAGTCTAGCATCTTTGTGAAGAAAAGGAGGAGGAGGAGGAGGAGGAGGAAGAGGAGGAAAAACAATTCCCAAATTATGCCCAAGTCTTAATCCTTGAATGTGAATCTCCTAGCTAAGAGCAGATGGACTGTGAATAAGGGGAATTCTGGAGGAAAATCTAGTCATGTGGACCCTTTAAAGCCAAGTGGAGTTACAGAAGAAGGCAGGGCAGTTTTAAAACATGACACAAACAGAACTCAACTCATGGCTGCTGGCTTGGAAGATAAAAAGCCATGAACTGAGGAATGCAGACATCCCCTAGAATCTGAGGAAAGCCTTCTGGCAAGAGCCAGCAAGGAAGTGAAATATCAGTCTTAACAACCACAAGGAAGTAAATTCTGCCAAGAACTCAGAGGAGCAAGAAAACGGATTCTCCCTGAAAGCATCCAAAAGGAACTCATTCTGTGACATCTTGATCATATCCAAAGAAGCCTCATGCCAGAGTTATGATTTACAGAACTGGCATAACATATTCTTTTCTTGAAGCTACTAATAAGTTCATGATAATTTTGATGAAAACTGAAACATCCCCATCTTTCTCAGATTTTTGCCTTGGCTTAGAATGATGTCTTGTGGATCTATTTCTTCCTCAGGGGGACTCTTCTTTAGCATATTTTCTCCCATTCTCCTCAAGTATAGGTAATGCCTAAACTTTTGTTTTCCCCCATGTTCTTCTCCTGGCACTCTAAGAAGCTTTTGTTATAGAATGCTGTCCTCTGACCATGGCAGCATTATCATTTTTATCAACTGGCTGTGACTACTCTCAAGATGCTCTCAAGACTGTGCCTGTTGGCAGTCCCTTATAAAAAGGAAGGGTAGGTGGGTCTTTAGACTCTCAATTGAAAATTCAGCTACTCCCTTCTGCACCTTCTTGTCAGTTGTGTGTAATTCTGCCCTAACTATGTGAAGATGCTGGAGTTTTCAGAAAGTAGAAGGTGAACTAAAGGGGACTCCATCTCTGTAGCTGTGAGGAAGTTGCCATCCATGCTGGAGTGAGACTTTCCAGTGAGGTGGTTGCTTTCGGCCACCTGTGTTTCTGAGAGTAATTCTTCTCCATAATCTTGTAAGTAAGTCTAATAAAATTTTTGGTTCACCAAACTTAATTTTAGTGGAGTTATAACTTTGTTGTGCTATCTAGGTGTAGCAGTGCCTTGCTTACATCTCCCCCAGAGAAGTTCACCAACAGCTTCCCTAAGCTCTACAACTACTTCTACCTATATAAAACCTAGGGATAATCTCTTGCCTCTAATTTCTCCCCCAGCTTCCCAATCATCATCATCATCTAATAACACACCCATGTGAAAATTCAGTATGTATCAAACAGAATTTGCATGTCTGTACAAGGCAGGGTTCTATATAGGGAAAAAGCAGAAATAGAAGTGTGTGTGTGTGTGTGTGTGTGTGTAAATGTACTAGAGTGGCTTCACTTTGGATGCTGAGAATTGGTAGCTGTTTGGTCTGTGAAGCTCAATGCTTTAGCAGTTCCAGTCTGTTGCTAAAGGCTGAAAGTCAAAGGTATTCACATTAGAACCCAAAGAAGCTAGACTATGTTAGCAAAGAACAGCATCAGCAGTAGACAGACACACTGCAAAAAACAAAGGCAGACAACCAAGCAGCTTTATCCTCAGACTTCTTTTTGATTGTCTGTGCAGTTTTTGTCTTTGAGATAGAGTCTCGCTATGTACCCCTGGCTGTCCTGACACTCACAATGTAGAACAGGCTTGCCTTGAACTCACAAAGATCCACCTGCCTCTGCCTCCCAAGTGCTAGAATTAAAGGCATGTGTTACTATGCCTGGCTCTCAGAACTCTTTATGTCTGGGCTGCCTACTGTAAGTTTCTGCTCCTTATAGGGGAGGATCTTCTCCTTTCACTCATTCTTCCTGGAACTCTCTCCATAGATCCACACAGCAATACACCTCTTGGTAACTTACAAATGCACTTAAGTTGGAAATCAAAATTAACTATCATGCTATCTATTCTATGAAGATCATTTCCCACCTGGGTGTTCGATTCTTCACTCAAACTCCCAGTCTCTCAGCTACACATACCAGAAAACAACAATCATCTGCAACACCCCTGATTGTAGCTGCCCCACTCCAGGATTATCCAGCTCTCAGGGGTTCTGTTGATGTTTCTTCTCTTCAACCCTTACTAGCCTTCAGTATTAGTCAGGTTTAAGAAACAAAGCTAATTATTTCAATGTAATTATTTAATTTTATTTAAATTTAATTTTTGATTAACTTCATTCATTTAAATTTAAAACATTGAAGCTAATTATTGAAAACAGAAAGACTTACATACAGAAATTTCGCTATCAGTATGAGAGAAAAGCTGATAAGCTAAACAAGAGAAGGTGAGGCAACCCAGAAAAATACTCACCAAGTAGCTTCAGTTTCTACCATAGAGAAAGAAGATGGGGTTAGCAATGCTGGAGCCACAGAGAAACAACCTCTGCTGCCAGAAGGTTCACCTGAGGTAAAGAAAGTGAAGGATCAACACAGGCCCCTTCCACCTCCCTGCCACACTTTCACCAGTGCATCTCAATGGCCACATCAGCAGGAGGCCAGCTGACAGCTGATACAGAGGCTGGGAAACACAGACTGCAGTAATCAGCTCCCTTCTAATCAAGGAAGAGAGAAGCATGGATCCAAAAGCACATAAGAACTGGACTGACACACAAATCCATCCCTCTTTTCTTTTGGCTGTGACTATCTGCAGTGGTTTCCTCTAATTAGTCTTCCTGCCTTGAATGTCTCTCCACATCATTTTACATCATTAGTGCCAAATTAGTCTTCATTAACTACCAATAGAATTATGACGCTCTCTACTCCAAATTTTTCAGCTCTCTCTTACCTACCCATAAAAGGCTGATCCTACAGCACAGTACGGTAAATTGTTACCATGAAAGTCTCCAGGAGACATCCTTCTTAGTATCCAAGTGCTGTGCTCTATCTTCTTGCAGTAGCTTCTACGTTTGACAAAAAGGACATTAGAAAACATGATGCAAGTAGAAGTTGGATACACGTTTGGACTTATCTGATTGGCTTAGTTACTACTAAAATTCAAGTTTTATGGAAACAGAAAAGGGGATATTAAAGAAACATGAAGATATTTACAGAAACCTCTTAGCTCTCCCAGCTAAACATCAGGTACGTGAGTTAGGTTAATTCAAACGTGTTTTTCTACTCTTAGTATAGACACATCCCCATGAGAAATCCTAGCTAAGTCCTGAAGAGGAACTACACAGCTGAGCTCAGCAATCCCAGAACCATGAGCATGTAAATCATTTGTCTTTTGAAGCCTATAACTTGTGAGTTGATTTGCTAAACAATAACACAAAATCAAAATACTCCAGCTCCCCAAATAACTATGTAAGGTCTTCTTATTTTCTTTTTATTGAAAATAGATTGTTTTTCATACAACATATTCTAATTAAGGATTCCCCTTCCCTCCCCACCCACCCAAATCCACTTTCTTGCTCTCTCTCATTAGAAAAAAAAAATGGCATCTTAAGTGATATTAAAAATGCAATAAGATAAAATAAAGACACATCTAAATAGAATTAAACAGAAAAAAAGTGCCAATAAAAAGCACAAGAAACACATTTATACATAGAAAGATACACGCGCACACAGAGAAATCCCAGACACAAAATCAGAAAACATAATATATAAGCCAAAAATCTGTGGGAAAACAAATGCCCAGATAAAGCATTTTGAGACAGAAATGCCTTCAAACTTGAGTATTTGTTTGACCAGCTATTAAGGAGCATGGGGCCTCCCCTTAAGTGTGGTTCGTATACTCAGCGTAACTTCTTAGGAGAAAACTAATTTTTTTTCTTTGCCACTGACTACCAGTTGTCAATAGCTTCTAGGTTAAGGATGGAGGTTGTGTCCACTTCCCATCAAAACACTGGGGTCCCATCTGACTTAGACATATGCAGTCTTCGGGCAAGGAAATGTCTGGCTTCAGCCACACCTTCTAGCTCACACGGCTAAAGAAAGGCTGACAGCCATGCAGCAGGTGGCCAGCTCTTTTCAAGGATCTTTCTTTCACCTGCTTGTCCTTCTAGATCCCAAACCTGGAAAATATGAACACTCAAATGAGAAACGTTTGTGAGCAACTCACTGCTGTGAGCTGAGGATGAAGATGTTAGGTTACAAATCAGAGTCTTTGAAAGGACTTAGAACTTTATTAAGTCACTATGTACATACAAGAAGCTGTTAGACCAAGTTGTATTTCAAATAGGAATAATACAATTTTTAAACACTAAGCCAAGTATTCTTTTTTAAAAAAAATATTTTGTATGTATATCCCATGGCATTAGCTAGTTCTCTAGAGAAACGGAACCAGAGGAACTCATGTATACATTATAAAAGGAGATGCATTCAATTGGCTTACACAACAGGAGGGTGGCTGTCCAACAATAGCCAGCTTGCATGCTGGAGACTCAGAAAACACAGGGGATGATCAGTTTGAGAAGTTGGGTGCCTCCACAGACCAAATCCTGTGCTGAAGGCCTAGGAGTTCCTCGAAATGTGCCTAGCATTAAGTCCTCCATAGAGGACCAAAGATGCTGAGCTCTGATGTTAGCAGACTTTGGAGACAGCCATGTACAAGATGTGGCTGGAGCCAGTGATTTCCTTGCCTAAAGACTGCAGCTGCTATAGCTCAAAGGTTGTTATGATAATAAAGAATGTCATATGTAAGTGTTATTGGGAAAAGTTTAAGTAAAAGACAAGCAACAATAATATCTACTATGTACCAGGCAGCCTTCTAAGTGAGTTCCATATGTTAACAAAACCTTAGATTCTATAAGAAATTAAAATGATCAAAGTCTTCATATTTTACAGACAGAAAAACCAAGATGCAGTATCATCTAAAGACCAGAGAAGTGCAAAGATTTGATAATGAACAACCTAACTCACTTAGGGCTTTCTGGAGCTCTCAGGGTGCGTCCCTCCACCTTCCCTTCAGACTGACCTACCTGTGGGATGGTGCTTAATACATTCTGGGCCAGCCTTCTTTCTCTATTCTATATCACTATTGTACACTCTAAACACTCCCTCATAGACACAGTCACCTGTCCTAAAATCCTTGATTCTAGTTGCTGATAACTAAGATCAATCATCACATTTGTCCATTTTCATGATGTAGATTCTAACAAAATCTTTATAGATTAGAATGGAGAAAGATTCTTTGAACTCAGTGAGAAGCCATTCTCATTCCCCCCCTAAAGCTACTCCAGGAGAAATATACATTTTACATGGCATTTTAATTTTGTTCAGAATGAAAATAGGTTTATTGGGTCCCCCAGGAAAATGTAAACTTTTGTAAATAGAATTGCCTCATTATTGATTATGAAATATCAATGAAATAAATGGCACTGTCATCAAGATGTTAATTTAGGATCATAAATAAATTCATTCCAAAAGTGGCTGAAGACTAGGAATTTGAACATAGCAGGGCTGGGTGTCAGGAAGGATGGGAATCATTCATTGAAAGGAAACAAGCTTTGAAAAGTGAAACCTCTGCAGACCTCTAGGGGACTAGAGTCTGAATCTGACTGAAAGATTTCTTTGTTTCCTAATGGAAGACTAGAATTTGTGGATTGTCTCATTTTAATTTTTGACAAGACAAAGAATACTGCATTCATCCAACAAGATACCTTTCTTATTCTAAAATCAAAATGAAACAAAATTTATTTTGTATGAGTAAGTATATGAGTGTTCTGACTGAATATATGTCTGTGTACCACACGTGTTCCTGGTACTTCCAGAGGCCAGTGGAGAATGTCAGATCCCTTGAGACTGCAGTAACAGGTATTTGTAAGCAGTCATGTGAGTGCTAGGAATTGAACCTATGTATTTTAAACAAACCAAAAACAAAAACAAAAAACAAAACAAAACAAAACAAAACAGTGTTGATAAGCAAAAATGTAAAGACTGAGGATTTACAGTAAAAAAAAAAAAAACCTTTGGATAGTAAAATAAACAGGATCTTTAGTAACAGCTCTCATGAAAGGCACTGACATCCTTGCTATCCTTGAAAACAAATATCATTACAACTTCCTGTAGAGTCAGGAGGCATAAGTTAAAACACTCCAATGCTGGTATTCCTTCTGGTAATCTCCCTTCCTCGATACCTCCCTTCTCTTCTTTCTTTTCAGATACTGTAAGAATGAGAAACATGATGTCATCATTGTTTCTGATAACAGAGAATCTTGAATAGGGAAACAAAACAAAACAAAAAGAACTGCACCTGTTGAGGTCTCATAGCATAGCGCCAGCTGAGGGAAGCTGGATGGTGGCATCGACAAACAGAAGATGTTCTCCATCTGAACAGAGCACCAACTCCTTAGCTCCAAAGCCAGTATGGAACATGCGCCTCGATTAGATCTCTTGCTTCTCCAAGCATCAATGTAAAGTTTTATAGGTTGCACATGAAAGATCCCTGTTTTTAAACACTGATGATGTGCTTGTATAAGGAAGCTATGTGATATGTACTAGATCACTTATGTGTGATGTTAGTTACAGCAGCATCTCTCATGCTGGAAATCTTGGCAACACCTTAAATGTTTATTGTAGAGAACAAAAATGGAGAATAGAGAAACCAAAACAAGTCATATGCTGTATAGATTTGATGACATATTTTCTAGGATAAAAAAGAAATAGAAATGAGTAGATCTTGATGATTTAATATGGTAAAATCTAAGACATTCTTATTTTGTTCTTGCATTTGATTGACCCATAGTTATATGTTTTCATGGAGTAATGTAATATTTTGATTCACATATAAATTTCATGATGATCAAATTAAGGTCATTGATATCATTACTTTGGTTGAGAACATTGAAGTTATTTTGTTAGCTCTTTTTCTGGTTATTTTGAAATGTATAGTACAGTACTGTTAAAAAGGTCACCCTCTGCCCTTCATTGGACCACAGGACATACAGCTTCAATTCATCTTCAGTGCCAAACCTGTTGAGCATGCTTCCTCCATTATCCTCAGACTCTATATTCTTCTAAGTCTACTCTGTGTCTATGAAACAACTTTTTTTTTGATATTCTATATACAAGAGAGGCCATATAGTAACTCATTTTTCTCTCCCGAGCTTATCTATGAGAGCTGGCCATGGTTTTACATACCTGTAATCCCTGACCCCTGGAGGCTAAGACAAAAGGATTGAAATAATTTTGAGGGCAGCTTGGGTTAAATAGAAATACTCAGTCTCAGAAGTTTCAAAGCAGACCAATGATTCATTACAATGAACATCTACAAATAAAGATATGTGGGAAAAAAGGGGCGCATAGCATGACACACTTCAGCTTCCAGGAGAAGAGGTTTTCTATGGTTTGTTTTGTTTATTTTTTTTTATTTTATTTTTTATGTCCTTTTTTGGGGAGAGGTTGCAAGGACACAGGGTGGATACAAAGGGATGGGGAGATAAGTGGGACTGGGGTACATGTTGTGAAACTCACAAAGAATCAGTAAAAAAAAATTTTAAAAAGCTAGAAACACTCTCTTTCAAAACACCCCTACCACCACCACCAAAAGACAATTTACGAAAAGAGGAAAACATTCAGAATCCCTAGATCTGACAAGGAGTTGGTTCATATCTATAATAGGATATAAGTGGGACTAAAACTACTCAGTATCAGGAACCCAAATAGTCTAATTAAAAGTAGACTTTAGATATGAATGGATGTTTGCTAAAAGAAGACATACAAATGCCCAACAGAGAGAAGCTCAACATCACTAATAAACCCAGAGACGTGTATTAAGACCTCAGTGAAACTCATCTCACCTCAACTATCATCAAGAAGTCCAAAGATAATTCATGCCCTGAATGAATTCCTGCCCTCACTGCTTTTGATGATGAACCATTATATGGAGCCGTGAGTGAAATAAACCTTTTGCTCCCCAAGTTGCTTTTCTTTATGGTGTTTTATCACAGCAATAGTAACCTAACTCACCCACCCCCCCAAAAAATCAAGATTTTGGGGTTTAGGTATTATAAGCAAAAGAGGCAAGAGAAATCATGTTTATGCATGACTAGGCATCCTTTTGTTTGTGTGTGATTAGGCATCCTTTTGTTTGTGTGTGATTAGGCATCCTTTGGCTTATTTAATGCTATGCTTCAGATACCTTAGGAAAGAAACTGGAAGTAGCTGCTGAGCTGAAAAATACTCAGGCTGGCTTTCCCTTGCCTCTGACGTTTAGTGGGTGAAACGAAGACTCTTTAGTGTGTCCTACAGTTGGAGTAGTGGTGCTTGTGTATCTTCAAAGTCAGAGTACCACATGAACTCCAGCATCCCTTGAGACAAAGATAGGAAGAAGATCCCTGGGCGGTCCCTGAGTCTGTTTTCTTCACTATAAATCAAAATCAGAATCAGAATCAGAATCAGAACCTATTCACTATCTTCCGTCCTTTTACTTTCTTGACTCTGTGAGTACTCCTTGTGTTGAATACTCCTTGGTAAGTAGAACTCAGCATTTTGCTTAGTCCAGCTTAGTCGAGCTATGAGCAATACAGGCACAGTTCTTGTTGGGCTCACAGATAGAAAACACAGACAAGAGATTGCAGAGAACTGCAGTTTGGTGTGTGGGGTGTTGAGAAGAGCTGGTTGTAGAAGAGGATTCTTTTCTTTGGCATTTGTACCAGGTTAAGGAGGCGAGGAAGTGTGCAGGGCTCACAGTCTAGATCCTCCAGGGTCCCCAGGAATCTGAGTGGATTAGGGTTCACCAGGAGGCTGTCCTGCAGGGTTAAGCTACAGATAATTGACTTAACTCTTACTGGCATACTTACTTCTCCCACTGATTCCTTTTACCTGCTTGTACCTGGAGGACTTTTTAGGTATGAGTACAGCATCTGGGACTGGGATCAAGAGATGATTCAGATCATCATTTGATACATGCAAGCCTCAGGCTACACATCTCTTTCCAGACTCCAGAAATCTACCTAAGTTCTAGCTTGTTGGATAACTTGTTTGTATTCCAAAGTTTCAAACAATCGCATTAGACTTTTCATGAGTAGGATTTAAACCTTTTTTGTTTACTGCTTATTCCTGGCAAGTCAACTACAGGTTAGGTATCCAATAAATACTCACTGGTTGTTAAATAAATTATCCCAAGAAATTAACAGGATTGGCAAGCTTATTAAAACTTCAGATTTTTTTAGGTTGAAAGGAAGACATAATGTGTGTCTATGAGAGAGAGAGAGAGAGAGAGACAGAGACAGAGACAGAGACAGAGACAGAGACTCAGAGAGACAAATGGAGACATACAGTTATTCACAATATAAATGAAATGGATGAATAAAAGGTTTCTACTACATGTAGAAACTGCCTAATGACTCACTGTGTTTGTGTCTGTATGAAGTGTTAGAAGTAGACACTTGGTGTTTACTGTGATTGGAATGGACATGTCTTCCTAGATGCACAGGCCAGGGGCTTATGTTTCTAGTCTTCTTTACTGCCAGAATTTAGGATCTAGTTTCTTTAATCAGATAACCTTGTGAAAGAATTAAGTAGTGTTTTTTTTTTGTGGGGTGGGGGGGTGCTGATGTCTTATCCTATAATGAACTAATGTCCTACCACTGTGCTGCCTGCCCCATCCTGCCGAACTTAAAAACTGAATTAAGCAGGCAGAGAAGCATCATAAAAGCAAGATTCTAGAACTGACAGGCACGGTAGTCTGGATTTAAGAACTGAATTCAGCAGGCAGAGAAGCATTGTAATAAGATTGTAGAGCTGACAGACGTGGTGACCTCTTCTCGGTGGCCAACTGTGAGAGTCAGAAAAGCAGCTCCTTTGGGTCTTTTGCTTCAGCAATGTGGCATTGGAATTAGCCCCAGGAACTAAGTCTCTTATCCTGTGTTCAGCAGCCTTTCCAAATAAAATAATTGTCTAAGCCACTGAACACAATGCTTCTTCGGTTTATAAAGCTACTGTAACAAAATACTGAAAACAGTATAGCTAAAAACAACACACATTTCTCCCCACACAGTTCAAGGACTGGCTGACTATTAAAAACAAGATTCCATTAAGGCCATGTTCCATTTGACAGGCCTTGCAAGAACGAGTTCTTTCTTCCTCCCAGTGTTTGGTACATCTAGACTTCACACTCTATCATTGAAGACTTTGCTTCTGTCGTCACAGGGTGTTTTCCCTTTGGGTGTCTTTGTACTCACAAGGTGATCTCCTAAGTCACTTCATTTAAGGCCCATACTAGTCACTTAATGTGACTTCTTTTAAATTTTAACAACATCTTCAAAGACCCACTACCAAATAAAGTCTCATTCTGAGGTTCTGTCTGGACATGTTTTGAGGGGACACTGTTTAAGACAGGATATAAATGATTTCACATTGTTCACATTAGTCCCCATGAGTTCTGATATCTGAAATGGAAACTTCTTGGTCCACATGGACTCTGAGACTCTTAATGCTTCTGATCTCATTCTGGGCTCCATAATAGTGAGGTATTTGATCTCTTTTAGTTATTTACTATTATAAACAACATCAAGCCTAGGTACAGGTAACCATATAGAAAACCCCATGGATGCAAAAGCTTTTTCTTATATGTCTCTATGGCTGATAGTTCTGTGTGAGGACAGCAGCGGCCTTCTGAAAAACTTGACAGCTCTTTATTCAGTGTATTTGTGACTGTTCTCATCCTCCTTGGCCCTCTTTCTGTATAGTAAGAATGGCTTCTTTTCACAAACAACCAGTCCTTAACTTTTAATTTCATTCTTAATAAAAGAACTGGGTAAAGAATTATCTTTAAATTAATTAATAACTAATCTAAGTTTAAATCATTACAGAATTACTGAGGTAATTCTGTAATGTAATTCTGGACTAAGTGGTTGTTCTGAGGAAACATTTGAGAAGTGCTAAGCTTTGGAAATGATGTGTGTCCCTGACAGGGTTACATGCTGGTAGCTCAGCTCCTGGCACATTAGTGCTGAGATGATGGAGTCTTTAAGAAGTAGAGGAATGGAATGTGGTTTGGTCACTAGGTTACCAGTCTTGGAGCAGGAATCCAAAAGATCAACATACTTTCCACAAAGAGGAAAAAAAGAATGAATAGAAAGTGAAGTGATGCTACAGGCTCTCAAAGTCCAACCTTAGTGATTTACTTCCTCAACTAAACTCTATCTTATAAACATTACACAACTGTACCAACAATTGGGGACCATATCTTGAGATGCCTAAGCCATTGGGGGACATTTCATATTCAAACCACCACATCTGCTAAATATATATTACCTAATTTTTTCCCCTTTGGATCCCTCAAGATTCACTGATACTTTATTGGCTCAATCAATCATCTAAGGAATTTGTATACACATACACACACACACACACACACACACACACATATATGTGTATATATGTGCATATGTATATATATATTGAATTGAGTACCTTGAAAAAGACCATTAAGAATCACAACTATCTACAAGAGGTTCTAATTAAGTTATACAGTGTTGGCAGTTGCAGTCTTTGGGCAAGGAAATCACTGGCTCCAGCCACATCTTGTACATGGCTGTCTCCAAAGTCTGCTAACATCAGAGCTCAGCATCTTTGGTCCTCTATGGAGGACTTAATGCTAGGCGCATTTCAGGGAACTCCTAGGCCTTCAGCACAGGATTTGGTCTGTGGAGGCACCCAGCTTCTCAAACTGATCATCCCCTGTGTTTTCTGACTCTCCAGCATGCAAGCTGGCTATTGTTGGACAGCCACCCTCCTGTTGTGTAAGCCAATTGAATGCATCTCCTTTTATAATATATACATGAGTTCCTCTGGTTCCGTTTCTCTAGAGAACTGGCTAATGCCATGGGATATACATACAACACTTGAGTGTTCATATTTTCCAGGTTTGGGATCTAGAAGGACAAGCAGGTGAAAGATCCTTGAAAAGAGCTGGCCACCTGCTGCACGGCTGTCAGCCTTTCTTTAGCCATGTGAGCTTGAAGATGTGGCTGGAGCCAGCAATATCCCTGCCCAAAGACTGCAGTTGCTACAACTCAAGGTTGTTATGATAATAAAGAATGTCATATGTAAGTATCATTGGGAAAAGTTCAAATAAAAGACAAGCAACAATAATATCTACTATGTACCTGGCAGCCTTCTAAGTGAGTTTGGTATGTTAACAAAGCCTTAGATTCTATAAGAAATTAAAATTATCAAGGTCCTCATATTTTACAGACAAAAAAGCCAAGATTCAGTGTCATCTAAAGACCAAAGAAGTGCCAGGATTCAATAATGACCAACCTAAAGGAACATAGTCCGAACCACTAACCTACCTCTCAAATGTAAGGAATTGAGATCAATAAACTCCCACGGAGCCCTAAAGTTAGACAAATTTCTTTGAAAAATGTCTTTCCTGTTGTCTTTGCTGACATCAGTTCAGGCTCAGAAAAGGAGAAAGACATGTTCCCTGCCTCCCTCCTACAGGTCTGGGATCCTACTTAGCAAGAGTGGGTAGAAGGCAAACACTCTTCCTCTTGCTACACTGCATTTGTCGAGTGGGTTGTGATCCAGCATGGAAAGAGGGCAATGTGACTGATTTTTTTTTGTCTCTACATTTTTCCATGTAGGATATCTGAGAACTCTAAGAATGCCATGCTGTGCTTTCCCCCTGCTAGACTGTGTGTACAGAAAACTGACTATCCCAGAGGATGTTGAAACCCATATATGTGCCCTCCGGTCTTTGTGTGTGTGTGTGTGTGTGTGTGTGTGTGTGTGTGTGTGTGTGTGTGTGTGTGTTGGAGCATGTGTACTGTTAGGACCAGAGCCATTGTTCTGTGATGCCTAACAGTACATATCTGGAGATATATACCCCATTCCTCAAGACCTGCAGTGGAAAATAGAAGGGGGAAGAATGTCAGGTGCCTTCTGGTACCTTTCCAATCTTATCCACACATAGTGGACTCTTTTATTGCCAGTAGTAGCAAGCAATCCTTACTTATGTGTCATTTCCCCCACTGTGGTAGGAGATGAGCAAGAAGTATCAAAGATGAGCTAGAAGACAACAATAGCATTTGAAAATAGAAAATAAAGAAAGGGGCATAATGCATGACCTTTGGAAACAGCAGCGGAGAATTACCGTCAATTCAGGATACTTATGAAATGAGTAAAAAAGTCAGCAAATGTTTACCGATGGAAAAAAATGAAGGCTCAGAGGAATTATGACATCCTCTGGCAAGTTCTTCACAGACCCACAATGCTTTTCCAAGTCAGGTCCTTCAAATACAATTAAAGTTCTTCACACTGTACATCTCAGTTGCTTTAAAGGAAGGCCAATTGCATTCTCTTAGCTTCAGAGACAGAATTGAATCACTAGGTTAGGGGAAATTGAAAAAGCAAACACAAGTGGTCCAGCCAAGGCCGGGAGCATGGAGCAATGATGGTCGAAGTGTATAAGTGGTAGGTAATTTGTTCCCAGAACTGTTTCTATGTGCCCAAAACCCACAGTCCTCCCAAGGACTCACAAATGCTTAGAAGATTCATTAATCTACCACCAACTGTATATGATAGGCCTCTTAAAATTGTCATTACCCAAGACTTCTATATGATTACCTAGTATCCTTAGTTTTTTTTATAACTAAATTCACAACATAATTTTAGTGTTCCTGCCTCTCCACACAGAATGGAACCTTTCAAGTTTAGATGACCTACCCTTTCAACCCAAATAGGAGAGATCCTCTGGAAGATCCATATACCCTATGCCTCATTCCATTTTGTGGATTTTCAGTCTCATTGCTAAAAGTTGGTGGATGGCATGTGATACAGTAAAAATCTTCTTAGGATTCATCTACCTGGATGGCTTTGGACAAGTGTCTAACCACTCCTGTTTTTCTCCTCCATAAAACAGATTTAAAAAAAAAAAAAAAAGATCTTCCAGGCATTGTTCAGAAGAATTGTGTTGACATAGAGTCCTAGTGTATGCTCAGGAGTGGTATAGTTTGAAAGAAAAATATCATCTGTTTTGTCTCCTTTGCAGATCCAACATTGCATATAGATCCATTAAAATACTTTCAACTCTCTCTTCTCTCTGTCTCTGTATCTGTCTCTCACTCTCTATCCTCTCTGTGTCTCTCTCTCCATATTCTCTCTCTTTCTCTCTCTCTGTATGTGGGTTGTGTTTGTGTGTGTGTGTGTGTGTGTGTGTGTGTGTGTGTGTATGGAGTGTGCATATGTGTGTGTCAGTGTGTATATGCATATATGTGTGGTGTGAGTGTATGTGTGTATGTATGTGTGTGTGGATGTGTATGTGTGTAAATTAGTATGAATGTATTGTGGTGTGTGGGGGTGCATGTGTGAATGTGTGTAGTATGTGCATATGACTTACAAGCAGAATACTGGAGAAAGAATGGAGAGTAGTGAAGTACAGAAGAAAGGGAAGGCAATGGATGGAATACTGTTAAAATACATGATGTACTTGAAAGAAACTATTTTTATGAGACCCATCACTATGTAGAATGAACAAATACTAATAACTTTTACATTTATATTTGGAATTTCATGCAGGTATAAATTAAAATAAGACCATATTTTCAACTCTTCTGTTTACCCTTCATGCACCCTCCCACTTTTGTAACTCTCTCTCACTCTCATCTCTTGCTCTCTCTCTTTCTCTCTTTTATGACTCACTAAGTCCAGTTAGTGCTTTCTATAATGGGTAATAGTAGTTTTATGTCCCATCTATGCTGGAATTTTGGCTGAATGATCTCACATAGATCTTGTGCAGTAACCCAAACCACCTTACGTGCATGAGTATATTAACCATATTGTATCCAGGAGATGGTGTCACATCTCTCCTCCCCATCTTCTGACTCTGACATTCTTTCCTCCTCTGTTTCCACAATGGTCCCTGAGCCTTGATGGTGTTAAGGTTACTGTAGATGTCCCTTGTGGGGCTCAGCGCTCAGTCTCTGTTCTCATCACTTTGACAGTCTACCACCAGAGAAGCTTCTCTGACAAAGCCTGAGTCCAGCCCAGCTCTGCAGTGTAAGCATATTTAGAAGATAAGCTGATAAAATGATCACTCAGCAAAATAGTAATGGCAGGTTTTATCCTGGGTCCTATGATCTCCAGAGCTCTGGGCATTTAACAGGGTTTATAGCTCAAGACATGAACTTCCCTCTTATAAAACAGGCCTCAGACACAATCAGAATGCAGTGAATTTCTCCATAACAGTTGTGGCACTGTTGTACCAGTCTTACAGATCACTGTTGCAGCATGCAGTATCAAGAACTGAGTGATAACATCACCAGGAAACCAGAAAGGAGCTTTTCTTGCATGGAGAGACATGATATGAGAAAGAATCACAGATTATATATAGGTAAAATGAAGGTACCATATTGGGGGTCAAGATACTTGAGTAAGGAGGGGCATGTAACTATGGGGAAAGTCAAGGTGAAAGGGAGGGCTAACCCAGAAGAAGGAAGTATAAAACTGATATGGAAGCCTGTGATCCCATAACCAAGCCTTCAAAAATGTGAAGGACCATAGAAACAATAGAAAATGTAAAGGAATAAAAAAAAGATTAAATTAGGTAACATATATTAGTAGCTGAAAGATAATGCTGTGACCTTGACCAGTGCTCATGATGTACTAGCTAATACCACTACTATTGCCAACTATTGTTATTAATCTCAAAATACACAACAGGGAAAACCATAGAAAAGCATGGATCACAGCAGACCTTCCATAGCAAGTGAAGTTTCAAGCACCCAACCTCTTGCATGCCCCAAACCATTTGTCTATCTCTATTTGTGACTTATGACTTATATATACTCACTTCTGACTCTGACCCTGGAGCAGACTGTGAACTCTACAAAGCCAGAAAGAAATTTACTTACATCTATAATTTCAGTGCTTCTGTTGGTGTCTAGCAAGAATAATAATACTGAATGACTGAGTGGACAGGTGAATTAGGAAAGACCCATCAATACAAACATAGGCTTGCCCAGAAAAAAATGTATTCTCCAGGTAGACTTGGAGATGCACTATGAAATGAGTTTATAATGCTTCCCTAAATGTCAGTAGGAGGTAGCCAACCTAAACTATAATTAATTAAAAGTAATCTGTAAACTTGTCAAATATAGTCTGTTATAAAAAGATGCTAACGGGATAAACTGGAATGACCACAAAACTCAAGTGGCAAAGGCTGGCTCAACAGTGAGATGGTGAACGGGGTCTACCTCTCTGCTGACCCACTCAAGCATGAGGGTTCTCAGACAGAGAATGTTCCGGATCTTCGGACAGAAGCATCTCTTGGGAAGAGAGAGACGATTCATCAACCTGCCATGACTTGACAGGACAGTCCCTTGAGCATGCCCAGCTCTGATTCTATATTCACCAAGAAACTTTCTGAACTGTCAAGCATTTTTCTGTGTGAACTCACGGTCTCGGGCCAAGTTTTTCTCCAGCTGTAAATTAATAAGCCTGTATCCTGCCTTGCATAACAGAATTGGGGGGGGGGGGAGTCTTTCATGAACCAATTATGCAGTGCCTAATCATGCCGGGAAAATAATGATAAAATCAAATTGGTAGCGTGATAAAACTGTGGGCTGGATGCTAAGAGGAAGGAGGTGAATGTTGGGCAGTTCAGGTCCATTGGCCTTACCTGTCATAAGTACTTCAGTGAGAGAAAACTATAAAGAAAAGCTAAGGCTGGGAGCAACCCCAGCCCTCATTCCCATAAACCTCCTTGCAGTATTTCAGAGCTCAAAGAAATAATTTGAAGACTACAACATCATAACAATTCCCTACTGCTCACTAGACACCAAACAGAAGATCAAAGGGCAGTGAATGTAGTCAGTGGTCAAAGAACTAATGGTTAACTAACAGGAAGAGCTTTGGACGGAGCAGTTAGAATGGCTGTCCATGCTAAAATCTTAAGCTGTTCCAATATGACATGGACATTGGTCCAACTCAGGTTATTTTCAAACCTATCCTCTAATCACATCTGGCTTCCTGACCCTTCCAATATACTCATATAGCACCATGGTGATGTATTTGCTCTGAGATCATAAGGCAAACTGTTCATCTGAAGTAAGCACCCAGAAGGCTTCCTACATTCCTAACAAACTGAGATGGCATTGATTGATTAGGTATAGACAAACTGTTGTCTATGAACCAAGATAAAGTGTCAGCTCATTTTCATCTTGACAATATGGAAAGTGCCAAGAGGTGACAATATCCACAGATACTTTTGCTTGTTGTTGCAAAAATATGGAAGGTCAGTAAAAATCTTTGTTTATAGAATCATAGAGCCCTATGCTTATGTAAAAGCAATCTAAATATAGCTGAGACTCATTCTCTCTGTGTGTATCTGTCTTGTCTTTCTGTCTCTCTCTGTCTCCCTCCCTGTCTATCTCTGTGTATGTGTCTGTCTCTGTGTTTCTGACTCCCTCTGTGTGTCTAGGTCTCTCTGAGTGTGTCTCTGCCTCTCTTTATTTCTCTATTTGTCTGTCTCTGTCTATCTCTGTCTCTCTGTGTATCTGTCTGTCTTTTTTCTGTCTCTCTGTGTCTGTCTCTCTGTGTGTGCCATCTCTCTGTCTCTGCCTCTCTGTGTCTCTCTCTGGCTCTGTGTGTCTCTGGCTCTCTGTATGTCTCTCATTCTCTCTCTCTCTCTCTCTCTCTCTCTCTTCCCCTCTCTCCCTCTCTGCCTAAACTCTGAGCCTTTTATATTCAACCTCTCCTCCTTTTCTTCTAATTCACCATTTATGTCTAGATCCTCTGTGACAGCAACCACAGCTCGCAGCTACATTCACCAACACAGTAACACAGTGCCTATAAGTTACATGTAGCCACTGAGCTTTTAAAAATGAAAGTACAAAAGCAATTTGAGGACTTTTAAATATTTATTACTTAAATAGTCATATATGGATAGCAGTTACTATTCTGAACAGTATAAGATCTATTCCATAGAATTAAAAGGGTGTTTTAATCATGAGCTTTATTTTTCAAAACAATGAAATTTGTATAAATCTAAAAAAAAAAACCTCAATAAACTCATTAGCCTCTAATAATTGTTAAGTTCCTTAAACTGATCATCTTACTCTAGGAATTTCAAGGGAAAATTAAAGCAGGAGAAAGAACAATTTTTAGGCTATAAACTTGAGCAGCAGTTTAAATCCATGGACCCATCCCTCTGAGTGTGTTTTGGCTCAGCCTATCAATAGAACATTAATGGCTGATTAGCAGAAACTGAGGATTTGTTGATTTGGCACAAGAGGAGCTGTGGTTGGCTCTTCGATTAGGTGTCCCTGAGTACAGATTTCACAGGACTGCACTCTGCCATGCCCAGAGACTGTCAGCCAGGGCAAACAGGCTGCAGCGACTGCCTTCAGCCTGCAGGTGGTTCAATCTAGAGCAAAAGCGCCGCCTACAGGCCACCGGAGAATACGGTCTCGCTAACAGGGTCTTCATTCATCCTGACAAGAAGCCTATACAGTAGAAAATCTCATCTCCAAAGCCTGCCACAAAATCACACGTTCATAGGGGTGTGAGGAGGTGGATAAAGTGAAGCATTTGTCAATTCCATCTCGCCAAACACCACCTCCCTGACTCCACACAGAGAAGCACTTCATCTCAGAGCAAGCAGCAGTCCATCACCGGCCTCCTCCCTGGGTGCCCTTTAACCCAGAGGCAGAGCCTGAAGTCCCTCTGGCCCCTACATGCTCCCACAAACGTAGGTGCAACTGTATATTCTTTTTTATTTGGACTGAACAGGGTAAGTGATTTCCCTGACAATGAGGTACTTATTAAGGAATCCGGAGATAGAATTAGATCCTCCTACCTTCCCTTCATTTCATGACAATGGAGTAATCTATTGTTACATTAAATGCATTAGATTTGAGCATAATAACCCTGCTATTTTTACCACTGCACTGGCACCTTCACTGGATGTACACCTATGAGAGACAAAGCAGAAATGAGTTTGTTAAGTTTCCATTTTTGACACTGATTCCTTTGGGATGTTTTTATCCCCCAGAGTGCCCTGGACACGATATTAGCCTAGAGTCTACAGGAGGTGGTTTTGTCCAGAAGACTGCCTGCCAGGAATCTGAGCTCCTGTGAAGGAATACCCTTGCCATCTTCAGGGATTTGACAGCTGTGGACTCAATGACGTTGTCACCAGACCCAGGACATAACCACAAAAAAAAAAAAAAAAAAAAAAAAAAAAAAAAAATCCTTCTTAGGAACTCCACTTCCCACTCACTTGGGTGATTGAAACTGAATAAGCCGCAGAAGGCCACAGGAAAGAATCAGAGGGCATCTTTCCCCAGAGAGCCATCAATGGTCAACATTAGTTCATTAATCCATTCAACGGTTGTTAGACCACAATAAGCAAACATATTTAAAAAAAAATACAGAGAGATATTCTTGCTACTTTAGTAAGTATTTTTGTTTTGTTCTGCTTTTTTAAGACAGGGTCTCTGGCAGCCAGTGCTGGCCTCTGAGGCAAGCCCCGAATTTTAGATCTCCAGCCTCTACCTCTCAAAAGCTGACATTACAGGCATGTGCAACTATTCCCAGCCCAAATAAATATTTTTGTAATAAAAATAAAGGAACAGGGATCCTAGAGAGATGGCTCAGCACTTAAGAGCATGTGCTGCTCTTTCTGTAGACCTGAGTTCAATTCCCAGAATGCATAATTATAGGGAGGTTCACAACTGCCTGCAATCCCAGCTGCAGAGGTAGCCAATGCCTCTTGCCTCCATGGGTATGTGCACTCAAACTCACATGCATGCGCATATGCATGCTTCCCACCCCCAACACACACACACACACACACACATACACACACATACAGAGCATTTATTTTCCTCATACACTTAGAATCTGGACAGGGCTTAGAAAGAAAGGCAACCTTCTGCTCTATGTAGAGTCAAGTGTAAAGTTCATCTAGATCCTGAGTACCCACTTCCAGTATGATCCCAACATGATCGGTGAGTGAGTATAGACTGTGAGCCGTGAGCCGTGCTTGGCTGAAGCCAACTAGAGCAGATTTGTAAAGCCAATCATATGTTATCTGTTTCTCATATGTACTCTGGTGGCATTGTGGTTACCATATGAAATCAAGGCACTCAGAATATTCACACTAAGGACATGGGCAACTGTTCTAGATAGGTCACTTTCTCCTTCCAACACATGTATAGGATACTTGTCTGTTCAACACTGGACAGTATGTCATGACTCTGAACCTTTTGTGAGGACCAAAGGTCGGGGCTTTGGAATCTCCCTTCATCCACCCTGCAGGGATGCCATAAGCTAGTAAGAGTTACAATGTTTGCCATAAAGCACAAAATAACAGCGACTTTAAAAGGAAGGAAATTAATGATTCC
The DNA here is from genome assembly GCF_008632895.1 of Mastomys coucha. Taxonomy (NCBI): domain Eukaryota; kingdom Metazoa; phylum Chordata; class Mammalia; order Rodentia; family Muridae; genus Mastomys; species Mastomys coucha. The sequence continues at coordinate 37,244,339 of NW_022196894.1, read as the reverse complement.
AAGATGGAAGTGAAGTTGCATGAAATATTGGGGCAAGGGGTATTTAAAGTTCAGGGATCTACAAATAGAACCAAAAGTTTGAAAACAAGTGTTAACTAAACAAATAAGGAGCACTTAACCTTGCAATTGAAGGTGTCACCAGGGTTCAGACTAACCCTAGAATGGTCATTTGCATTTTAAAAGAAACAGTTCATAAAACAAATTAGTAATTCCAGGTAATGCTAAACTGAGGTAGTTTGATGCTAACCTCAAGAGGTGGTATTTGCTTTCATCTAAATTCAAAATGAAAAGGTATTGCAATAAACAGGGTATTCTCAGCTTAAATTAGATTTCATGAGAAAGACAAAATCATTCTTAAATCTTTCAGGATCACGATAGGAGAGGAGTCCCCACATGAGAAGACAAACTATTAAGTATACTAATATTAACAGAAAAATTTGAAGTTGTCCTGAAATTCCTGCTCTGTGGTGTTATGGACACAATTTCATACGCAGCATGTGAGGTGGTCATATTTTCTTCTGGTTAAGTGGTCTAAGTTTGTAAATGGAATTAAGTGTATCAATATTTTATGAGGTTCTTTTTCAGAACACTACTTCCTCCAGGTGTTTCGCCAACCGAACAAGATTGAGAACCACTAACTTAAATGAGTCTGTCATTAGTGGAATGCAGGGGGGGGGGTGTGCTTCCCCTGGGTGGGAAATGTTACTTTCCATCATCACTTCACTCAACAGCTGCCAGGCCTTCACCATAGGGCAGAAAGACCAGCAATCAGCAAATTGGCTTCTTACTTTTGAAGGGCTTACTATCCTGGCCTCCCGGAAGCTAGAAGAAGCCAGAAGGTTTTTGAAGGCAAATTTAGCCTGAAGACACAGAACCATATGGTGGTCCAAAGAGAAGCGGATCATCAGATTGGACTGCATAAATATGAAGTGAAAATTATAATCAAAGCTAGGGATAAAACCGGAGACATTGAGAACAGTTAAGGGAAGTGAGAAAGTCTGTTGTGTATTGATAACCCTGATTCTACTGTTCTAAACTGTAATGTAAAAGTGTGTGTGTGTGTGTGTGTGTGTGTGTGTGTGTGTGTGTGTACAAGTAGGTACTGTTTTATCTCCTTAAAATATCCCCATTAGACTTAGAAACAAAAACTATACAGTGGAAATAAAAGACATAACTCTGAATAACATTAGACCTAAATGTTCTTATATAGGCACCAGAAATGGTGATGTTGAATTTCCCAATATTTAGACTGAATAAAAATGAAAGTTTGCCATAAGACTCCAGATTTAGACTGGGCAGTGGTGGCGCATGCCTTTAATCCTAGCACTTGGGAGGCAGAGGCAGGTGGATTTCTAAGTTCAAGGCCAACCTGGTCTACAGAGTGAGTTCCAGGACAGCCAGGGCTATACAGAGAAACCCTGTCTCCAAAAAACAAAAAACAACAACAACAACAACAACAAAAAAAGGACTCCAGATTTATATGAAATTCAAAGATAATTACTTCTCAATGTTTTTCTGCTTTCTACTTCATAATTTCCAAATAGATACAAGATAACTTTCTGTTTCCAGACCAGAGTTTACATATATATTTCACTCTCTCTAATTCTCTCTCACTCTCAGCATCAACCTATTAATAATCGCTACTTTGATTGTCACTTAATTTTTTTTTTGAATAAGTAGAGCTGTTACAAGGTCAAGTTTCTCTGTTTCATGAGGGACTAGTCTCCTACCCTATTCAAGTACATATTTCTTCTTAGCTATCTCTTCTACCTACTCTGATTTTCCCTGATGGCTCCTTTTTTATTTTATCATGAGAAAAATTATTTTCAGCGTCAGGTCTTGGGTAGAGATGGACAGCATGAATGCAATAGGTAGCAGCACCTTCAAATAAAATGTACATCAAAGACAAAACAGAATAAAAACCTTTGCTGGTAATGTGGGGTGAAGTACCCTAAAACCTGCTACTATTGGTTTCAGTATGACCAGACTTTAAACGACCATTTCTATTTTAACCCAGAATTATACTGCAGCAAGGAATATAATCTGAAGAAAATAGTCAAAAGCATTTTTTTAATGGAAAAGCAGCCTAACTGATAGCCCATAATGGCACAGGCCTGTAATTACAACACATAGAAGGTGGTTTGAGGAGCTTAGCATCCTGAGTTTTAGGCCATCCTAACAACATTCTCCTTAAAGGAAAGAAAGAGTGGAAACAACACACACCTACACACCTAAACACACACACAGAGAGAGAGAGAGAGAGAGAGAGAGAGAGACAGAGAGACAGAGAGACAGAGAGAGAGAGACAGAGACAGAGACAGAGACAGAGACAGACAGAGACAGGGAGACAGAGAGACAGAGAGACAGAGAGACAGAGAGACAGAGAGACAGAGATTTTAGTGTATATATATGGAAAAAATACCATAGACCTCTACATACAGCTTCATTCCATTTGATGGTGATACTGTGTGAGTGAGTGTGTGTGTGTGTGTGTGTGTGTGTGTGTGTGTGTGTATTGTATCAGATCTTAAAGGAATCAGAATTCTTAATAACAGTGACTAATGGTACAGAGATTGAGATATTTCTATTTTCTTCCTTTAATGTTTTTCTTGATTTTCTAAATCTGCCTGCAAGTTTTATTCTTAAATCCAGAAAAATTAATGATGCTTTGAACAAGATGCCAATTAATATCCCTGCAATTAAAATACGCAGTTCTCTGAATTGCTTCTGAGAACAGCCCCTGGATTAATTCTCTTCCTTTGGGGTCGGGTGTGACTCATCTGCTCTGTCTCCAATGCTCTTCTCAGTGCAGCTTGCTCTTGAAATCAGGAGTCCTCTGGGAGACAATGCAGGACAAAGGATGTACATGACCCTCTGTTGCCCATCAACGTTGCCACCATCTGTTTCCTGCTTTCCCTTGAGCCCTAGAAGCCAGGGACACTTCCTGTACTCTTCTTGCCCTTTCTCCAAACCTGGGCATAGCAAACAGACTGAGTGAAAAAAAAATGTTCTCTTATTTGTCACTTTGAAGATTCTAAGGGCCAGTTTCCCCCTTTGTTGTTATTTAGACGCTGTGGGCCACCCCCATTGTTCAAGTAAAAAGAGACACTGCCACAGAGGTTTGCTGCTGATTGTATTTTCTGTGTTGATCCTCTTTATTGAAAGATCTCAGCAAAATCAACAGCCTTTTGGTTTTTGATTTGTTGTTTGGTTGTTTTTTGTTTGTGTTGGTTTTGTTCCCTTTTCTCCTTTTATCTCATATATGCCAAGAGGCCATCAACATCCACAATCTTTGACCTAGTTATTTCATTTCTGAGAATATAGCCCCCTAAACAACTGGAAGCTTAGGAGGTCAAACACATGCTATGAGGTATACACCAAGGAATAATTTATAATAGAAATATTAGAAGCTATTTGAGAGACCTGCAATTGAGAAATAAGATACATTCATAAAATAAAAAAAATTAAGTTAAATCTATTAAAATTAATGCCTAAGAGTGTTTACATTACTTTAGTGTAACATGAAAATTAAGTTAGCATTTCAATAATGTCTAAGCCTAAGTCAAAGGGCATAATAAAGTCTGAAATAACAAATAAAAATTATAAATGTAAAACATCAGGTTTTTCTTTCAGTTAGTTACTGTCTTTGGCTTGCACTATGCTTAAATACCAATCTAAGGATGTGTGATAGTATGTCAATATAAGCAGGTAGAGTGGTGTATACAAAACTCTTGTGACAGTAAACCTACAAGTTCAAAAACAGCCTGGGCTACATAGCAAAACCCTGTTTCAATGAAATAAAGCAATGAGGGTATGCAGTAGTAGTTCTTAAACTTCTAATCTTGGAATGAAGCCTGTCTTGTCTTGCTTCATCCTAGCAGGACAGAAGTACATTTCTGGGGAGGACAAAAGGGGTCCCTACATGGACCTGGTGAAGCAACTATTCCCATCTGAAGACCTCTGTTGTGACCACTAAGAACCAAAATGTCTCACTGTGCCATCAGCCATTTGTGAGCCAGTGGTTCTCACTAGATCTGCCCACCCCTTTGTCTCTATTCTTCCTCACTATCACTGTTCTGTCTTATACTTGCACTAGATCTGCAGAGGCCTCTGAGTTCCCATAATGCATCTCTGCAGCAAGGAGTGAGCCATTACCTTCCTGAGCACTGCCAGAAGCTGCACTCCAGACAGTGAGGCAGCACTCTGTGACCCCAGTCATGAAAGTCCTTTCTTTCATTTTTCCTGTCGCCCAAAGTCTGTTTCTAGCCCCAAAGCCACCTCCATGCCTGTCTTGATCCTTAATTTTGTGGGTCTCTCTCTTCTTTATTGTATTCAAAACTTCATGAAATCCCCCATTACCAGTGATTAGGGTCTGGGCCTCAGTTAGGTGTTCCCAGGTTGTAGGCCTCTTTCTTATTTAAAATACTTTTAAAATGGGGTGGGGGTGCCCACAAAGACTTTCAAGGTTGCAAAGAAATTTTGTTCTAAGCAAAGCAATAATATAGATCCAAAATGGGCTGTAAAATATTAGCTCAAGCCCAAAGAACTATGAGAAGAGGCATGTAAGCTCATAAGGGAACAATACCTTTATGGTACCTTCTACATGTATCCTGTCAGCTTTGGACAGAGTACTAGGAGGCCACATGAGTGAGGATACTCAGGAACCTGGTTATTGTTCAGAACTCTCCTTTATGTCCAAGGAAAGGAAGAATTTGTTTTCTGGGGTTCATAGTGAGAGTATTTTTCTATTTTGATTGTTCCATTACCTTTTTCCTATGGCATGTGTCTCTTCCTAAAATGTATCTGACTTTAATCATATACGTCATATGCATACTCATAAACATAATCATAGGAATACTCATAAACAGAGGATTCTCCCTAAAAGTTAACTTTGAAGCTGCATACAGTTCAGGCCAGATCATTCGTCCTCCTGTCATACCCAAATTTGTTGGAAATACCTTTGAATATAAGTTATCTAAATTTGATGGTTAAGGCAAAGAAAAACTTATTCTATTATTTAGAAAAAACAATGTGTGTGCATTCCCATGCAAGTAGGGGTCCTGTGTTTCTTTGTACGTTTTTTTGGAAGAGAGTATGTGTCCAAACCAGGTAGAGTCCCAGGTTGCTATTCTATCCCTTATGCTTCCCTCCTTTACTCTTATTAGAGTACTTTTATTATTTCTCGAGCTATCAGGAATATATATGTGCTATATTCATTGACACTAGACCCAAATACCTGACAGAACAACCTGAAGGAAGATTTCTTTTCCTAGTGATTTTAAATGCTTCAGTCCATTGTAGTGAAAAGAACGCATGATAGAGCAACTGTCACTGAGGTAGACAGCAGGCAGAGCTCCAGGAAATAACAAAACACCCTTGTAATAAATGGTCTTCAAACACACACCACTAGTGATTGGTTTTATCCACCTAGACCCCATCTTCCTCAGTTTACACTTACCCAACAATCTATTAAAAATTTTAATCCATCAGTGGATCAAACTATTCCTTTGATCAAGTCCTCATGACGTACTCATGTCTGGAAGTCCCCTCAGACACAAAGAAGTAGGCTCTCTAGTCCCATGGGTGACTCTCAGACCAATAAGGTTGGAGATCAAGGTTAACATCAGAGTGTACCAGAGAAGACAAAAGTCTCTATTGGGAGCTCCCCACAATGAATGACTAAAGACAGACAGACTGACACATGCCCTGGCAGAATTCAGAGCCTACTGGGTTTACACAGCTGGGAGAGTTGAGCTCCCTCCCATTTCCCTGTGGTAAAATGTGTTCAGGGAACATGAAAGCACCTGTATAAGAGTTGCATACTTGGACAAGCAGACCTAAATATCTCGTTTGGGTTGAAAACTTTTCCATTTTATAGCAAGGAATAAGAGTCATTAATTATCCAAAACTCCCAGGGCACATTTAGAAACTACTCTAAGGCATTCACTTATGACTTCACCAGCCTTTTCTCCAGAGTTCATTGTGTCTGAGTGAATATTTTATCAAGGCTGTTGTAAAGTCCCAAATTCCATGTGCACATTTCATTTTGAACTTTAAAAACTATATAGCCTTAAAGAATAGGCTAGAAAAATATATCCAAATGACCATAAGGCTGTTAGAGTGGTATTTATGTTAGAGTGAATTATAAATGGCTTGTTTTTCTAAAGCTTTATTTTCTAAATGTTTGCCTTTACCATTCAACCTAAAATAATAAAAGTTTTTCTCAAAATGCTAAGCAAGAATCAAAAAACTCCCTAGAAGCCAGAATCACTCCCTCTTGCCTATTGTTTCATTGTCTTCAGTTTACCTCTTTCTGTGACTTGATGGGGATATCTGATTGTCATCTTGTCCACCTGCCTATCCATCCTCCATCCATCCATCCACCCATCATCCCCTTCCTATTCCTGTCATAGGGGAACCTAGTCGAGAAACCACAAGCTGTCTTTGATGAAAAGGGGAGGGGTAGGTAAAGAAAGAAACACTCAGTTGCAGCCACAGGCACTAATGTGAGAAGCTGGGGAAGGTGTCGTTTTTCACTCAAAGTGACATTTAAGCTGTTTCATAAATATGAAATCAAACTCAGGGTCCAGATGGGCTGCCACCCCCTCCGCCTTTTGCTGGAATGACATGCTATTTACCAGCCTCAGAAAGTTGGGGGGTGGGGGGACAAGTAATGAAACTTTCTGATGATGAATCACTGAGGGAAATTATTGAGGGCTGATGAATGAACTGGGAAGTTTCCCATGCAAGAATCTGGAGTTTCTGCATGACAAACAGTGGCCAGCAGCATACACTGAAGCCACAATCAGTCCTTGGCAAGAAGTAAGCTAGAGGTCTTTCCAGAGGGCTGCACAGAGGACAAAGAATAAGTCATAACTTATCACTGGTCCGCATGGCCATGAAAGCATTTCTAAGAGGGCCACTTTATTATGGGTGATCACAGTAACAGTTGTTCAGTGCCATATGCACATCTGAAGAAGAATAGCACATGACGCTGAATGTAAAAATTGAATTTGGAAGATCTATGTATCTCCTCAGACCTTCAAAACATGGGTATTTACACTAGAGCTCTGAAGCCAACTGCTGCCTAGGCACTATGGTGCAAACCTGTCTTGATTTCCAGAGACCTGTGGAACTAAAAGAGGTGAGTGAGACAGGGACTTTGGGCAGTACTATTGTCACTCAGAGACACTCTGCTACCCCCTGGGAGGGTGCCTCCATCCTCCTCCCTCCACTCGCTCTGCAGCACACAGCATCTAGGTTAGTAAGATAAAGTGGCTCTCCATCACTCTGGCAGTCTCTCTGGAGTACTGTGGCATTGGTCTCTCGTTCCTCCTTGTAACTCAAGAGTTCTCAGCATCCTGGAAAACAAAGATCCAGCCCTGGTGTGCTTTATAACTACAACTGAGAAGAGTCATGGAAATCACTTTTTAAATCACATTTCAATCACAGAAGTGAGATTGCATGGACGATGTCCATAAGCTTATATTTTCTCCATTTGAGAGACAAAAACCCGTGGCTATCTGGGACATTTCCTTCTGTGAAAATGTGATTTGCAGGCACTAGCAAAGGCACCAGCCTTGAACCACACATTCCCTTGAATCAGCCTGGCAGACCTTTTGTAACAGGACAGATTCAGCTCTCTGGCTCCAATTCTTTGAAAGAGCCACCTTTGTATGTACCTGAGGACCCAGAGAAGAAAAGCCTTGTTATATTTCAATAGATTCAGGTGCATGGCCAGCTACAGCAGCTGTTCTATCTACTTCCAAGCACTCGTTTGCAGATGGAGTTCTCCAGATAAAGCTTTAAGCTTCTCACTATCTTAGAGGAAGAAAACCTCCCTCCCTCGGCTCCTCTCAAACCAACAACACAGTAACATTTGCCAAGATTGAACTCATGGTTCCACTCCACATCAGCTCTGCTGGCCTCATCCATACCATCACTGGGGGACCTAGTCAAATGCAGAATACACACTGCATTCAAACTTAAGTGTGCTTGCAGTCATAGCCATCGCTTCTTTGTCACAGGAGGAAGAATTAAGATTATCAACATAATGAGAATCTACTCCACCCAAATAAGGGATACAGAGGCATAGAGGAGGTGCAGAGGTGAGGCAGAGCAACAGGCATAGCTAGTAGAGTATATACTTGTGTTTCCCTTCCTTAGAGTCTTCAGTTGTTCTCCAGTTAGTGCATGGCACACATATACCTTTCTGTGATTGCTTTGGTTATGATTTATACACTTTTCAAATAGTCTTGATAGAAATTTTCCTTACAAGGTAACTAGGTTCCTCCCTTTCCAAGACTATAAATGCTAGGGACACATTGTCTGATCCTGGCACTCAGAAACCTGTGGCAGTAAATGAAGGTGTCACCAAGGCTCCATTGCAAAGATAAGGTGCACACTGGCTCTGGAGGCATGTATCAGTGCTGAAGAGCACTGGCTGCTTTTCTAGAGGATTTATGCTCCATTCTTAAGACACGGTAGGCAGCATACAACCACCTATAACTCCTGCTCCAGGGATCTGATGCTCTCTTCTAGCCTCTAGCCTCTGGGTGTTCCCATTCACATATGGCATACACACATGGCATATACTCCTGCAGAGAGACACACATGTACATAAACAAAAATTAAAAGCAGGAAGATGCACGCAAATGCATGGCATGCTGAATCAAAATGCCAAACTGGTATAAAGTAAACAATGTACACATAAGGAGAAGAAGGAGTCCCCTTTCCTATTCAGTATCCTCATCATTTTATTACGATACTGGGCCAAATGCTGGCAATTTCCACACTGGAAGAAATTCAAAGGCTTAACGAAAGGAAGTTCCATCTCACAGGCAAAGATTAATTTAATTCAACTTAATTCAAAAAGGATTTCTTAATTGGATAGTATGAGCTTAGCCTTGCACTAGATATTGAGCAAGGTTTTTTAAACGTGTTTTCTTTTTATGTTTAATAGTATATATGTTTGCTGTGAAAAAATTAAATAGCTTAGGCAGTAAATAATTAAGTTCTCAATTAGATCACTACATTAGCTATGTTTCTGTTACTGTGATAAAACACCATGACCAAAAGCTGCCTAGTGGGAAGAGTTTATTTTGGCTTCCAGTTCCAGAGGGACAAGAAGCCATGGTGGCAAAACAGGGGCAGGGTGTGACAGCAGCAGGGAGCTTGTACAGGGACAGGAAGCTGAGGTCTATCAGCTTAAACTACAAGCATGAAGCAAGGCTTTAAGCTGTCAAAGCCCACCCTACCTTGGTAACATATGTACCCCAGAAAGGCTGTACCTCTTAAATCTTCCTAAAGGGTGCCACCACCCGGGGACCAAATATTCAAATGCTAAAACCTGTCAGCGATATTTCTTATTGAAACTAGTATCAGCTCAGTACAGGAAAAAAAAAGTTCTGTTCTGTTCTTAGAGAGAGTGAGGTTCATGCCCAAGGTGAATGAAGTGTGGGTAAATGGGTGATTTAATACAAGATTGAGAACAACTCTGGCCCCACCAGACTCTCCGCACAAACAGGAAGATTAGCTGCAGTAGAAGAAGATTTAAAAGTAAGCACTTCCCTAGGAGGCTACCATGAATCCTTAGGGTTACAGGAATGCAAGAAGCTTCCGGCCTCACAGAGGTCCTAGAATACAATTGATTGTATAGCAATAATCTTTTTTTTTTTTTTTTTTTTTTTTTTTTTCGAGACAGGGTTTCTCTGTGTAGCCCTGGCTGTCCTGGAACTCACTCTGTAGACCAGGCTGGCCTCGAACTCAGAAATCCACCTGCCTCTGCCTCCCAAGTGCTGGGACTAAAGGCGTGCGCCACCACCGCCCGGCAGCAATAATCTTAATTGGTATAAAAAAATCTTTACAATTGATAAAAAGTTAAAAGTTATAATTTCTTACTTTGGTACAAAATTTATTTTAATACTGATTTAAGTTTTTCATTGAAATAAATTACTTATATTGATGCAGGCACAATGTAGCAGTGAAACAAACTGTGAAGTACTCATGGCAAAGGAGATACTGAAGCCATCAGCAGCATAGGCTAAAGGCAGGAACTCAGACTCTGGGCTGAGCACTACAGAGTACTGGAATTTAAATGTGACCCGCCAAACTCATAGTTTGGAAAGGTAATCCTCAATGCAACAGCACTGGGAGGTAGGCCCTGTTCACCACAGGTATTTAGAAGGTGGGGATTCTGCCCTCCTGAATGGATTAGCGATGCTATATAAAGGTGGGATAAAGGGTAGGCTTGCTTGCTCTTGTTCTGTAACCCTGAGCAAGAAAGTCATTGACAGATGCTAATTTTGTAGTTCTTAGCCACTAGTAGCTCTTTAAATTACCCAGTATCAGCATCAACATCAGCATCAGCATCAGCATCAGTATCAGTGTCAGTATTCGTATCAGATACTTGGTATAGCAGTACAAATTACAGGCAAGTCTCAAGATGCTTGGAGACTACAGGTGGAAAAGAGTAACACAAGATTTTCATCATAATAAGTTGGACAGGGGGTAGAGATGGTGGGGAAAATATCAGGGATGTAGTTACTAACACAAGGGGTGAGAGGTGGAAAGTGGGCTGATTGACAAACTGGGAGATGGCTCAGGAGTTAAGAATACTGGCTGTTTTTGCAGAAGACCCTGGTTTGTTTTCCACAGTCCACACTGGACAGCTTACAATAGCCTGTAACAACAGCTCCAGGAAATAAGATGTTCTCTCCTGACCTCCTTCAACACCACACACATGTGGTGGACATACAGCTAATCACACACACACACACACACACACACACACACACACACACCTACATGTATGTGTGCTTAGCATATAACGTATATACTTTTAAAAAAATGATAGTGTATTGATGAAAGAGCACAAGCTTTGAGCTAGGTATGGAAAAAAACAGTAGCTAATATAAAGAGTTTTCCTTTCAAAGAATTTGACAGTGTATGAGTTCTCAGGCTATCCAAATGAATTCAGCTATCATCCTCCAGGATCTATGATAGAGATGAAGAACTCAGAAATGAAGAAGGAATGGCTCCAGCATTGGAGGGGAAAACACTGAAGTTTGCAGGACCAATGTACAAACAGGATAAAGTGTATTCATCCCAGGTCATGGCAGGGTGCAATGGGAAAGGGGAAGCCATCCTGACCCACTCCCTTCCCCGCAGCCTTTGTAACTGACTGAAAGCTCACAAGTGACAGCCCTGGCCCTGATGATAACAACTCAGCATCCTTTCACATACCAGAACACTGGAATTTAAATTCCCACACAAGGAGCATTTAATTTCAGTCCCACAGGAATGCACTTGGAGCAAGGGATCGTTTTT
>NW_022196894.1:37215522-37232715 GCF_008632895.1 Mastomys coucha | reverse complement strand
TTTTTAAATTCTGCAGAATAGGCCCTGCTGTGTGAAGCACCAGTGGACTCAGAGGTGGGTGGGCTCTAATGAGTCTCAATGTGACTGGGATAATATGGAACTCTGAAGAAAAACCTCATACAAGCATTGGGTGGTGAACTAAAGGAAAAAAAAAAGAAAGCTTATAAAAAAAAAAACCAAAACCCAGTCTCGGTGAATATGGGAAGATTAAGAAAATGAACAGATGAGGTTCAGAGTAAGAGGGTTCTCTAGGATCCTGAGGACTTTGAATATTTTGAACCCAGTTCCCCTCCTCCCTAGCCCTCCATCCAAATGTTCTGTTGCTAAGACAACAGGATGCTAGCAGGCATATGCATGTGTCTGCTCCCTGCATGCTGTTGCCTAGCAACAGGACTCAGCAGAGCCTGGGCTCTCACTCTTTATACACCTACCCTGCTCAATCTATTGCCTTGACTTGCTGGTTGCTTCCCCTCCCCCAAGGCAAAGAAACCAGAATCAGGAGAGTGCAAGAGGCTCAAGATCTGATCTTGTCAACAGCCTATTGTCAACACCCTGAAAAACCCCAAGCCTGGCTTCTCCTGGCTTAACCTCTACACTATGAAGCTCTGACATGTAAGCTGTCAATCACAGTTGACGCGACTGAGAGGATGGCTAGGCATGCACAGTGTCTGATATTCTGTTACTGCGTCCTAATCTATGAAAACCAAAGGAATGTGCTGAAAAGGAAACCACTAAGCCCAATGGAGGTCAATTAACAGAAGCATTATACATTGGGAACAAGACAACAGAAGACAGGATAGAACAGGAAGAGGAGAAAAGAAAAGTTCAGAAGCAAAGGCAGGGAGGGAGCAGGACTTTTAATTCATAATACATAGTATTCCTGAAAGTATGATAGTGTATAAAAAAGGAGGAAATTGTAACATTGTATAGAGGAGAATCAGATCACTAAAACGGCAGACTTTATTGAGCTTCTTAATCCTAGTCATTACATTAAGTGTTTTATGTGGATGGTTTCCAACTTCACTGTAACCATGTAAGAAAATAATTTAATAGGTAGGACTCAGCAGAGCCTGGGATCTCACTCTTTACACACCTACCCTGTTCCATCTATTCCTTTGACTTGCTGGTTGCTTCCCCCTCCCCCAAGGCAAAGAAACCAGAAGCAGGAGAACAGGTATGTGGCTTGACCTGGATGCATAGCTATAAAACATATCAAGGCTCGAAAACAAAATACTGTTCAAACTATAATTGGTCTCACCCACAGTTCCACATGATTTCCCAACGTGTAGCATGATAGTCATCTGGTAAAGAAACATATACAAAGCATGTGAATTCACACAAATTTGTTAAATGGGGGACCTTTTGAAGGAGCTATAAGTATACCTTATATAACTCTAAAGGAATGGCTTTTTCTTCAAAGCTTTAGTGCAATAATTTATAAAAAGAGAAACAGCCTGCCAAGTGGGAAGGGGAGAGTTGATTCTTTAACAAAGTGCTAAATGAAAGGCCCGTCAGGTCTCTTTGAAGGAGCTAGAGAAAGAAACTCTGGGGTTACCGCCTTTAGAAAGAAAGTTGGAATTTTGGAAATATCCATTGCATTGTAGGAAGCTGTGTGGGGCGACAGGTATGTACAGGAAAGGAATTGCTTTAAAAAGGCCAAGTGTAAGTAGGAAGGGAAGGTACTCAGAAGCCTTGGTGTCTATGAATGCTGAGCTCCTTCCAAGCAGCCCAGCATAAACCTGGGCCACAGACCTGTAATCAGCATTTTCAGCAGGACTGCATACACACAGACTCCACAATTGTAACCTCTCCCTCCTCAGTTCCTGCTCTGCTGACAGAGCTTGCTCTCTTAGGGTGAAGTTTCCTGAGATAAAGAAAGCCCTTGTGTCCTGCCTCTTCTGAAGTTCCTGCTAGGAGCCACGCCCTGCTGAGCTTCTTCACCTGCCTTCCAGACAGAACAACAAGATGCTAATTAGGCCACAAGATCCTGGCTTACTGGGGGATGGGTTCCCTGCCTATATATTCTCAGATTCTGAAATACACATTGGACCTTGATCGGAACCTTTTGATTTGGTCTGGTTATTTCTCTTGAAGTCCGATTCCCCTACTTTCCCCAGGCCCGTGCCTCTCTCAGGAACCTGGTTTGCATAGCTGCTGAGGGCTACACATAATCTTTCTTGTCATATTTCCTTGCATATACCTGGGGCAGCCTGGCCCTGGGGGTCAGAGAGATAGGCCTTTATTTGCCTAACCCATGGCAACCAGTAACCTTATTAAAGTAAACATATTTATTAGAGTAAGGATGATCTCTACCATTCTCTACATATTAATAGGGACTAGGCAGATCCTATCTGGCTAATAGTGTCAAACCCTGGAGCCAAAGCAAAAAAAAAAAAAAAAAAAAAAAAAAAAAAAATAGAAAGGGGTAAGGGCAACAAAAGGGTGGAGAGGTCAGCAGTTAAATACCTATCTCAAAATGTAAAGTATCTTCATTATCACGTCATCACCATCATCATAATTACATATAGTATCTATTTTGCAGAAATAGACTGGCTTAAGGATCAGGGTCAAATAATTTCCCTCTGGAGTGGATAAACCAAACTAGGAACATAAAAATAGGCCTTCCAGCTTTTCTTCCTAGAACTATGTAGTGCAGCTACATGTTCTTCTAGAGTTCTAAGATAATGTATAAAATAACACCTGTGATGTGCAATTCTCCTTTGTGTAAAAGGAACATTTTATTGTCTTCCAACATCCATTTGTTGTTTGAAAAGCATAGAATTTTAGCTACCCACAGAGCACCCTCAGAGTAAAGTCTGACTAATACAATTAGAGAGCTGGGAATGGGGGTCTGCTTGTCTAGCATGCATGAATCCCTGGGGTTGATAAGCAGCACTGCACAAACCAGGTGAAGTACCGTACACCTATAGTCTCAGCATTTGGAGGTTTCAGTAGGAGGATCAGGAGGTCAAGGTCATCCTTAACTACACACCCAGTTCATGGCCAGCATGGAATACAGGAGCTCCTGTCTCAATACGTCCGGGTGGAGGATAAGGTAAGAGGAGGGGTAGTGGATGAAGTCCAAAGTGAATGTCTAAGGAGCAGATGAAGTCCATGGAGAATGTGTGGTGTTGATATAGGCACAGTCATGCAGAAGAAAAAATTTCCTCAGACCCATGGAAGTGATAAAGCCCTCCACTGGCAAGGCTCAGAGGCATGGCAAAGCCTTCCTCTGATCCAAGCATGATTATTTACAAATGGTTAACCCTTGTGTACAACTATCATTAGCCAATGAAAGACTGGAAGATTTAGAAATTTGGGAAAAAGCATGCTAATGAAAAGGGAAATGTATTAGTAGAAATGTATGTATACTGTATAACCTTTACTTAAAGGACATAGAAGGTCTCTGTAACGAGCCAAGAATGTAGACTAGCCAGTTTCAGAAACCTGTTGGCCACAAAGGCTCCCCCTAGTTAGGTCCAAGAACAAAAGGCAGGATATGAGCCATCTGGGTGATTCTAGGGAACGGTCAGCCATAAAGTGAATAACACTGACCAGACCACATTCTTGTGCATAATGAGTGTGTAGGACGTTTTCCTTATGACCCTTGACTCAAATAGGGGCTGGGTCTCTTTAGAATTTTCCACTGTTCCCTTGTTATGTTTCCCTGGTAACCCCTTCACCCCCCTAGTTTGTAGTTTTTCCCTTTAAATACTCCTTACTCCTCGTGCTCATGGTCGAACCCCTCTGGCCTGCCAGGCTACGAGTTCGATCCCAGATCTGACTTACCCCGAATAAACCTCATGTGATTGCAGCAAGATTGGTCTCTCATGAGTTATTGGGTGGTCATGTTATCCCAAGACTTGAGTAAGGGTCTCCCCAGTTCCGGGGGTCTTTCAGCCACAACTCCCTCCTTCAGGGTGACTATTGCCTAAGACAGCTTTGAGCCAGAAACCTCCTAGCCTGCCTCCTTATTCAGCTGTACACAATAACACAGCCTTCTTGGTTCAGATGTCCAAAATAAACACACTGAAGTTTCCTGGTTATGTAACAGATACATCTCCACCTGAACAAGAACACCCACCCATCGCAGCTTTGTTGTACATGTGTCTGTGTGTCTGTCCTATCTTTATTCCCTAATTTCTGTCAGATCAGTCCCAAAGCAGTGCTAAATGATGCACAAAGTATAGGTGTGTGTGAAAGACAGATTCAGTTTTTGTTATGGATACAGCTTCCAGTGGATCAACTGAGCTCTAGTAGGGGTGCGGTGGTGGTGGTGGGGCTAATACCCATGAGAATATGAACAACATAAGTGAGACTTTCTGTCATTATTAAGAAAGAGACCATATTGGGAAGAAGAAGGATAGTGGAGTGGTGCATCTGGTAGGAGTTTAAAGGAAAACTGGGGATCAATGTGATCAAAGTGTATTGTGTACATTACAAAATTCATAGAGTATTAATAAAATATTTTATTAGAATGGAATGCAAGAGGAACAATTACTCATTGAGAATAGGGACTAGGAATTGAAAGGAGAGGAGAGGCAATCTGGGAAGAAGGAGACAACTAGCAGGAGGTGGAGAGGACAGGAAAGGGCAATAAGGAAGATTATCCTGAAAATACATGATCTTCTTGAATTAGCACATCATTATGAAGGCATCACTTTGTACAATAAATATATGCAAATATAAATGTTTAAAATGAAACAGCTATTGCATAGATATTTTGGGTACTATATATATTCCACTCTTCTCTGAGTATATGATGTCTTAGTTAGGGCTTCTATTGCTGTTTTAAAACACTATAACTAAAGCAACTTAAGGAGGAAAAGGTTTATTTCAGCTTACATTCTGTAGTCTATTATCCAGAGATGTCCACTATCCAAGGACTAAAGGCAAGAACCAAGGAGCAGGAGCTGATGCAGAAGTTATGAAGAACACAGTTGCTTGCTGTGTTGCTCCTCATGGCTTGCTCAGCTTGCTTTCTCCTAACAGCCAAGAATACCAGCCCAGGGTAGAACCACTTAGTGGGCATCAATCATTAATTCAGAAAATGCTCAGTGGATTTCCCTATGAACTAGTCTTGTGGAGGCATTTTCTCAGTTAAGAATCCCTCTTCTCAGATATGTCTAGGTTTGTGTCAAGTTGACAAAAATCAAACAACAGGCATGGAATAAGTGAAGCTACTCAGGCATAACTGCCACGTCCAGCATTAGAACAAACTTGGTGTCATCTTGAAGTCTCCTTGAAGCTAGAGGCTTTGGTAGTTGCCTATGGATTAACAAAAGGATGCTGCCAGTCTCAAGGTCAAAAACAAGTCACAAACCTACTTAGAGAAGTAGGTTCTCAGTGTGTTAGCACTGTATCTTATCATATTATTTTTTCAGTGATTCTCTGTTTCCAACTTATAGTAGTGACATAGCAAGGAGAGGGTGGGCAAAGAATCCAGTGTGTTACAAGAGTCACATTTGAGAATGCTAATATTCACCTCAAGGTGTATTCCTCCTTGGTAAACACACGGTCTGTTTGCATTTAATTCTTCCACACAAGCCCCACAAGAAAGTTAGCCAAATTGATAATCGATTCACGTGATCTTTGCTCACTCAGTTATTAAAACACACCAAACAGTTAATTCCCTTCTCTGTTGGGAACTCTCACTGGTTGTATGCAGCCTGAATACTAAACAGCTGCTTAAGGCTCCAGGAATACAACACCATTTGGTATTACTGTCTGAAACCATTCAAAATGTGTCTCAGAAGTCAGAGATCTCCCTGTTACTTCACTGACATGCTTTGTTGAATCCTCATTGATTTGAGGAGCAACAGATGATAACAAGGTTCTAAGAATGATCTTCTGGTTAATCTGGTTGACCAATATATTTTGTCCCTCCTGCACCTGCTACTTGGATAAAAAGGAGGTGGCAGATTTGAGCACCTTTCATTTCCCCAACTAGGATAAGAAAGCTTTAGGCAAACTATACACATACACACATATATACTATTGTGTAACAATATTCCTGAGACATGTACAGATGTCTTTCTAACCCAAATAAGGAACAAATGACAGACCAAATTAGGGATACCACTCAAAGTACAACTTGGTGAATCACTGGCTTTTATTGGAGTTACATATAGAACTGTTTGGGAAGAGTTGCTTACAAGAGCAGAATGATTGAAGACAGCTGCATCTCCAAAGCCATCTCCAGCATTGATGACAGCTCATGAAAGCTGGAAAACCCAAAGACAGCTCAACAGGTTGGAGAGTGTTCTTTCCAGATGGTCCAGTTAGTCTGAGCTCTTCCAGGCAATTATACTGGTCTCTACCTCTTCCAGGGAGCTGGTCTGATCAGAAAGTTTTCTGGGCAGATCAGTTTGTCTATACACATTCTGGGTGGCTCGTTGTCTCTTAGCAGCTCAGAGTATCTCTCAGCAGTCCTATAATTTACATAGGTTTGGAGAAGATGGGACCTAATGTAGCTGATCAGTTTGAGAGTTTTCCTAAAACATTTGAGTTGTTTACTTCCTGAGCTGAATGAGCTTCCTGCTGGATTAAATGTTTCAACTACCTCTTAGCATTCTGGGTCTTAACAAGTTTCTCTCCTTGGAGGAAATTTCTAAACAAATGTGTATGGGGTGGGGGTAGTAGTAGTAGTAGTAGTAGTAGTAGTAGTATAGATGACTAATCCTAATCACTGGCCCTAAATCTTCCCTGAAAGCATGGAATAAATGTCGAACTTTTCAGAATAATACAAACGTTAATCTTGTCTCTGATAATACCAAATTTATTCCATTTATTTCTTCACACTTATTGGACGGTTATTTATAAAGATCCTGTTGTGTGCCCTGTACAGAGGTAAGAACTAAAGAACATCAAAAGAGAGTCAAACATTGCAATATGGTAGATGATATAGATAGGTATACATTTTATACCTATTTTATACATTATAGATAGGTATATATTTTTCACATTTACATTTACTTAATAATATAATTATATAAATTAAATGAATGGTAATAGTATTTACACAATATCAACAATAGATATGATAACTAAACAGTGAACCACTAAAACACATAGTGAATGCTCAATAAAGACAAGTCCCTAATCTCTAGACTCTAGTTAGGATTTTTATTGCTGTCATAAAATGCTGTGACCAAAACCTACTCAGAGAAGAAAGGGTTTATCTACTCTTACATTACAATATTGCCATCAGTCACTAAGGAAAGTCAGGTTAGGAACACAAGGCAGGAACCTAGAGGCAGGAACTGAAGCAGAAGCCATGTAGGAATGATACTGACTCATGCCTTGTTCAGCCTGCTTTCTTTTTACCATCCAAGACCACCTGTACAGGTGTGAACCTCATATCCAAGTGTAGCACCACCCACATGGGGAAAGGCCACCCCACATCAATCATTAATTAAGAAAACGTACAGGCTTGGCTGTAGGTCAGCCCTATAGAGGCATTTTCTCAGCTGAATTTCTCATCTCTGGCGACTTAGCTAGTGTCAAACCAGCATAAACACTAGGCAAGGCAATCATTAAGGAGTCATGCCTTGTGACTCAAATGACTCAGGATTTTCTAAGAAGGCGTATTGCATACTACAGAGTCTCTGTTTAATATTTCCTCTGAATGTCCTAACACATAATTTCAGGAGTGCAAGCTTATACCAACATGGGAAAAGAAGTCACCCTCCAGAGCCTCACAGAAGAAGAAATTTAAGCTAAGATTTTAAAGACAAACTGGAATGCCAAGTGGTGCTTTTTAGAACATAATATAGAAAAGAGCTGCAATTTTCCTGAGGCTTTTCACGTGGCAGAAATAAGACCAGTATATTCAAGTTAGCATTTAATAAGAAGGTCGCAGGGAGCTGTCTTAAAATGCAGGGCCACTCTGAGAGCACAGAAGAGCCAGTGGCTGGAAACATTCAAGGCCAGTTAGCTGAATAAAGGCTCTGATTGCTTCTCACTCATTGGGTCTCCCCCCACCATCTTCCCAGCCCTTTGGCACAGCCAATGAATGTATAACAGACACAACGCAGTACATGAATAAATGAATGAATAGATGTCATTTTTTAAAATGTTGAGATCAGATTTTTAAACCTATCTGTATTATTTCTCATTGAAAACCTGAGATCGAGTGCTGGTTCTCACATATTTTTGCTAGTTCATTCTCCACTAGTCTTTCCTATGGGAAGTGTTAAGAATGTTTGTAGCCTACTACTGGATCCCTTACT
Source organism: Mastomys coucha (assembly GCF_008632895.1). Taxonomy (NCBI): domain Eukaryota; kingdom Metazoa; phylum Chordata; class Mammalia; order Rodentia; family Muridae; genus Mastomys; species Mastomys coucha. The sequence continues at coordinate 37,224,484 of NW_022196894.1, read as the reverse complement.
CAACATTGTCTCATTAGCTGTACCTGATGTTTAGGCAGCTTAAGACTCTTGGAGCTCATTTCTGAGGTTCACAGAGGGAAAGTTTAGAGGAGCAAGACTCCAGCTCTCCTCACCCTGACATCTGTTGAGGTTTGGTCTGTTGCTATGTATTGTAATGCTAAACTCTGCATTCCAAGGTCTAGTTAACCTCCAGACCGCAACCCTTGCTCCTTCACTCAAAACTATTGGCTAAGTGAAGATACCTACAGCCTGTAGCTGAGCAGAAGAGAGGTAGTCTGGGCTTTACTTCCCTGCCTAGGGGGTCTACGGCTTTAGTTCTCTGGGGTCTGAGGCAGAAACCATGAAGAAAGGGAAGAGAGAGGAGGAAGAAGGCACCATGGGGTAGGTGGATCATGAGCACATGGCCACGAGGGTCAGCCTGCTGGAGTAGAACATGGCAAGTAAAATCTTGGGATTATTGACAGGGAAGTAGACATAGACAAAATATCATAGGAGGTTGATATCTGCTCAGTTCTAATGCTTTAAGGTTTATTATAAAAATAAAGGTTTTGTGTCTTTCATTGGTGAACTAAATGATCTAAGGTGGGGTAGAAACCCCCAAATAATATTGACCTTAACAGAGACTCATAATGATTTGAATAGGAGAATTTCTGAATGATTATGTATGATCTAATCAGGCTTACTGAATATATTAACAACAGGCCACTTCTTGGGGTAGGGAAGTTGCAGGGACTAAGGAGAAAGCTGACCTTTAGGAAGCATGTGTTGAATGCCTCCTGTCCTGTGCCAAGGATGCTGAGCCACAGAGCAGAGAGTAGTGTCTGGACTTGGAGCTTACCATTCAGCACAATTATCATCCTTCTCCATTAGATGTCATTTTCCAGCCAGGCACGAGCTTTTACTCTTCCAAATGAAAGAAAAAAATGTTTCCGTTTTAACATACTTTTCATGTGCTGGAAAAGAACATAGAATAAATTAAATTTTAAAAAATAAATACTATAAATTTTACAGTGCTTTCCAGTTTCTTTAGTCAACCTGGGACTTATTCCCTAGACCAAAAAGACAATAAATGAGAGAGAGATGACTGGGTGCTGAGTTCTATCTGAGTTTAAATGGTAGAAGGATTTTTTTAAAAAGTGGTAGGCCTCAGGATTTGTAGCTGGGCGACAGGGATGACTATTTTTCCCATACCCCACAGAGTACTTTCCAACACTGTGAATGCTAACTGCTAGGAGTGAGGCTTCTACTGGTCACCTGCTTGATTTCTCCATGTTCAATGACAAAAGTGGTCTCTTCAACAATGGAACTTTATTGCCTTATTGCGGAGTTGTAGAGGGTAACTAATAGCCTTGGCCATAGCCTATGATGTTTTATGGGTCAGTCTAGAAACCTGTTTGGAAAGAAGTACTCAATAGGTTTGTAACACATTCCTGACACTGGAGGTCTTGCTTAGCAAAGCTTTCTTCTTGGAGCATTGTGTCCCTCATTACACATATGGTGACTCCATTTAAATTATATGTGTGTGTGTGTGTCAAATAAATCCCTTCCTCCCTGAGAATTTTGGTCATGATGTTTTATTATAACAACAGAAAACCAAATTAGAACATCTCTAATTAGTTGGTAAAGTGAGTTGAGCAATATATATTTCAATATATATTGAGCATATTAAATATATAATTCCATATATATTAAATTTCACACAGATGTACATACATATACATTCATATATATGTGGACTATATAACTGTGGAGAGAGAGAAACAGAGAGAACACTCCTACTGTGGTAGGTTCCATTTGGCTTTTTAAAAAGTTTTAGAATTAATTGTCCCTCCCATATTGCCTCCTTTATCTAACCTTCCCATCCTACCCCCTCTATTTAATTCTCCTAGTTTCCTCTTTATTTGTTTATAATACTATCTTTTATTTGCCCTTCTTTAGAAGATGCTCTCCTCCTTTCTGGTCACTTATTATCTACCTAGCCTCCATACTATTCTATGCAAAACACACATATCTATAGGTTAAAATCTAATATTTACATATAAGAGAAACCATACAATGATTGTCTTTAGGGGTTTGGGATAACTCACTAAGGATGATTGGTTCTCACTCTCTTCCTGCAAGTTATATAGTTTCATACTTTGTAACAACTTAGTAATATTGCATTGTGTAAATGCACCTCAGTTTCATTATACATTGTTCGGTTGATGGGCATCTAGGCTGTTTCCAATCTCTGACAATTATGAATAGAAGAGAAATGAACATGAGTGATCAAGTATCTCTATATTAAGACATAAAGCCTTTTGATTGACTCTACTATCCCTAGACAGGTGCCTCTGGACTATATAAGATAGGTATACAAATGTGAGTCTGGAAGAAGACAGAGAGCAACATTCTTATGTGGTCTCTCCTTCAAACTCCTGCCTGCACTTTCTGCTTTTGGCTTCCATGGATGGTCTACTCTAACCTGAAGGCCAAATAAACCCCTTCACCCCCAAGTTGTTTTGGTTGTAGTGTTTTACCATAGCAATAGAAAACCAAATTAGAACATCTCTAATTAGTTGCTAAAATGAATTGAGCATTATTTTATAATTTACTTAAAGCTCATGTATGTTTGTACTATTGACTTCTTGACCTACCACATTACGGAGGTGCTGTGAATGACAAGGCTATATGCCCTATGTATGCTATGCTCACCAAGTCTCTTGTGATCACTAAGCCATACTAAGTGATATGTCAGGTAGGTGAAAACTATGTACTATGTAAAGATCATACATACACAAATTACTCACATATACATATTGTGTTACTTAAGAAAACATAATAAAAAAGAGGAAAGGCTGGGGAGGAAGAGCTCTGCACTTCTGGCCTTGAAGCAGCTGACTGCAGACACCCATCTCTCAACCACTGAAGCAGCAATCATTTACCATCCTCCATGACACTCCCCTCCCTGTGATATAGCTACCACACTGGCACAAGACATCCGTACCATTAAGTAGCCTGGAAGCCCCTATGTGTTCTCTTCCCTGCAAATGAATAAAAACAGCATTAGCCCTTTTCTTCCACAGGTATCTGCCTCCATCTGAGCACAAAGATGTGCAGCCTAAAAGGAGACTATTTGTTTTGGTACAAAACAGAGAAAACCAAGCAAAAGTGTCAAAGAATGACGTTTTCTGTTCAACGGTGAAGAATGACTGCTTTATAAACCAAAATTAAATGTTTTCCAAGCTTTTATCTTTTTCCCTTGAACCCCTTTCAAGTTAAAAATCTATTCTTTTAAGAACCACCAAATTGATTCTAAGAGAATAATTGCTAAGGCGTGAAGGTACTACCGTATCCTGGAAACGGGCTGTACTATGGGTGGTTTCTCAATTTTCACCCTTTTAGGGTAATTTCCTGCCACTGTGGGTTTTGTCCCTGCTGGCAGTTCCTGCATGCTGGTGTCCTGGCTCCAGCACAGCTGCTTTCTAAAGCAGAAGGGAAGGAGATCATTAGCATCATTCTGGAAGTGGATACAACAATGTCACTATTCTATTAGCCTGCGACCCAGGAAAGGACACAAACCATAGCATGAAAGGCCAGGTCACCCCAAGACCGTGGCTTACAAATCCAATGCACTAATTCACATGCAGGCTGATAACACACCCTGCAAAGATCCCCAGCCTTGCCCAGTTAAACAACAAGACGCAGCTTGATAAACACTGAGAAACATAATGCTTTTCCCTCCCTTTAGCCTTTTTCTTTGGTTTTGGTTTCTGGCTTCTGAAGCAGAGCTTTACTATGTAGACTATACTGGCCTAGAACTTGCTTTGTATCCCAGACTGAGCTCAGACTGGAAATCCCTCTCACATTAGCTTCCCAAGGGTTAGAGGGTTGCAGATGTACACCAGGATGCTGTCCTTACACTTTTCCTGAATGGTAAAAATAAAATCCAGTGAAATTAAGAGTTTCATAAAGCAGCCATAGCAGTGTACATTTATAGAAACATTCTAGAAATCAATGTGACAATATATACTAACAACCATAAATGTATTTATGCACTTTAACCCAGCAATTCCACTGTTGAAATCTAACAAAATGTAGAAAAGGATATATTAATTGCCTTTTTATTTATAAAGATGGAAAGTCTGTGAGAAATGCATATATATGTGTATATATATATGTGTGTGTGTGTGTGTGTGTGTGTATATATAATTAGAAGTAAGACAAATTCCATCATCTAACAAGACCATTGAAAAAGCCAACATCACCCAACACACAGTAGGTACTCTGTATTGGCCATGGAAAAAAATAAAAATACTTATGAAATAAAATAACATTTCATTAAGTGATTATTAATCCTGGCAATGTATATAAGCTAAGGAATATATATATATATATATATATATATATATATATATATATATATATATATATGTATGTATGTATATATATACATATACATATATATATAATAGCTGTATATATGTATGTATATATACATATATATATGAAAGAGAGGCAGGAACAATACACAGAGTTTAGGACAGGAAAGTGACCAGTACAGAGAGCCTGCATCCCAGCTGCAGAGTACAGAAGTAGTAAATGGGCTGTCCTGGTTTGCTTCTCTGTTACTGTGATCAAACAATGGCCAAAAGTGACTTGATATGGAAGAGGTTTATTTAATCTTAGCCTTTTAAGTAATAGTACAATACTTGGTGGTAGTCAGAGCAGGAACGTAGAGGCAGAAAATTAAACAGAGGTCGTAAAAGACTGCTACTTTATGGCTTGCCTCTCATAGCTTTCTCAGGCCTGCTTTCCTATCCAAGCCAGGGCCATCTGACCAGGAGTGCTAGCTATTATCTACAGTGGAGTAAACCTTCCCACATCAATCATTAACCAAGAAAACTCCCCCATAGACATGTTCACAGGCCTACCTCATGGAGGCAATTTCTCAATTGAGGTTTGTTTTTCCCAGTGACACTACTTTGTGACGAAAACTAACCAGCACATGGTCCATCTATGGGGCCTCCTGGTGAATTGTCTAGCTGATACAACCCCAGTTCAGAAGTGGAGATCCTATTGTAGATGCAAACAGAACTAGGAGTGATGCTATCAGGACTAGCAATAGAGGCCTTCCGTTAAGATCCCAAGCCTTGGGAGACACCCAAACTTGATGCTGATACGGCATCAGTAAAGTCCCCATCAAGGACAAACTGTTTCTTTCTAGACAAAAGGATAAAATCTCTGATCTACTTTTCTTTTCGAGAATGCTTCAGTGTCTCCTCTACACAGTGCTTAATTACAGCAACAAAGAAACAGATCTAATATTCCAGTTGGGCTGAGTCAGTGGCCTGCCCACCTTTCAGGAATTCGAAAATACCCCTAACAAAGTAGGTTCACCCCACGCCATGTTAAAGATATAGGTGGAGTAATTGTGTCTGCTTAATGAGATAAGGTACTTTTCCTTCCCAGAATTCCTGTCTTCTCGTGCAGCCTGCTTTTCTGTCCCAGAAACATGGAATACTCACTTTTCCTCTTTATCTCTTTTTTAAGCATGCTTTCTCTGGTGCTTTGGGGCCTTTCTGGCTCCCCTCCTCACCACGTCTTTGTCTACTCTGTGACTGGCTTACCTCCAAGGCTGGCTTAACTCAAATGGCACAGTCTCTCCCTTGTCTCTTCTTCATTCTCCTCCTCTAGGCAGCTGCTGACACAGCTTCCCTGCCTTGGAGATTTTCTCTTAAATGCTAGAAAAATTGTCCTTGAGCTTCCATTGAGTACAGTCTTTAATTCTTCTAATAATGAGGCCAAGAACCCAGAAGAAAAGACCCTAACTTCCCCAGTGGCACTTGGCAAACCAACCATAAACCAGTTCCTCAAATTTTCTGGTAACAATATTATGGAAATGTTACTAAACTGGGATTACAGGAGTATTATTTGGATCCATTTTGTTTATCATTAATTCTGGGTGGGGTTGAACTTATCTAGGCTCTCACTTTCTTGGGGAGACTCTGCAATTGTCCAGACAGGAAAGGAAAATGCAGAAGAGGCGAAAATAAAAACTCTCGATTGATTCAGATTAACTTCATCAATCTGGATCAGACTTGGGCAGTCTGATCTTGGGCAGCCTCTTCTCAACAGGTTTAAACACAGTATAATTTGGGGGAAAATTCCTGGTGTTATACAATCCCTGGTGCACAAAGAAACATAATTACATTGAAACTTAACTCAGGGTGCATGCCACTTTTTCCAAGAATGAGGGGTTCTAGAGACAGGCTACCTGTACCTTTAAAGAACTAAAGAAGGGTCTGACCTGGTGGTCTAGGTCATACAGATAGTACAGAGGTTATTTGGGATAATAGCTACCTCTGTCCTGGTTGCGGGAAGTTGGGGAAGCCTCTGGCTATACAGATAATGTAACATCATTTGGACTATGAGTAACTCCAGTCCTGGTTGTGGGAGCCTCGGAAATCTCTAATTGTAAGGGTCATTTAGATTACTAGCCGCCTCTGGTTCTGGTTGTAGGAGCTTGATATGGCCTGGCCCAACAGATAACATAGATCACCAGGCTATTAATCACCTCCAACTCCCAGTGTTCTGGGTGGAAGAACAGGTTTTTCTCTTTCCTATTGGAAAGAGAATCTAGCAAGCTTAACTTTCTTGGTTTGTCTGGAGATCTGTGGTTGCTAGCACTTCGTGCTGTGCTCCCAAAGGCTCTCCTCATTAGGTTTAACACATGTGGCCATCTCTGTTACTTTATAATGTTATTAATAACAATTAATTAGGAACAAGCACACTGGCGTCTGAATATCAGGTGAACCAGGAGGTACCATGGTCAGGTAAAAGTACCAGTCACCAAGGAGAAAGGGCAAAGCATCGTCTCACACATGAGCTAAAATATCACTCTAGAATCCCGGATTGTTTATAGAAAGTTACAAATCTACTGTTGACACTACCTCCAGTAATAAAAGTAATAGTAATAACAACTACAGTAAGCCCCAGAGTAGAAGGGTGCCTCATTTAATCTAGATTTCAAAAGAAAGAAGAAGAAGGGGGATAGGAGGAAGAAAAGGAAGAGGGGAGATTCTTGCACTAGAAACAAATAGACTACAGTCTTTCAAGTACTCCTGAGGCTAGTACCAGAAGTTGGAGCCTTCTAAGCCATCCTGGTCTTCAAAGAAAACCTTATCAAAAAAGCAAAGATAAGACTGGGAAAATAAATTTAGTCGATAAAGTGCCCACTGAACAGCATCCATGGATTCCCAGCATCCATGTAAAAATTGAGCATGTTGATTCACATCTGCACCCCCACAGCTGGGGAAAGGGAGATGAGAGGATTGTGGTGAGCTTAGAGAGACCGGCAAGCCAGTTTGGCTATGTCAACAAGGTCCAGGCTTAGTGAGACTGTCTCAAAAGAAGTAAAGGGAGAATAATAGAGACAGACACCCAACATCACCTTCTGGCCTCCATATGAACACAAACACACAAACATGTTCGCATATATATATCATATACACAACAAACAGAAAATGAAAATACAAAAGAAGAGGAGAAAATGAAAGAGTATTCAAAAAGGAAAAGAAACAAAGAAAGGTCAGAGCTGGCTGCTTTGTGACTCATTCTGGAGTTTCCAATTAGGAGGTCTACACGATGAAAATTCAAGGAAACATAATTTATTTCTAGCCTTTGGATAAAACCCACTAGCTTCTTTCTGCAGTCTTTTATTGCTTTCTGATTGTTACATGGAAAGAAAATGATATTAAACAGTAAAATTGGCACACAATATATAAATGGTGGTGTTTACAGACATAGGTTCAGAAGTGCAAAGTCTCACTTTCTTCCTGCCCTCGAGTCTGGAAAAGCTATCAGTGTCACTACAGAGCCATTCTTTCCAGCAATGGACATGAAAGTCAGCTGATAGTAGCTCACAGTTAATGGATATGAGCACGTTAAATAGGAAATTCCCAGAGGAGCTGCCAGAAAGAGAAACATCTATTGTCTGAGACACAGGAATAACACGGAGTCGATGACCTCCACTTAAAGTACGAGCTTTTTAAAGTAGCTCTCCCTCAAAGATGAAGGCTCTTTAGAAAACTGACCCTTTCTCCACATCCAGAGGCCTTCCAGAGATGATGCTACAGTGGCACAATTCCAGGGTGGTGAGAGGCATGACCTTTACTGGATACCTCAAGAGAAGCCACCGCTGTGTGAACACATGCTGAGTACTATAGTATATTCAGCAGAGTTACCTAAGAGGAATTGGACCAATGGAATGTTTCTATATTATAAAAGGAACTTGCTAGAATGGCTTACGTCTGAAAGTAGTCAAACAATGACAATCTGCATGCTGCAGATGCCCAGAACCCACGAGACACGCAGTCCTTAAAACTGGATGCCTCAGTTGTCACAATACATTGCTGAAGGTCTGAAAGTTTCCTAGAGAATCACTGCATGCAGTCTATCATTTTGGGGGGACATGAAATAGGATTCTGATGCCAGTGGAGAATGGCAGAATGAGCAACAGAGATGGACACACTCACCAGCAATAAGCTAAAGCAAACAGACAAGTGACTCTGATTTTCCTTGGACCTTTGTATATCCGGGATGTCTGTTGGAAGGTATCCTCAATGGAAGAAACTGTCCTCTTACCCTAAGTTGACACTCTCTGGAAATGCCTTCACAGACACATCCATAGGTGTGTCTACTAGGTGATTACAAATCTGATCTAGTTGACATTGAATATTAACCATCACAGTGTACAAAGCAGGAAAGTTGACAGTTAAGTTCGGCCTACATTGCTTGCATTCTAGCTCCCTCACATCTAATGGTGTGCAATGTTCATTAGCATCAAATTAAGAACACAGAAGCATAGTTTGTTCAGCATTACACTTAGAATCTAAATTTCAAGTGTTCATAAGTCACTGAAATTTTTCTACTGTGAGAGAGAAATTACCTAGTACCCTCAGAGCTCCCAGGGACTAAAACA
>NW_022196894.1:37206618-37215290 GCF_008632895.1 Mastomys coucha | reverse complement strand
CTGGGAAAGAAGATATTGTAAATAAAGAAAACATCTAATAAAAAAAAAAAGGGAGAGAAAATACCAACCAAACAATTGTACACTCTGAGACAGAACAAAAGGAAGTGGAATAAAATCATGAGTCAGTAGCTAAAAGATATCCTGGCAGCACATATGCTCTCTAAATGGCAATAAATAAAAATTCCCTTTATTTGAGCATATACCTTGCCCATCCTAGCAGTACTTTCTGTGATTCTGCCTACAATCCGACCTCAGAATGGACCATGTGACCAAACAGAGGCAGCGGCAATCAGCATACCTCATCCTCAATCAAGTGGTCACTGGGAACAGCTCAGAATGCTTTTCAGGCCTGTATCATATTCATCAATTAATTAATTAATACTCCAACAGCATCCATTCAGAAACATTCAAGGAATACTTCTAAGCTCGTTCCCTTTGAAGATGACCTAAAGAACTTCTGGAATAACTTCAGAGTAATAGACAGTCTTAAACAAACAAGAGACTTGGGGAAAAAGAGGCCAAAACAGAAGATGGGCATCCAGGGGTCTCTGACCTCCATATGAGCTCTGAATCAAGCCATGTGTCAAGGGGACTCCTGGAAGATGTTCAATGAAAAGAGCAGATGGGTTTGAGTCAGGTGACTGGTACTTGTGATGGAGGGCATCTTAAGTAAAACAGTGGCAAGTCTAAACTAGGGCACAAGAAGGAAAAGATCCAGGCCAAGGCATCTTCCTCACTCATGACCATAGGTTCCTTCAGTTCAGAGAGGAAAAATTGAGCTTAGTAAAGCAACTAAGCATGCTATTGGAGTTTATGGAGAGATTTGTGCTCAAATGAACATTTTAGGAAACTTTATGAGCCTATACTTATGTAAGTAAATATTTCCAACCTACTACTAATATTGTCATTATTTCAGATATTTTACTGAAATAAGTGGCCTTCCTTGTCAGATGTCACTACTATTCTAATGCTCCAAGAGCATATACCTCTGAAATACTGCATCGATTTCTATGAGCCATTTAATGTATCAGCAGACCATCTGCCCATCTTTGTTTTGACTATGACATTTGAAATTTTTGTTACTGTGATACATTTAAAAAAATAATAAATAAATCTAGCCTAAATACCTTGCTTAAGCATCAGATGTGAAGATAAAGCAATTTGTAAAGCAAACATTCTCATTTTTATTATTGATTTAAAAGTCTTTCTCTCACTTGCTTTCATATTTTGAAAAGCCCACACTCCTTGTAATCTCTCAAGAAATGCTTGGCCTTTAAAAGCCCTCCATGACACTCCCTGTCACTGTCTGATTTCCAGTCTGTGCCTCTGAGTCATGTAAAATCCAATTGTAAAGAAAAGGCTCCCAAGAAACAATGGTGAAATTGAGTCCTAAAAACAGAGACAGGAGACCCTAAATTTTATTAATAGCCAAGAAACAAGACAATTGAATCTAGCTACTTGTAGTTTTCAGAGGCAAGGAGAATAGATGCAAACCTTAAAGTAGAAAATTAAAATCAAGAGAAAAACATTCAGAAGGAAGGAAATGAATGAACACTAGGAAGGGGTGACTGGATGTGTAAAAATGAAGTTGTAGATTGACTGTAAGACCCAGCTAAGCCAAGGAAGTTTCATGAATTGCTGCAAACATTTCAAACAAACTTAAATCTGAATTGTATCAGATACTGGAATAACTCTACCAAGAACACTTGAGTCAGAGTTCAAAGGAAAAAAGAATACTTAATATTGACATTTGGACCCAAATAACTGGATAACTGGATAGGATTAAATAAGGTACAGTGGTCTTCCAACCTTGAAATAATCAGAAAAAAAAAAAAACATAGTCATAATGAATGAATACTAGTTAACTTGTCAGGGACACTACCAGTGCAGAAGTTCATGTGAACATCTGCAGCAACCCACAAGGTTAATGCTTATTCATCATCTTACAATTGGGCACTGGGGCCAAAGGATTCCCAAAAAGTCCCCATGCTCCATAACTGATGTAGTAGCCTATGGGTGTGAATAGAGAAAGGAGTAGTTATATAACATCAACAGCTATTATTCTGACTACTCTTTTAAATACATACAGAATTAGATTCAGTTCACATAAGATATATATATCTTCTTTCTCTTTGTAGCCCTGGCTGTCTGGGAACTCACTCTGTAGACCAGACTGGCCTCGAACTTAGAAATCTGCATGCCTATGCCTCCCAAGTGCTGGGATTAAAGGCGTGCGCACGGCTAAAGTAAAGGTTTTTTTTTTTTATCACTGAATAAATTCCAAAGCCCATACCTGTGCCAGGAATCAACCACACTGGCGATGGAGAAATGTATCTGGGCTGCATCAGGTTGAGGTACAAGAAGCCAGGATGGTAGATGGAGAGAGAAGTCATTGGATGGTATGGAGTTCTGAGCAGTAGCTATTTCTCAACCAGCACAAAAATATTTCAGTATTTTAGCCACTTACAGGGCCATCACAGTGTGTACACTGGGGGTAGACCTAAAGGAAAAATCAGGGCAGAATCAGTTGCCAGCATCCCTGCCATAATGTTCTTCATCACAGCACCACAGGCTGAACAAGAAAAGCACCAGCAGCATTAAGGAGCCCTGGTTGATTTGATACCATGTGACCATCTGTCTCACACCTGGCAAGGGAAAGGTAGGAACCTAAGGAAGAGAAAGTAAGGGGAAAAGAAGCTGGGAAAACCAGAGCAATTGATTGCTCTATGTTAGCGTTACTGCAAAACAAGGCAAGCAGACGTGCGTGCCTCCTCCAGTTCCTAGCGGGCTGCAATCCCATATAAGAATGAGCACAGTGAGACGGTGATAATGTCACCAGAGGAGCTGCTTAAGCAGAAAAGGTTATGCTACAAGCAAGTTAAAGGCAAGATGTGCCATGAGTAAATCTTGGTGCCAATAATTAGTTCCTGCAAGATTAAGCTGAAATCTATTATATTAGTGATATTTCAAAGGCAGTGCGTAAATGATAAATTCAGACACTGAAAATGGTAGCATTAAGTTCAAACCTTCAGACTAAACCACCATTCTTTCTGAAATTTTGGGAAATTTGGATTAAATTTGTATTGTAATTAGTCTTAATTTTAACAATCCTTCCTAGGACAAGGAAGCCCTTTAGGCAGTAACATTCTAACAGTACAATAAAAATCCATCCTCCTGAGATATGAAGTTCAATATGCAGGGTAAGACATTTTTCCAAATGCATTGATCATTTGAACTCTAGGGCCGCTGCTCCTGAGGGCACATTTTGCTCCTCATTAACCAGAAAAGAAAACAGTGAGTGTTGCATGGCACTTATTTTAAAAGCTATTTTTCAAAGATTGAATATTTAAAAAAAAAAAAACTGGTCATTTTCCTCAATTTGAACATGATTTCTTCTATTTGCATGTAATTTCATAAATGATTATTTCAGATGGCTCTGCTTTTAGTCATAACCTTGTAAAGGGGCTATAGCAATATGGGAGGGATTTTGAAATGGTAAATTTTTGTGATGAACTGTACTTCTGACCAAAGGGAGCACCTGATGTTGGGAATGGCATCATCGTCCCTCTGATGCTGGTGTGAGTCCATGCAGATCTCATTGGTAGCAATCTCTATCAACCAGTATGATTTTGTTTGTGGGGTGTTTCCTAGCCTTCTGTTTTCTCAGAATGATAAGCCTTCTTTTTCTTAAATTTTTGATAAATATTCCCACAAACTGTCTCTTTCAGTTCTTTTGGGGAGGGGGGAGATGGAGATGTTGTATGTGTATGTGCCTATAAAGGTCAAAAGCCAAACTTGATGAGTTCTCTTCAGTCACTGTCTACCTTGTACTAGAGACAGAGTCTCTCACTAGCCTGGAGCTTTCCAATCAGTCTAGACTAGCTGACCACTGAGCCTCACTAGCCTGGAGCTGTCCAATCAGTCTAGGCTAGCTGGCCACTAAGCCCCTGAGATGTTTCTGTCTCAGCCTTTCAAGTCCAAGTAAACTCTGCTACATATTTTGTTCTGTTTTACTTTGTTTTGCTTTGTCTTTTGTTTTATTTCGGGTGGGTATCCTAAAGATACTGTAGATCAAACTCATATAACTTTTGCTTGAATGGCAAGCACTTAACTGACTGAGCTATTTTCCCTATCCCCTTCTTTGAACTCTTACTGAACTCTAAGGACAAGATGCAGTACCAAATATTTGAAGATGAACAGAAGCTAGGCTATGTCCTCAAAATTAGCCTTTCATCCTTATTTTGTAGCCTTCCCTTCCCAAGTCAATGTACTAAGGTAAGGTTCATTTTGACCCACTTCTTTCAGAGACACCTCTTCATCATTCATTCATATCAGGAGATGGTCTTTCAGCCTCTCCTATGTTGACCCATTTCACACTGACAGATGTTTCTCTTCTGGACATGACCAATGGGAGCCCCAAACACTGTGCCCAGTGATGCTTGCTTGGAATAAAAATACTGATAACTCAGGGTATTGACATCACGTCCAAACAGAAAAGGGCTAGTCTACAAACAGACATGGCAAGAAATTCAACAACTATCTAAAGCTCAGAAGTGGTGAAATAAATGTGATTGGAAATGATCTCTAATCTGCTTTCCCCTTCCCCAGGAAACACTTCATGCTATAGGATGGGCAGATATACTCAGTTCTCTATGTCCTCCTCCTACTAGTTTACAAAGGATTATTAGGTTACTATTGCTAACCCAAATGTCCTCATCTAAATGATAGCTGGTAGTCTGAAGGTTACACTAAAAGCCAATGATGTAAAATTCTGAGCTGGGGTGTGGAAATTCTAATCCAGTCTAGTTTTCCTGTGGTGGCTAAATGGTACAGATTTTCTAGGAGAGCCATGGTGTTGAAAAATATCAGGCTTTGTAGAGTGCTCATCTACCATTCACAAAGTCCTGGGTACAATCCTTAGCACGGCATAAGCCAGACATGTTGGTACATGCCTGTAATCCTAGCACTTAGGGGGTAGAGGTGGGAGCAGGAACATCAGAAGTTCAAGGTCATTTTTGACATACAGAAGTCCCAAGAATAGCCTAGGACACAGGAGACTGCCAACTCGATAAATAGATAGAAGGGTGGATAGATAGATAGATAGATAGATAGATAGATAGATAGATAGATAGGTGGTTGGACAATTATGGGTGTCAGAGTGATGGTAAATGTTTAACAAATGAGCTCACTGGTGATGAAAAACAAGCCTTGACATGCAGCCTTTGCAAATTTCTATGATGTAAATATGTCTGCCTTAGCTGATTTTACATAAGTAACTTGCTACTGCTAAACACTAAGTTATTGAGGAACAAAAAATTTATAAATTGCTCTCATTAGCTGCTTCAAGATGGTTCTAGTATAACACATTTTGAACAGAAGAGTTGCATTAAAGCTTGTCTTAATACATCATTATATATGGAGATGATATATTTCTAAGCCCCTGTTATCTCTAAAATTAGAAAAACAAATAATAACCCAACCCTCTGGGGGTACTGAGGAAATCAGGTAAAATGTGTCACACTTTGTACAATGCCCAAGAATGTGGGCATTCCAATACTATCAGTGATCATTACTATTGTTGGCATTGTTGTTGCTGTAATTAACCTTGTTGTCTACATTTTGAATGAGAACATAAGGTCCTTATGGTTGTTTTGAATTTCTTCAATGACCTTAAGTTTACATTCTGTAAGCAAGTTCTTTATTCAGTATCTTCATCATTGAAACAAAATTCTAAATGCTCTATTTTCAGACCTCAAATTCAATAAGGACTACAAATTCTATAGAGTGAAAATATCTGTACATACGAGAAGGACAGTGTTGAGCAGGGAGGGAAAAAAGTGATCTTCCCAAAGAGATGGCCACTTCCAAGAAGGTAAGCCATTTAGTGTAACATCCAAAGATGACATTCTCTTGGGCCACCTGCCACTAGCCTCTTCAAAAGCATATAAGTCACAGCCCTAGCAAAAGTCCCAGTATCTGCTCTTAACATATCAGTGCCCTGCTTAGAAGAAAGTAGATGAAAATAGAAAGCACTGAGCATACAGAGGAGTCTGGGTGCTTTCTCTGCACCATTTTTGCCCAAGAACAAAAATATTAGACATAGTTAGTTACATCCCCCAAGGACTTACTTCTCTATACTATTCTGCAGATGGTATGAACATTGTGTTGCTTTCCTCACCTCCTTCATATTCCCTTAAAATATACACATACACTATATGCAAACAAAACACACACACATGCACGTGCACACATACATACACATCTGAGTTCACCTGTAATAGCAGTAGATTTATTTGCATATCAAAGAGGACACAAGAGCTGATTTTCAGTGAAATGTCAAATCTGTCCAGTTTACTCTGGACCACAGAACTAAATCCACCTCTTTTTCTTTTCTGAAGATGAAAGGTGACTGAAAAGTTGGCTAGGAGCTGGGGACCACAGAAACTTATTAACCTAAAACAGATGAGCCATGCATTCTTAAAAAGCATCTGATTTTTTTTATTAAAACAATACAAAAGAGAGGAAGAACTAAAAAAGGACAGGGTGTGGATGAGGAAGAGACTAAGGGACAGGAGAGATTGCAGACACAAGAGGGATGACATTTCATTGTTACTGTTTTCTCGTGCCATCAGAATGCTGAACGTGGCAGAGTCTGGGAGCCTATTGTTGGACAGAATGCAACTCTGAGCAGCTCTCATTGCCTTCAACAAAGCCTGAGATGGCCAGAAGCACATGCACACTCGCGCACATGCACCCTTAAATAAGACTTGTATTCAAATAAACCTAGAAGGTAGGAAAATAAGCTGCCTGCTTGCTGTATCCCATTTACAGTCCTAAAACACCAGAGCCAAGTACCCAGAATATGCTGGACAGATTAATCTTTGCCAAGATCTATATAAAGATGAAAACATTCAAAATTAAAATGATTCTGTCACTGAAATAAAGAGTAATTACTTATAGGAGGAAGGAAAGCCAGTAAAGTTGCAGGGGGAATTCTTGGGTTTCATGAAATGCATGAAAGCACAGAGACTTTTCTCTAAGATCTATCAGATGAGTGGTGACTCTAAGACCACAGACTCAGTATCTCATCAGGACCTTTGATCACCTCTTGCTCTGGCTGTTCCTTATCACTGCTAGCACAAGATAAAAATGCCCCTAATATACACACACGTGGTCACAGAATCCCCATAAAGGAACACTTGCAACTGTTGGAAGACGGGCTCCAGACTTAGCCCTTTGATGATTTGTGTCTCACTGAACTCATCCTGGAGTCTGGAAATTAATATTTGTTTACTGCTTAAAATGCACCATTTTCATATGAAACTGCCATCCTTGAACTGCCTTGCCAGAGAACCATTCTTGCAGGGTAAAATCAAATGGAGAATTAAGTTCTGTTGCCACTAGCTCAGGACTATCCTTCCACTCAATTTAACTACTTTGATGGAATGGGAAGACACATACTCAAACACAGTTAAAATTAAAGACTTTCTTTTCTTGCCTGAGTTATCCCCAAACAGCCTCTGGAGTTTAGCTGCCACTTCCTACACTACAGTAACAAGAGGAGCCTGCAAAGCAGGGTGTCCTAAACTCACACTGGAGAAGAAATGAGTTACAGCCGGTGACCAAAATCAGAATTAAAGAAACAGAGATTAGGAACGCAAGGGTAGGAGGGAAAGAGAAGACAGGGGGTTTGTCTTTCTTGATAGTCAATAAACTCATTGGATCAAATCCACACCCAAGCTGTGCATTCAGAAAAAGATGAAAATGAGGGCACTTCTCCCCCACTGTCTTTCAAAGCAGATTACAATGTGCATACGACAGGACCTGCAAACAGAAAGATGAAAATCCCATTAATGTGATAATGATATCCTGAATGACCTGAGCAAACAAAGGAGATTGGAAGTTTGGATGCAATTTGTCCATAGATAGCTTCCTGCCTGTGATTTCCGGAGCACCTCTCTTGCACAGGAAGAATGCATTCAACAGAATACCATTTGAATTGTGCTCCTGGATTGTTTCCACTTTTCACTGATATGCATTTTAATGTGTGTATATACCTATATTGACATATACGTGCATATTAATATGTACATATATTAATATGTGTGTATATGTTTGTGCATATAATACATGGATTCCATGTATTAGCCCATAAGCCTTGGACCAGGGGTCTGATTTTCACAAGGATTTAGGGTGAGGAATTTACCAGAAGGAATGATGCAAGACAAAGGGGAAAGTCAGGTAAGATACATACCTTGAGGAGATGTTATGCATGAATTTCACAGATGGGAAGTAGAGTGGGAAAGATCTGGTCTAGGTCAGGCTTCAGAAAACAGACTCAGCTAGAGGTGTCCTGACTCACTAAGAGGGGTTTCCTACCAAGCCAAGTCACAGAGAGACTCACACTGAATTCCAGAAGAGTAACTATTCTCTCAAGAAGGAAGCCTAGCTCAGTAGCTCACTGGCTCTGAAAAAGTAACCTACCACAATGAACCGCCTAATGCAGAGACCAAGTCTCCTGATGATTAGACGGATTATGCTCATAAATAGCACGAAAGATGTTTGCAATTTATGCAGACTACAGTGTAGTCATATTTCAAAGCATGGTGCATGACCTAGACAGTTCCCATTTTGGTCAATTAAAAATAACAAATAAAAGAAAGCAAACAAAA
>NW_022196894.1:37195504-37206608 GCF_008632895.1 Mastomys coucha | reverse complement strand
AAAACCCAAGTAAATAAATTGGTAAGTCGGAAGTACTTAGAATAATTCCAAGATCAAGGTAAACATCTGGTGAGCATGAGCAGTTACAAAGCCTTTCTGCGCATATACTATTCCATTGTAAGAGGTAGAAAAAGATGAGCAGGTAGAATCCCAGCCAATCCCCAAGGCTTCAGACTTTTCCTTCCTATGAGGACACTCATGGAAAAAATCTAATTCATTCTTTCAACCCTCTGATAGTCAAATAGCAGGGCACAAGTGTTTCATTAGGAAATATTCATTCATGCCAGGTGAGAGCATTACTCTCCACCCCCTTTTCTCCTACTCTAACATCTCAATCCTGAGGAGTATCCTTCTGGAGTCTGCAAGGACCGCCACGACTAGAATTCAAGCCAGAATCAAGGTTAGAGTACAGTCACTTACTCCCATGTTACTGTGTGTGTGTGAAACATTCTCTATAACCAGTTAGCTTTTATGTATGTTTGGAGGAGTTGGCATAGGCAATTCTGTCTTGTTGGTTTGAGACAGGTTCTTGCCATAAGTCTAGGCTAGCCTCAAATTTATGATCCTCCTGCTTCAGCTGCCAAGTACTAGAAACTGTGGCTGCAGGCCACACGAACAGGTCTTCTGGAATGCGAGTTAGAGCCTGTAAAAAAATTAAGGGAACCAAAATGTGGGAAGGGGTTAAAAAATGAGACCGAGACATGGTGTGCTTTCAGTCCTACACCATTATTGAACTCTCTTTGTTACAAACAGGTAGGTAGAGAAAAACCCCTCCCCCAGTCGTTCAGCAACTCATGGTCCAATCAGCATCTTCATCTTCAGTCTCTGGAGGCAGGACTTCCAGCATAACAGGAACTTGGAGAGAGGCGTGACTAATAGCAGGAGGTTGGAGAGAGGCGTGGCTATTTGCAGGAGCTTAGAGAAAGGCGTGGCTATTTGTGGCAAGTCATGGTCTGAAAGAACCAGCTCTTAGCAGGAGGAGGGTCACAAGAAACTATTCAGTATTTCTTTTCTGAACGACTGCATACCTATTTTAAGGGCGAGAATCTTTTACTTTGCAATACTGTTAGAAAATCTACTGTCTTCATGCATTTCGTTGACGGAAAACAAAGTCTGTCAGTGGACCTCTTCCTAGTACTGCATGCTCTTCAACAGAAATATGGCACGTACTCCTTCTTGACCCCAGGGATGTCTTGGTAAGATGCCTCTTAAACCATTTTATGACTTAACTTTCTGCCATGTTTCCATAGGCACACCCCAAACCACAGCAACAAGCCTATTTTCTCCACTAAAACTGCCCATAAGCTAAAACTGTGGCTCCATCAACACAAACTGCATCTCTCCTCAGGCCCACTGCAGGTGAATTGTGTTTCAACGAGCTTTCCAAGGGATTTTCATGCCTGCGTTAGCATGGTGACAACAAAACCTTGTGCTTAATCTCCGACAGAGAGGATCTTACCCAAGACCACAGAATTGGTGAGTGAGACAACCCAAGGTACCACCATGTCCTAATAGTGCCCTCTCTTCTTGGCACAATCCTCAAAGCGGGGAGGGCCTTTGAAATTAAATTATAGAAAAAGTATTAAATTCTATTTTTAAAGAAGTTATAGTGAAAATGGCAATTTTCTCAGTTTCTGGAACCTAGAATATTTGCCTCCCATATCAGCTAATCAAATACTTCAGAAGCATTTTCAATGCATAAAGCCACCAGATACAATCTGCTTCCCCCTAAGAAAATTCAATACATAAAATTCTGCTTACAAAACAGATAAATCAGAGTTTCTCCTTTACAAAAGAATTTGCCACCTAATTTTTTTCCTTTAAAAACCCCAGTTTCCTTTAATAAAAAAAAAAAACACAAAAGCTTGCACAGTGATTTATTTTACAAAACTTTCGATATACATGCAAAATTTAGGTGTCACTTCAGCTGTGATAGCACTTGAATCACCTAGAGCTGGATCATCCATAAGCTCTCATCAATTCTGTGCTGTTATTTCATCATCTTCTCAAACTGAAAATTTGACTTTGAAATTTCAAGAGGCACCGAGAGTCACCCAGTCTCTTGGGAAAAAGCAAGTCTCACACCTTGGAGACCTGCTTACTATATCCTGATTTCAGGAGATCTAGGGAAGAGTCTCAAGATTTGATATCTTGAGCAAGTTCTACACAATTTGAGAATCATTGCTTAGGGCATTTCCTGGGCAGAAGATGAACAAAAGTTTCCTTGCAATGTTCTTCCTGGTTGTCAAACTACTGAGATAGAGTCAACTGACACCTGCCAAATCCTCAGATCAAGAACAGTGCTTCTTTCTTTTTTCTCAATTACCTACTCTTGTCACCACTCACCAGGAGATTAATTGAGACATAAGTTCAGAAACAGTACCCTGAACCACCACCAACCAATACCAGGTCAACATGGAGATTAAATGGTTGTGAGAAATAACAGGGAACTAGAAGACTCTCCTATTCTATGGGAAAATATTTTGAAGACTATCTTGGGGCTTAAGTTTCAAGTAGCACTGAGGAAACTAAGACACCAGTTTCTCCACTTTAGTTACCTAGGCTTGTGAGACTTTCAAAATACAGAATCTCTCCTTTACTGCACATTGAATAACACATAAAATCAAGCTTCAATTATCCTGTTTATCAAAGAATAAACAGTTCCCAACTTCAGAGAAGAAAATTCTATTCATTCACCTTTTTGAAGGTTTGGAGGGTGTATATTTTCTACTTCTCTATAACAAATGATCACAAACTCAGGAACATAAAACAATGTGTTTTATTATATTACCATTTTATACATAATAAACCCAAGTGGGCCCCAGTGTATTTTCTTTACAATAAATCAGACTCAAAGTATTAGCTGGGGTGGGTTCTTATCTGGACATCTAGGAAAACTCTGTGTCATGATGCTATGGTTCAAATAAGAGTTCTACTAAGGACCATCCATCATAATTCCTCTGTCATACATGATTCTGATGGTAGAGCACGTTGGGAGCAAGATCTAATGAGTCATACCCTTCACGTGGTTTGGGAGACCATGCTCTGTTCTGTTTCTTTCTTTCCTTATTTCTTTCTTCCTTTCTTCCTTCCTTTCTTTCTCTTTCTGTCTGTCCTTTCTGTCTTTCTTTCTCTTTCTTCCTTTCTTTCTTTCTCTCTCTTTCTGTCTGTCTTTCTTTCTCTTTCTTTCTGTCTTTCTCTCTTTCTTCTGTTCTTTCTTTCTTTATCTTCCATGTCCATAAGGGATTCTGCACACTCCTGTCCAGTGTGCTTTAACCCACAATCTTGAAAAGCAATAGGTCTGCCTGATCATAGAGTAGAACTTCTAATAAGACTGTAAGTCAAACTCAAACTTTCCTTTATACAAGTTAATATCTCAGTATCTGTTTCTGTAACATAAAATGAATGTACACATTATTGGTTGAATCTATGTCCACAGATTCAAATGGTCCTAGAAATATCATAGTAACCACATATTTCTTTCATGGTTGTCAACTGGAAGCTATTCATTCTAGAGCCTTCTCTATTCTATATGACACAGTTTCCTCCATCTTCTACCCATCAAAAATGCTTCTAATCTTTCTTCCACGTATTTCTCTCCTTTCCTTTCTTGCTAGCCAAAATAAACACTCTGCTGTCAAAAGTCTCACATCTATGGGCTATAAAGACATGGGTAATCCTCATCATAAGGTCTACTGACTTGAGACTTTAATCACATCTGTAGGGTCCCTATGCCTTGATTAATATTATATTGATCAACTAGTAAACCAGAATCTTGGAGAGAAGGGCATCTTTGTAAACAGCTATATCCTTCTGTCATGACAGAGAACTTACCGACCATTTTTCTTTTTTCTTTTATTTCGTTTTTGTTTTGTTGTTGTTGCTTGGGGTTTTTGTTTTTGTTTTTGTTTTTTGTTTTTTGTTTTTTGAGACAGGGTTTCTCCATATAGCCCTGGCTGTACTAGAACTCACTCTGTAGACCAGGCTGACCTCAAACTCAGAAATTGGCCTGTCTCTACCTCCCAAGTGCTGGTATTAAAGGCATGGGCCACCAC
Source organism: Mastomys coucha (assembly GCF_008632895.1). NCBI lineage: Eukaryota > Metazoa > Chordata > Mammalia > Rodentia > Muridae > Mastomys > Mastomys coucha. Next base: position 37,202,553 of record NW_022196894.1, on the reverse strand, counting down.
TGCCTGGCCTTCCATTTTTTCGACAATAGAGAACACTTCCAGATTCTTTCTCATACCTTAGGCCATCATGACCATTGGCAAACACTGTCCCTGAGAAGAAACCTTATCTGAAAGAAGGACAAAGAGTTGCTGTCACTCATGGAAATTTCTCCAGATTCTAACCTGAAATTCAGCTGGGAAGGAAATGTCCAATGTTTTAAAGAAAATTAGTTCCCTATGAGTCATGTCACTGAATGATCACTTACCCTTTGTGTTATGTATGGATGTGATCATATTCCCATCCTAGAAAGGGCATCCTTCAGAAGAACTGTGCTTAGAATTTTTCGTGTGTTTGAACATTCTTATCAGAGTACCGACATTCAGAAGACACTTGGTACAAGAATGATGAATTGAGTTAGTTATGTGGCATTAATGAGGTGGTAGGCAACATTCCTTATGACTCATTATGGGGTCAATACATTTCATATCCCTTGCCCTTCCTTCTGGGTAAAAACCAAAGAAAACTTTCTTCCTTCTGGAAAAAAATTAAAACATATAGCTATTAGAAATCTAATCACTCATGATTTACAATGCCTGCCCTATGACTACAAACTAGAGAGATGAATGTATAATTGGGTTTCCTTTGCAGTTAATCAATAACTATCTTTAGGACTGCAAACTTAAAGCTTTTGCAAGGACAGCTCAATTATTTGTTTCAAATGTAGGAAAAATAATGCATGGTGATTTTATTGTTAAGAAAGCTTTAAAATTTGTATTTGTGAAGAGGATTCCATGCAGTAAGACCATCAAAGAACCCTCTGAATCGCTACAGAGAGACATTCACCTGGCGAGGTGGCATGACTCACAATAAAAACAATACATGAAGAAAAATTAAGGTTGAGCAGCCTGCACCCAGCTTTCCTGTCTCCAAAAGCACACTACGTATGTAGGAAGATATACTTAACTGTTCTCAGGGAGTAATACAGCAGCATGGTGACCTTCCATCAGCTAAACCAGCTGTTACAAAAAGCTTGGCTCTGCTGATTGCTAGTCAGCTGTCTTTAGCCTGGAGACTTAACACTTTTGGATGCTGGTTTCTTCACCCGTAACTGTGGACATATGTTAGTTCATGAGCCTGCCCCTTTAAGATACCTGTCATGCTAGGTGGACAGAATGCACTAAAGAAACCAGGCCACATCTCGCTCCCACCCCCAAGAGCCCTGCAGCTGTCTCTGGGACAGAGAGTGGATTTGGCTTCAAAGATCCTATGATTGCTTAACTCTTCTAGGCTTCTTGTCACATAAGACTATCGCAAACCCAATCATGTAGTGAGGAAAGTCCAGCCACCCCATGAAAAGACATCAATTATTTTCCTTTCTTCAAATAATTTTTCAAAAGATCTTCTCTGGGTCTACTTATCATCTTTCCCATGGGGGCTATCTATCATAATGAAGCCCTTTCCAAGTTTTAAAGGGAGGCCTCTCTTTCTCTTTAAGGATCCATCCTCCTCCTCCCTTTTAATATTTCCCACCTCAGGGCCAGTTCATGGATGGCTCCACAGTCTCCAAGTCTTCATTTCTAATAAAAAATACTTCTGGTATTCGTTCATTTTCCAAACCAATAATTACCACATTCCCTTGTCTAACAACACAGATATATTTAAGCCTTTAGGTTGTAAACATCAGAACATTGTAAATATTCTGTGAATATATATATAAATAAGTCACATGATTCAGCTATCCCCTCACCGACTATTTCAATTTTTTTTTTTTTAGATTCTTGACTCCTCAATAAATTTCTCTTTCAATATGAGATAGATAGAAGGTACATATATAGAAGGATGGATAGATAGATAGATAGATAGATAGATAGATAGATAGATCTGTATATATATATATATGTGTGTGTGTATATACACATATATAGTACATAGATAAATCTGAAAGTATATATACAGAATTAGAGGTTATTTCCCTTTTGCAAACATGCATTTCAACATCTTTTGTGTATATTTGTGCACATTCTCTCAGACTTCCAAATTCTATGAAAGAATTCATGGCACTAACCTGTATATGGTAAAGACTCTGTCTCCTGCCTCTCTCTCTCTCTCTCTCTCTCTCTCGCTCTCTCTCTCTCTCTCTCTCTCTCTCCCTGCTCTCTCTCTCTCCCCCTCCCTCCCTCCCTCTGTGTGTGTGTGTGTGTGTGTGTGTGTGTGTGTGTGTGTGTGTGATATTCCTGCAGCAATGTGTTGCTATTGCTCTTTGTTATGTGCATTGGAATGTAGCAACTAAAGGACATTTGTCTTAGGGTCTTTCTGCCTCATCTTGGTATTCAACACTTGTGAAAGAATAATAATGGTGATCAGGACCACTGCATACATATTCTACATAAAAGAAAAATCCAATTGGTGTTACAGAGCTGCTGGTCCTAGATTCTCTTTCTGCTTCAGCTGATATATAGTGTAAATCTAAAACTTATTTTAAAACCTGTCTGGGTAAGACAGCTTTTAATTAATCTTCTCTTAGTTTTTATACTATATGGTACCTGGAAGATGCAAGATCAATCATCACTGCCTTGTAATGTGGAGTTGTGAGACAGAAAGATAAATGAGCTATCAAGCTTAGCATTTTGATAGCTAAGTTAATTTAACCAGCTCCAGAACATATTCTAGATTGGTGGATAAAGTTGTGACTGGGGCACTGCATGTTATAATAATGAACGTGATTTGTTATTAAGAAAACAGGAACTTGCAAGTTGCTGTCTGTCCTCTATGGAAATTTAAACCCAAGATCAGAGAGATGTTGCTGGGTGATGAGGTCACAATGCTCCTTCTGTAAAACCAATTAAGGCAGCTTTATTAATTCAAACTTTTAATTGAGGGCTGATGACAAAGCTCTGGGATGTTCTGCAGGGCGCATAAGGAAGAGCATGGCCATGCCAAAGCAATTTTAACTCAATTGATGCAGAAGAAGAGATCTTAGTGCTCTGTCTCCTAATGGGACTATCAGGATTTTTTTTTTAGATCATAAATTGTATTTCAAATTGTATTTTCTTAGTGATAGGAATTTGAAATTGATTCTTATCCTTAGGGGAGACTATACTCCTATCCTTGGAATATCCATTTATGAAAAGATGTTTCAATCAGCAAGAATAAGAATAAAACTATCACCCTGGCTTCTCAAAACTACCAGTCTAAATTAGAATAGAACTTCAAAAGAGAGAAAGAGGCTTCAGAAGTCACTGGAGAAGTATTTAGATATGTTAATCACAGCTATTAGGGAATATCAACTTTGGAATGTCACATCTATTCAAGTAAGCAACAGTAAATGGAACAGTTTTGATAGGTTTTTTTATCCCTTAAGATGATAATGAAACCCAATTACTAGAAAAGAAAAAAATCTACCTTTACCCACTCTCACATTTACCCATCCCCAACTAGCCCACGGTCAGACAGCTTCTTTGAATTTTGCTTATTCATTTGTTCATTCATTCTTAAATAAACATGCATTAATTACAGGTGACATACAAGCCAGGTCACTTGCTCTATAGTTTAGCATCATACGTATTACTAAGTCATAGGTTATTTCTTCACAAAGTCACAAAGAAATGCTAGCTATTTCAAAATGGCATATATGTGGTAGGAATTTTTTTAATATCAATTTGACTAGGTTGTAGACTGACCAGATATTGTGTTGGACACTCTGAGTGCATCAGGATGAATCAAACAGTTGGCCTCATGGAGAGAATAAAGCAAATTGTAGTTGCCAGTATGGGATGTTTCATCAAATTCAGGGATGCCCTCCTACCAAATGGCAAAGACAGAACCCTCACTTGCTTTAATGTCTTTAAGCAGGCCAATCAATATTCTCTAGTCTTTGGACTTATACTATGACTAGAACATGTGTTCTTAATCTCAAAGATGTGTGGAGAAAGACCATCCATCATGGCCTAATTAATTAAAGCACACAATTAATTAAAGATCTGTATTCATGTACACGGGCTGTCTCCCCCAAGACAGGGTTCAAGATGCCAGCATTGGACATGGGGAAGATAAGGTTTTTGTAGCTCAGGGGTAGGGAGTTTCCAAAGGGGGATTTGGCAGGCAAATAGGCCAGGTTAGAGAAGCAGAGTATAGCAAAGTGGTCATAAGAGTAGGTGGTCACAATAACCTTTTGAAATAAAGGTAGAGTTGCAATTTTCTGGAACAAACAGTACAGAACCATTTGTAAAGTTACTGGTGGGGCAAAGCCCATTCTTTGAGAAATGGAGATTTTGATCGTAAACAGAAATGAGCCTCATTTGTCTTTATTATAAGATGGCTTTCAAGCCCAAGGAAGGTAGGCTTAATTCATCAGTGTTATGTATATGTCATGATATAAATGTTTGTTTCCATGTCTGTGTTTGTGTGTACCCACGTGTGCCTGTGTGCAATATCCAATAGGTGTTTCCTGAAACTCAAAATACAATCTTGGAGGTGAAAAATGAAAATAACTGTACTCATGGTTTTTCTAATTACAGCCACAAGCCATCTTAAAATCCACATACTACGCCTTTCGTCTTCCAGTACCTCTCCTTACAGACATAGACCATTGCCTTTAGAAATCAAGCAGTTCAAAGACTCACCCTAAGAACCTCTGAGCCCAACCATAAGAAACAAAAACACATTACTTCCTTCACATGCAGACATTTCAAAGTTGTCTGTGTGGTGTTCTCCTTTGTTGCAGCATCTCTAACCCTCAGTACTCTCCTATTGTGATGGGCTCCTTTAAAGAAAGAACTGTCTTTATATAATGGAGGTAATTATTTTCACAAATCTATGGATGCTTAGAGATCAAAGTCACCTTCAAGGCATTGTAATACTACTCTCAAAGATAAAATGATTCTGCTAAAATCACCTAGCTAGTTAGCAGCGTAGCCAGATGAAAACCCAAATCTAGGGATTTCACAAAGACAGATTCCCTTTCCTTTACATCAAGGATAGTTAGAAGAGTGCTAGAAAAATAGTGTTGATTTTGAACAAATCTCTGGTTCATTAAACAAAGTCTTCCTACTGTACTTTTATATGAAAAATAATTTGTGTGAAGTTCTCTGAATCAAAGTGTTTACTAATTAATTCATGCACATGAACACATACACACACGTGCACACACACATACATACAGAAAGAGAGAGAGAGAGAGAGAGAGAGAGAGAGAGAGAGAGATTATCTTGACAAGGGGCTAAGAAACAGGAACTCTCTCTGCATTCAACTAGATGTACATGTGCATACATGCAACTATGATTATAAATTTTTATAAGTATAGGCATTTGTGTAATTTTTAATGTTTGTTTCCAGTTGTATGCAGTACGTAAAACCTGTAACTCTCAGTTTAAAAATCTAAAATCTTAGGAGTCTGCAGAACAGAGATCACACTGGGAGGCAGGGGAGGATAATGGCTAAGAACACGGGCTTTGACATTAGCTGTACCCAAGTTCAAACAGCTCTGCTGCTTAAAAGAGAATGCATCCAGATCTCTTTGTTACCATAACCACTTAATAAGGGCAAAATGAAGAAAAATGGCAACACAGGTGCTCCTGGGTTTGGAAAATCTTGTTCAAATCATCTCCCTAAGTCTGCAGACAGGACTGTAGGAAATAAAATCACAGTGGCTATATTTATCGTTAATAGTTGATGCTCATGTACTTTAAACTAAAAAATAATTTTATTTAAAATAAATTTTATGATTACAAAATTCAAAATAATGTAATTTTTAAAAACCTCCATGAGAGCTATCTGAAAGAGTGTTTAGATTACTGTCAATAAATCCTGTTGACAAAAAAAGATGAAACAGTTTTCTACTAACCTTGAGAGAGAGAGAGAGAGAGAGAGAGAGAGATCTGTATCAGTCAGATTTCTGTGCTTCTTTCCAACAGACTTTCAGAAGATGGCCCAGTGAGGGCCTGCCCTGGTGGATGGATGGACAGATTAGGTTAGCAACTGTGACTGGCCTGTGTAGGATCATACACATGGGCTACAGGAATGTGGGAGGCAGGCTCACTATAGACTGGTTACCAGCTTGCCTAGAGTCTAATGAGACAGCACCCTTGAGAATTAATTCCAAGAAGTGGACTGCTTGCTTTAAAATACTCATGAAAGAAGCAACAGAAGCTTGGGATTCAGTCCCTGTTAGTCCCTCAAACCTAAGGAAAACTACCCAGGACAGACAGACCTGATGACTGTGCATGCCCTCTGCATCGCAAGTGATGGATCCCAGAAAGCCATCCTGGGCTTCATCCCTAGGGAAGATAACATTTTCTGGGTGAAAGCATCCAATGACATCCTGTTTCTAGGGAGGATGGAGCAGGGTATGGCCTCTTGTCTCCAGTCCCTCCCATCTCAGAATATTGGTCCCAACACATCCCACGGCTACTCATATAGCTAAATGCTAGCAGTGCGGAAGGTGGATGGTTGGAAGATCACCTGGGGAACTGTCCTCAAAAATTACACTCACAAATTTTTAGTTTAGTCAGTTTCTGAGACCAGACAGCTCTTGACTTCCTTCAGAATACTGGCACCAAAATGACCATACCATACTTAAGACATTTGAAAATATCATGTCTGCTATAAGCCATCTCTGCCCTCCAGGAGAAAGAAGAAAATGGACATTGAAAACGTCTGGTTCTCAGAAGACTCTTAAGAGTCAATTTCAAGATGGACCTCCGCATTCAGCAAGGAGGCCCTTTCAGTTTTTCTTAAGAGTATTTGTACAATTAATAGAGGTGATTTCTAACTTGGGAACAGTAGGGATGTTGGGAGCCCTCTCTAAGTCTCAGTTTTCATGACCTTTAATGGAAAAATTAAAGATTACATTTTATTTTTTTCATGATGGACATAACACACATGTAACACAGGATGCCATAGAAAGAAACTTTTTAACAAATTATAGTCATTATGACTTGTTTTACTTTCCCTAATGTTAATATTTTTTAGATTTATTTTGAATATGAGGGTTTTTTTGTTTTTGTTTTTGTTTGTTTTTTGTTTTTTGTTTTGTTTTGTTTTGTTTTTGTTTTTTTTTTTTTTTTTTTTT
>NW_022196894.1:37171522-37195478 GCF_008632895.1 Mastomys coucha | reverse complement strand
GCTTGCATAGGCATACCTGGTGCACACAGAGGTCAGGAGGTGTCAGATCCTGTCAGATCCTCTGGAACTACAGTTGTGAATGGTTATGAGCCACCATGTACATGCTGGGAACAGAACTCAGGACATAAGTGCTTCTAACCACAGAGCTATCTCTCTCAACCCGCATGTTTATTTTCAGTGAACACAATGCCTGTCTTATACATTATGTAGCATTTTAGTCATAATACACATTTAGACAAAGCATAAAAAAGACAAACATAAGAAATATAGAGAACATCGCCTCCCCAACTCCTCCGTTATCCACTGTGGAGTCCAAACAGCTAAGTCTTTTGTTCTTCCGTTATCTGTAAGTAATTAGATATTGTTAATTTAATTAGAAGTGACTCTTGCTTATTAAGGTAGTTTGGTTCCCTCCCTGCTTTTGTTAGTGAGTAATTAATTTTACTGCATTGGGGGAAATCACTTCATAGTCAAATCTGATTGATTTGTGTCCCTCTAAAATTCTTAGGCTGAAAGCTATTGCCAAGGTGATGGTATTAGACGATGGGGTCTATGAGAGTGGTAGGTCAGGGGATTCCTCCTGAATGGAACTGGTGACCTTATAATAGAGGCTTCAGTCATCTGCCTTAGCCTTCAGCCATATGAGGACACACAGAAAGTATCCTCACCAAGGATTGGCTCTGCCAGCACTATAATCTTGGGCTTCTGAGCTTCTAGAAACACAAATAGCAGATTGGTTATTCACAATAGGACTCAGCTCCAGGTATTTTGTGATAGCACCTGAATAGATGAAGAGAATCTGAGAAGTTTGTTGAGTTCATCCCAGGTTCCAAGGTATTTTCTGTGTCTGATTTTCTCAGGAGATGTTGTCTGCTTCTTTGGACAAAGCAGAACAGACAAAATGAAGTACCCAGTTTTCAGCCTTTGTCCTCATAGCAACCTAACACCATGGGTATCCTTCCAAACCCGGCAAAGTCAGTAGAGTGACTGATGTTCCCTGGGACCCAATCACACCCTACATCCCTTACCTCATTAGGTTAATGACAGTCAGCAGCTATTGGTGTCCAGAGCCCAACAGGCCCAGTCTCCTTGGGAATACTTGACTCTTCATTCATCCAGGGCCAGCCCTGCCCCCCTGCTTGGTGATTGCACTCATTAGTGGCTCTATGAGGCTGGGTCTCCCCAGATCCAGGTACCCCCAAGGGAGAAAATGTTCACAATCACATTGCCCAGACCATTGAGGAAAATGGCATTCAAATGTCTCATCAAAGGCACAATACGAACAGCGCTGCACTATAACTTTCATGCTGCTGTAGAAAAAAAAAGTTAGATTAGTTTGACAAGATTAGGTCTTTTAAGAGTCATTCTGATTTCTCCTCACTACCCCATAATCCCTTGAAGACTTTGAAATTAATCCTCCTATTATGCTTGTACTTCAAGAGCTGAACATTATGCTGCCTAGTTTATGGCATCTGGTATCATGGGCCCCTTAGCAAGCCTCTCAGCGTTTTCAGAGGGTTTTGTTTCTGTTAATTCCTTAAGCGTCCCAGGATGCAAGCCGTTGTATCTCGTAATTTATTTTATTAATCCTAAGTGTATCTTAAAAAGAAAGAAATAGAAATTAATGAAAATAAATTAGCATTTTTGATTGTGAAAGATACCTTCAAGGATGTTCTCATTTCTTGGGAGGGATGTTGTACTTCACGGCTGTACCAAAGAAGGGAGATGACATTATAGCCCTGATTTCCTTAAAGATGGAGAGCATCTTGCTTTAAATGGGACCCTATTAACCAGAGAGTGGAGGAGTTCAAACCAGGGAGAATCTAGCTGTTAGAAATTCATGTTAGCCATAGGAAGATAAGGCAAATAACTTGATAGGTCAAACCTTAGCAGCTCTTCAAATGTTCCATACCAACAGGAGTGTTTCCCACATGTCTAAATCAGCACAGCCTCTTACCTGAGCATTACAGCAACCTCCCAACTAGTATTACTGCATCGGGCTTTGGCTTTAACTGTCAACCATATCACCACCAGGTTAGATCAAGTGAACTCCCTTGTTTAAAATGCTCTGAGGCCTCTCATTAGGACCAGGAGATACATATGTATGTTTCTTTAACACAGTATATAAAATCATGTATAAAACCTGGTTCTTGCCTCCTTAAACCTCCCCTGGTGCTGTTTTGCTTTAATATAGGATCTACCTTCCTAAAAATTCATTGTCCTGTAAAAAAATCACGCAATAAAAAAAAAAAAAAAAAAAAAAAACCCATGAGGCTTATGGGAAGAATGGTGCTAGAGGAGAGGCACTGAAAAGATTCATCAATTCTACAGTTTAAAAAGATAGGAACCAAATAAGTGCTATGCACAGTTTTACATATCTTTAAGAAGTAAGAAATATAACAATACTTTACTAAATGTAATAGTTTGCTTACCTTGGGAAAGAATGAAATTTGCTTGTGCCCGTTAGTGACAGAAGTGTTGTTTGTATATTATTAAATGATGGAATGGTGGTCACCTGGAGTCATGAAAAGAACTGCGTAGATGAGGGGGTATGATTTATATACACAGTAAATTGAGGCATGGGAGGATTGTGAGGGTGCAGGGGTCTATTTGATATATTTTTCCACTTCTCACTTCATTTGGGCATGGCTTTTTGTATTTAGTTCATCTTCTCACAAATAACACATAGTCAAATGCAAAATCCACATGATATGATGTTCAAAGTATCACTGTCCAGCTTGTGTGAACATGTTTTTATCCAGGAAGCAAACAGTCTTCAACCCCTCCCCTCTCAACACAGCATCTTGTTATCCAGTGTGCCAAGTTTGGTCCTTCCTCTAACCAGACTACCCTTGGTCATGTTCTCAGTAGTCCCAAGATTAGCTTCCCTGCTATCATAATAGAAGGTCCTAGCCCAGCATCTTCTTTAATGTAGCCTCTACCTCCATGACCACACCCTCAGAAACCTGCGGTTGTTTAGGTTCTAGTAAATGAGGTGTTTCAATAAATCTAGAGTTTTATTGGTGGGAAGAGACACTATGACCACAGCACCTCCTATAAAGGAAAACATTTAATTGGGGTTGGCTTATAGTTGCAGAGTCTGTTATCATCGTGGCAGGAAACATGGTGATGTGCAGGCAGACATGGTGCTTTTGATCCGAGAATAGCAAAGGCAGACTGCCACATTAGGCCTAGATTGAGCATAAGAGATGCCAAAGCCCATCTCCATATTGCCACACTTCTTCCAACAAGGCCATACCCCCTAATAATGCCATTCTCAATGGGCCAAGCATTTAAACATGTGAGTGTACAGGAGCCATTCTTATTCAAGTCACCACAAGAAGTAAATAATTAAGTTTGTATTCTATGTTTTATCTCTCTCTCCCACTAGAATGTGGGCTCTCAAGATGGAGAGCCATTCCCTCCATTGACATATTAATTTCCAAATCCTTCTGGGTATTTTGCTCAGTTTTGAAAAAACACAAAAGGGTTTTCAAAACTCATCTCCTGAATAAGAAAATGAATGAATGATCGTGTCTGAGCAAATATCAAATATATCCAACAGGCTCTCACAGAATGGCCTTATTAATACTGTTACAGCCCTTACTCAGTTAAGCCCCATACAATTTAGCTAGCTCTTGGTTAGATTTAATGATCTCATTATAAAAAAAACTTGAATGAAAATAGTACAAAATTAAATTTAAAAACAGAATATAGGAAACTTCAAAGAATAGATTATAAGAGTTATGCAACACAAAAATAACAACAGAAAAAAAAACTCAACACTCAAAAATACCAAAAAGAGGTGGCTCATTCATGACCTTAAAAAAACTGGACTAAACCAGGGATGATAATAGAAAAATTATCCCACTTGCAAGAATGTTTAAAAGTCATTGGTGAGGCCTTTTTAGAATGATGAGCCTTTTTGCTCTCTGTCCTTCAAGGAAAATAAATTATATAAATGCTGAAGAATCTACGAGGAATTAGAATAGAAAAGCTAAAAATATCAAAGAACCTTAGCATTCCCCCACTGTACCACAGAAAAGCAACTGAGGTATCTGATGGTGTCTCTTGGTGTTCATTCTTTCCTTCATCTGTATCAATAGATCTGTGCTTTAAGTTGCATATGTGACCAGTGTAAAAGCTCTGTTCCCCAGCTTCCTTTGCAGCTATGTGAGATCACATAATCATGAGGTAAGTTTCCAATGCATGGCTTATAAAAACCAATTCCTACTTCCAACAAAACTTCCTTTTGAGAAAGCTGATTCTTACTCATTGTCCATTTTATCTTGGAATGCAGATGTCCAAGTGCTATACTGGATCATAGAATGGCCCTGAAGGTAAGGGGTCACAGTCCATAAAGCAATATTAAGGAAACAATCAAGGTTTGTGTAGGCTTAAGAAAAAGAACCATTATGGCAGACATTAGCTGTAACATTTTAATATGAGAGGGAAAACAGCTATCTGGCTAAAGCCATTCTACATTATATTTTAATTTTAACTATAAGTTGTCCATAGAAATACCACAGTATACTTTGGGAAAACATTAACCGGAACCTAATATGTGCTTTTAGTAAAGAAAGTCAGAGTAGACTGAAGGAAGGACAATCCAGAGACTGTTCCACCTGGGAATCCTTCCCATATTCAGTCATCTATTCCAGACACTATTGTGGATGCCAACAAGTGCTGGCTGACAGGAGCCTGATATAGCTGTCTCCTGAGAGGTCTGACAGTGCCAGACTAATACAGAAATAGAGGCTCACAGCCATCCATTGGATGAGTACAGGGTCCCCAATGAAGGAACTAGAGAAAGGACCCAAGGAGCTGAAGGGTTTGCAGCCCCTTAGGACGAACAACAATATATGAACTAACTAGTACCCTTAGAGCTCCCAGGGACTAAACCACCAACCATAGAGTACATATGGTGTGACTAATGGCTCCAGCTGCACATGTAGCAGAGGATGGCCAAGTTGGTCATCAATGGGAGGAGAGGCCCTTGGCCCTGTGAAGGTTCTGTGCCCCAGTGTAGGGGAATGCCAGGGCCAGGAAGTGGGTGAGGGTGGGTTGGTGAGCAGGGGGACAGGGAAGGAGATATCATATGACATGTGAATAAAGAAAATAATAATAAAAAGAACCAAAATAATAATAATAATAATAATAATAATAATAATAATAATAATAGAAAAAAAAAGAAAGTCAGAGTACCTAGGCATAGGCAGAAGGCTAAAGAGAGGAAAAACAGTTGAATTGCCCTGCTTAACCAAGTATTAAAGAATAAGCATTTAAGAATAGGAGAGATTGCTCAGACATTAAAAGTGCTTGCTGCTCTTCCAGAGGACCCTAGCTTAGTTCTCAGCACCCACATCTTATGGCTCATCATAAGAAGGATAGGAGACATCAAAGAATAGATTATTAGAGCTACACAACATAAAATTAATGAGAAAATTTCAACCCTAAAAACAACAGAAACAGATGGCTAAAACTTGCACTGTAAAAAAACTGAACTATAAACTTAAAAGGATAATAACAGAAAAATGTCCCACTTTCAAGTATCTAATGGGGTTTAGCAAGGTCTTTTTAGAACCAAGGGCTAGTTGTAGCTGAAAGGTATCCAATGCCTTCATCAAGCCTCTGCATTTGTCAGGTCTGTCTGTCTGTCTGTCTGTCTGTCTGTCTCTGTCTTTCTCTGAATCTGTCTCTCTCTGTTTCTCTCTCTCTCACATACACAGCAGCAGCAACACACATCATATCACATCACACCTGGCACACACACACACATACAAATAAATAAAAAATAAACATTTTCTTTTAGAAAAATAGAGGAAGCTCATGTAAAGGAGCTTCTAAGGAAGAAAGGGAGACATGAGAGAAGATGAGAGGTTCCTATGAACCAGAACCAATAGGAAGCTCTCTGATCTATATCCAAGAGGACAATGGCTCTAAAGGAAAGAGAGAAAAAGAAAGAGGGGAGGGAGATAAAGAGAGAAACTGTGACTGTTTCTGTCGATGACTTGAAGACTCTCTTCAGGGATTAAAGCTAGGGGTTCAGTGTTATAGCGAAGAGACATCAGGGCCTGAAAGACTAAGAAACAGGAGGAAAACATGAAAAGTCTTCATCCATTAACACTGTGTTCCCGTGTCCCCTTTGTTGACAGATCTTCCCTAACCCTCATGGTTAGGACTGCTCAGCTCTTCTTCCATAGTAACACAGTATCTGGGACATTTATCTCTTATTGTGTTTCTCCCACTGTGAGCTATTTGAAAACATGATTATCTCATATTTGTCTTATCTCTGGTGCCCGACACATAGTTAATACCAAAAAATCTTTAGAGAATTGAATTGAATGGAATCATGAGTTTTGTAATAATATCACTGGTGTGGTTGAAACCTTGAATGTAAGCTTAGTAAAGCCTTGTCTGGCATAGTTTAAAAAAAAAAAAGAAGAAGAAGAAGAAGAAGAAGAGATTAAAGGACACAGCTAGGAACAGGCAGACTGGGGACTAGAACGCAAATCTGTAGCGCCCAAGCTACCTGCGATCTTCATTGTCTTGTTCCCAGTCACACTACACCCCAAAGCCTTCACACAATCCTGGAGAAATATGCTTATGCTTGAGCACTCTTCCAAATCAGGTGTTGCACTGCTGAACGGGAGAGAACACTGCTTCCATTTGCTTCAGCTTCAGGGAAGGAAAGCCTGAGATGTGTACTTCCTGTTTTCCAGATTCCTTGCGAGTGCCGAGTATGAATAATGAAGAGATAGCTTTAGCAATGCACAGATAAGCACGGTGTAGATTCATCAGCCCTCCCGGGGTTCATAAATTGCAGAGAAAAAGTACATTTTTCAAAGGAATGATCATTATACATCTCTGGGTGGAAAAAAGAAAGTGGGGGAGGGAAGAAAAAAAAACAGGAGAATTTCAACAACAACAAAAAAATCTATCAGACACCACTGCCAACCTGCCTGTAACATTTGCAGCCTGCACAGTTTGCGCTCTTCTCCGAGATCCTCGACCGCCAACACAATGTCCTGTTTTATCTCCTTAGTTTGTTTTGCTTCCCGAATCCACTCTGTCATTTGTTGAGTCCTCTGTGCCACTGCAAGCTGCTTCTTCGCTTTGCTATCTCTCACTTTCCAGAGATAAACACCTCACACCTGGGAAACAGATGCCTCTAATCAGTATTAAAACCTGAAGCTTATGCCTGCTTTTGATGTTTTCCTGAGTACCGTTTTTTTTTTCAGTGAATATTAATATTCTCAATGCAGCACATTTCAACACTTAATCAAAAGTCTGTTTTGTGAAGATTCTCTTGCTGTCACTCGTCAGACCCTAGTCCTGAACACAGTTGTGCAAGGAAAGAAAAGAATAGGTTTCTGATCTTTGAAAATCCCTTCACGCATCACCCCTCTCTGAGATGATATCTGAGGAGAAACGGTGCATTCATTTTATACAATCTCAATTAATTTCAAACTTGGATGAAAGCCAAAACTATGGCAAGAAAAATGTGGGAGGTAGTAACTGCTCTGTATTTGCTAAGTGATTGTGTTTCCTTTCCGTTGCTTAAGAAATATTTCTAGCCCATAAGTTGTTAAAGTATGTAAGTGTAACTTCAAAGATAGTGAGAGGGGAAAAGGTCAAATAGTCAGCTGTCACCCCAGCCCTTGGGAGGCTAAGGCAGGAGGATTGGGGTAGTCCAAGTCAGCTCTGGCCACACAGAGAGACCTTGTCTCAAAACCAACAGCAAATGGTTCTATAGTACTGAGAGGATAAAACTGAGAAAGGACACTCAGGCACCAGCCAGGAACTCATACCGCAGACCAGTGAAAACTCTTCCCGCAGTTAAACTCAACTTAGAAATCTTTCCCCCAGTTCAAAAGAGAGGACAAATCATCCAGCCCCCGGTACTATGGCTTTATGTGGCAAAACACAGATAGATGAGGAAGCTGCAAAGCCACATATATACAGTGGGACACTATTTCTGGGGTGATAAAGATACGAGTATGGGCAGACAGTGCCTTTGGAGACAAGGAAACAAAACAAAAACTGATGAGGAGAAAGGCTGTAAGCCACAACTACCCACACTAGGGGAAGAAGTGGAAAGGGCTCTACTTAAAATATAAAGTGGAAGTTGTCACAGTGCATGTGATATATGACTGTCCTGTGTAATCAATAGCAAGTCTCCTGATGTGACTATGAACCAAAAAAGAGAAAAAAAAATAGCAGAGAACAAAAGAGGACCAGGAGAGAGAACAGAAGAGAGGAGAGAAAGAACAAGAGAGAAAAGAAGAGAGACAGAGACAGTGAGATAGAAAGATCTATTTTCTGTGGAGCTTTAGAAAATTCCTGATGCCCTTGACCTTGTACCCATGCTTTGCTTGCTTTGTTTTATCTGCATTGAAAGCTAGGCTAAGCTATGCTGTAATAACAAATTAATCCAATTTTAGAGCAAGAATCCACGCCACATGCCCATCACAAGCCAACTGTCATGTTGCTCCACGTCACAGGTTAAGAGGAAAATGTTTCATCTGGTACACTGCTCAGAGTTATGTTGGAGGTTAAAACAAACAAACAAAAAAATCAAACAGAGTCACCTGCGATCTTCTTCTCTGAGATGACACTTGTCACTCATTGGGATTGCTTCAGGAAGTCATCTCCATAGCCTGGGAGTGAGCTCAGTGCAAATGTATGACCTTGAAAGTGAATCATAGCATCTATCACACTGTGCTTGCAATAGCTGTGGATAGTGAATGGGATAATTCTGGCTTCATAATGGCAGGCATCTCAGTAATAAACACAAAAGCTCCAGGTGTTGTGATAAACAGTTATCTAGACACGGTAGTTACTGGCCTTTGATGATTTATAGTGTACAGCTCTCCTCTTCTGTGCACATGTCTTAAATTTTAATGGTTTGGGTATGTTTATGATATTTAAGCCTAAGGTCTTTAATGAGGAGGAACAATAATCTAATTAATTGATTCTCTTTTTGGGTGCTTATGCTAAAAACCAACATCATGTTCAAGTAAGTGTGTGAATGAGGCGTGAATTCTAAATAGTCCCTGTTTCCCACCAGAAGCTGCCTCTCCCAGTACCCCTCTACAACACCTTTAATAAAGGCCTCCTAAACCCCAGTACTTCATTCACTTCAGAACAGAATGCACAGGCTTGATGCCTGAAGCATCAGTCTGGAATTTATAATTATTTTTCCTTGACGTGAGCTTTAATTGGCTTAGCAAAAATAATGAAGAGCATGCCCTATAAATTGTGCTCTATCTGCTTGGAAACACATGTGTCATGAGCCTCCTTCTCTGACTGTGAAGGTGAGAGTAAGTGGGTCTGTTTACCTACCACAGAGAGGAAGCATCAACCCTCAGACATGGTTTCCAGCAGACGACTTCCAGTTAAAATCCCCTAAAACAACATTTATCATGTCATTCCAGAAGATACTGCCTGGAGGCAAGAGAAAGAAATAATAGCTTTTTTTAAATGTTCCTTTCCTTGATTATTTTTTAACCTTTCCTGCTAACCAACAAAGCTTTCTCCTCAGCCACTGAAATCATTGTCATAAAGATTCCTAGAAATTCCAGAGATCTCAGACCTGTTCTCCTTTCTCAATGTCCTAGAGAACAAACCATGAGCACTATACACTATGCAGTTTTAAGTCATTCTAGGCTATGATAACAGATTGTATTTTTTATAAGTCTTATTTACATAAAGGCTGAGTAAGAGGGTTGGCTGGTTGGTAATTGAACAGAGGAACCAATAAGCTGGTGTGTGGTCTGAGGGTCACCAAATGCCAATGTCAAGTCTAGACGAGACTAGAGGAGACAGAGGGGTCCATATGGTCTCCACCGGTCTCTTCCTCCTTACTGACTACTTCTTTCATTTATCCTTTTGCTCAATCCCAGTGTCACTCACTCTTTAATTTCTATAAAACCACTGGCCCTGATCTTGGCCCAAGTCTTCTTCGTCACCTACTCGTTTGTTCCTGGGCTGTTCGCACCATTCCTGGAAGGTCATCATCAGAAAGGTGATTATGCATAACAGTAAACAGCTGGGGAATAAACAGCTGGAGCTGAGGAAAAATACTTGTTGTTTATCTCAATTACTTCTCTATTGCTATGACAAGACAGCAAGGCAACTTATTTTTAAAAGTTGGTATTTAATTTAGGACTCACCATTCCAGGGGATTCGAGTCCATAACCATTATAGCAGGGAGCATGGCAGCAGGCAGATACTTATGGCTCTGGAGCAGTAACGCAGGGCTGACATCTTGATCCACAAGCACAGGGCAGAAAGCTAACTGGGAAGAGCATGGGCTCTTTAACACACTAAAGCCCACCCCCAGTGACATACTTCCTCTAACAAGACCACACCTCCTAATCCCTCCCAAACAGTTCCATAACTGGAAACCAACCACTCAAATGTATGAGCCTATAGGAGCCATTCTCATTCAGACTACCACACTGAGTCTCTGCCAGGGATGAGTTAGTTAAGGTGTGAATTTGAAAGAGGCTCAGAGTCCAGAGTCAGATAGATTAAATCTATGCAAAGTGAACCTTTTCTCCCTTCCCGTCCCTATTATAAGTGGCTTCTAGGAGGGTGGTAAAACAGAAGTTTGACTTATTCTTTATTAGAAGCTTGAGTTAATGACAATCTCTCCTGAAAGCCTTTCTTCTTTCCTGTTAGCACAATTGTTTCTTTTTCCATTCCATTAAAAGAAATTTTAACATTATATTAAACTTATTTTTTTAAACTTTAAACTTGTAGTATTTTCATGTTGTATTATGTTATTTAGTTATATTACAATGATCTTTCATGGACAGGGTTAAATCTTAGTCATCTTTGTATCTATGATGCCCGTGCTGACTAGTGTTATGTGAACTTGGCACACAAACTAGAGTTATCTGAAAGGAGGGCCCAGCCCAGCCTGTTCTAGGTAGTGCCATCCCTGAGCTGGTAGTCCTGGGATCTATAAGACAGCAGGCTGAGTAAGCCACAGTGAGCAAGCCAGTAAGCACTTCCCCTGCACGGTCTCTCCATTATCTTCTGCGTCCAGGTTGCTACCCTGTTGGAGTTCCTGTCCTGACTTCCTTTGATGACAGACTACAATATGGAAATATAAGCCAAATAAATCCTTTCCTCCCCAACTTGCATTTTGGCCAAAGTGTTTCATCACAGCAATACAAACTATAAATAAGACAATTCCAAACAAAGTACTGGACACACATAGGTGCTTGGAGTGTTGCTGGTTGGCCTGAAATGTAGTTGGTGTTTAGCACCATAGTGTAGAGGGCAAAAAGTCCTTGTGCATACAGACAATCACTGGAGAAAGCAAGGAAGTTAAACACATAACTTACCTCTTCAACGGAATGAGGAGGAACACAGCTGTGCATCCTGGAATGCCAGGAATGATGTCATTTTACAGCCTGATGAGCTTTTGCTGTCTGATAAGACAGGCTCTGCCTATATCTCCAAGAATTTATTTATTTGAGATATCCCCACCCTTAATCTTCAGCATCGCTTTAAGACCATAAAACCATTTTTATGAATGATATGACTTTCCTAGGTGACTTCTATTTTATCTTAGGGTCAAGTCAACACTGACTCCCACAGGCATTGTGTTTACATCAGTCTTTCTCCAGAGACCCTTATTTTGAGCATTATTTCTAAGTTAAAAAAAACTATCTTACAGATGAAGCCATATATATATATATATATATATATACTTTGTAAAGGGTTTCAATGTAAATATATCTTAAATTGTTGTGCGCTTGAGACTAAGTTAAGTGTTCCCTGAATACCTTTTGCCAAAATTGTGCTGTGCTTAAATATGGCTAATATAAAATTATCTGAGCCAGATTCTAAAAGTCCTGGTTCAACTTTAGTCATAATAAAATTGGGCTGACCTAGGGTTCAATTTTTACCTCACCCTGCTCATTTTTCCCTGCCTCTTGTAAATCCTGCAGGAGATTCACTACACTGTCTCTGTAGTGAAACTGCCTATAGAGAGAAACTGTGTAATGCAGAGGACAAGGCATGAGGTTATTAGCATCAGAGAAACCCAAAGGTAAAAATCTTAATCTGTCGCTTACAAGCCTTATAAGTTCACACAGTTACTTGATCTCCCAACCCACCAAAACATTATGCTTTCCCTTTCAAAATAGAGGCATCACTTTCTTTTCCCTAAACTGGGCCTCAGTTAAGCTAAGGAGCTGTCACATCAGTGATGTGCAACAAATGTCTGTGAGTGTGGTCACTGCACCTAAACCCCTACAGATGCCTCTTCTCTGTATAGCCCTTCCATGTGCTACCGTTCTGATGGCCTGCACCCACAGTCTGCAAGAATCCATCCTTCGGTTACTTCAGTTGATTTGGTCTAAACATGGAGGACTAACAATTCAAGTCTCCATGGAGGAGTTTCTAGGCAAAGACCCAGTCCTAGGCATTTGTCTCATTCATTTGCCTGTAAGATAAGCTCTGGACCTAACTTGTGTCCCTGCACTCCATGCTGTCCTCTGTTCTTTTCGGTCTTCTGCTGGAATTGATGTGATAAAAAACTGTTTGACATGACTCTCATCTACAGATGTGTTTCTAGGAATCTGACCTGGAATGTGAACATCCCCAAACAGTCACTATTCCTCACATCCAGGGTGAATTAAGAAAACCAATCTTTTTAAGCGACTCTAGAACCGTTTCCTTTTTGACGTCCTATACTTCTCTTGCCCTCACTATACTTTGTCAACATGTCCATTTTAGGGAGAAAGAACAGCAGAACTTTTTAAAAATGCAAACATATGTGTGTCCGTATTCTTAACTGAGTATCTGCCTCCTCAGAGCTGGTTTGCTCAACACTTAGCATCCTGATGGTGATTAACAAATCTAAAAATTCTGTTCGGTGATGTCTCACAGGAATGAGAAGGGTGTCTTCCATAAAAATCTCATCCAGGGGACCCAGGACAACAGATGGGGTCTATTCTGGAACTGGCAGATTCTGGCACATCTTGAGGATATTTTCCTCCAGGGAAATGGGTGATTCTGTAGGGGTAAATTTGCTTCATAATGTACCATTTTTGTTGAGATCACTTTTCAGTCATAGAATTTCAATGAACAACTACTGAGTCCTCTCATATGTTTCTTTTGCCAAAGCAAGCCTCAGAAATTTTATGCCCCTTAATTACAGTGTGGTGGGTTTTAAATACAAATGCAGCTGCACTGCCAACTAGCTGGATGATGGTGATGGATAAGTGACTCTTCCTATGCCTCGATTTCCTTGTCAATGAATTTTATATCATAAGGCAGTTGTGAGAATTCAATAAGTATAAGGTAGTTATCACAATGCCTGGCATGAGACATTCTACTAAGGTTAGAAAGTCAGCTGGATTTTACTGTTGTTTTCTCTTTGTTGTTTTAACCATCTCTTCTACTATTACAAATGAACAAATGAACAACTCATATTTGATAAACCCAGAATACCACCCTTGATAGAGAAGTTCTATCAAGGAACTTCAGAAACAGATCAACATTTAAAAGCATATAGTGCTCTTATGAAAACCCTAGCCCCCATAGGGAATAGCTTATAAGCACTTGTAATTCCAGCTCCAGGGTATCCAACACATTATGGAATCCATAAGCACCTACACTCATGTGCATTCATCCATAGGCAGACACACACATAAAACAACTTAAAAATGAACACTTAAAAAGAACCTTAAAGAATAGTATCAAAGCTTAGGGATGGCCAAGCAGGAGACAAGAGTAGACTTCTATTTGGACTGTGAGTAGCAATAAAAACCACCTGTGAAATCCACATGAACCTATTTCATCACAACATGAATAGAATCTTAGAATATTCACTGTTTCCCAACATCGGAATAGAGTCTGTCAAGATGGTAATCTCCCTGCCACTGGAGACAGTTTCCTTTCTAGAAAAGCTACCTAAAATGATTGAGTCTCTTTTGGTTTTATTTGGGTACAATGTTGTTCACAGGTACCAGGAATATGTAATCCAATGGAAATTTTTACCTTCACTTGTGGGACACCAAAATGATGCTATAAATCAGTGGATCTTAAGCTGTGGGTCATGACCCCCTTGAGTTAGCATATCAAATATCCTACATATCAGATATTTACATTATTCACTACAGTAGCAATATTACATTTATGAAGTAGCAATAGAATAATCTTATGGTTGAGGGTCACAACCATATGAGGAAGCATATTAAAGGGTCGAAGCATTAGGAAGGTTGAGACCCAGCACTCTGAATGAAACTCCTAGAACCAGTCTTTGAAGTAGCTTGCCTCTGACCCTCTGATACCCTGATGTCCTCATTTCACACTTGTGACAACACAGAGACACTGCAATTGTTCTTCCCAAAGACTGGTTATAGAACTAGAAGCAGTTCTCCTCAAATTGAGCCCTAAATACTAAAACTTGTTCACTAGTCTCCTACATTTCTGTGTAGGATTTATCATTAAAGAAATTCTTCTGCTTACCTAGCTTGATTATAAGAATCCAATTCCTAGAGAGGTCTTGTAACTTACACAGGAAAAATAAAAGAGAACGCTAAACAAAAAAGGACTCAAAACAAACAAACAAATAAAAACCTAAATAGACAGCCTTTGCTATACACCCCTACTTGTCTATTAGCTTTAAGTCACAACCTCTTTGTCCACCTCATTTTTTCAATGACATCCCGAGGAACATTACTTCTCATCACCCTATACAGAAAAGCACCAGCAGACTCAAGAAGAGATTCTAACCACATCTATCTTAGTGAACCAGTGAGCTTACTGAGGCTACTTAGAGAGGTAGGAGTAACTCGGTGAAACCCCTCCCCCAGCATGGATGGCCATTTCCCAAAGCCTTATTATCAGTGATGTTCCCTGCACACCTTGCTGTCAATTAACACACCAAAGGCTCGTTTCCTCCCAGTGATTGTTGACCATTTAGACAACCTCAGGAGAGGTCTCTAGAGTCTTGTGGGTTTCATAAAGTCTCCTGACCCTCCACATTCCCTCCATAAGGGAGTTAATGGGCTCAGAATTACCAGAATCTCCTGAGAGTGATCACAGCTGCTCTGAGTCAATATGACAATGATAATGCCCAACAGAGAGGAAACGGCTACACAACAATTTATACTTGGCTGCCCATGCTTCATCAAACACAAGCATAAAAACTATTTCACTGTGTCTTCATATCTTTGATCTGAAAGTCCCCGTATTGTGTAAAACTATGATCAAATACATTTTTATACTTTTCTCTTTTTAACCTTTCTTTTGTTGCTGAGGTACCAGCCATCACCCTTGCAATGTAAAGCAAAGCAATTATCTTCTTTATTCTAGCCACAGAGTGTACAGGCAGAAATGCAGACAGGACCCCAGTGCCATCATGTGTACATCTCTTTCATCCCTTCAAGTATACTTCTGTTCTGTTTAGCCATGGGGAGTCTTGTTTCACTTCTCAGTTTCCATAGGAAGATGTAGACACCAACTTACAAGTTTTGTGCCTTAGAAGTCAGGAGACTCAAAATAGTACCTAACACATCACTCCATAGTTTGTAACAAAGCTAAATTCAGTTGAAAGAAGCAAGCTTGACTCAAATACAATCTGAACCAATCAGTTGTGCTGGGAACAGAATCCTACCGTATGAATGTAATTCTTCCCAGAAACCACTGAGAAAAATGTGCAGAAGGGAAAGAGTGCCTCAGAGAAGAAGGTGGACGTTCTGCACAGTGGAAAGAAATACACAAGGTAATTCAGGACAGACAGAGCAACTGGCTTTCATCATACTTTATAGTTTCCTATAACTTTCTCCACTTACATGAGTGGAGAAAACTTACTTTCTCACTAAGTGAGACCTACCAATAGTAGCAAACTAAAACTTGAAAAATGAGTGGATACTAAAACTTATAAAAGTCACCCATTTCATCAAACAAAGAAGGCTGAAGTCACATGAAGATATCTACCACATTTCATTAAATATAACGCACCATTTGCTTATACAATGCACTATTGTCTTATACACAACTAAGAGAGAAAAACACAACAATTGTTATATGCTATTAGCTCTAAAATGTCAGACAGGAAGTTGTGAAGATGTCTGTATCTAGAAATCAATAAAAGATCAAAAAAAATTATACCAGAGACTCTAACATGGGCTTTATCATCCTTCATTTAGCAAATGAGATTTAAGTCAGTTAAGCGAGGGTTTAAGAAGCAGAGGATAGGCACTATGATAGGCAAAGGACATCCAGAATTGCATGGGATCTATCTTTGTATTTCTAGAAATGTATAGGATTAGAAGACATAGTTGCAATCACATGTTCACAATCTAATAAGAATCTTAACATTTATACCTCAAAACCTTTCAACCTCAGAACATGTTTTATGATTGCTTTCCTTTATTTTGCTAATTAGTATCCATATACAACTATCTGGCTCTTCTTTTAATAACAGATAAAGGAGCCTGCATATCGTCTTATGGTAAACACATTTTTCCTTCAAACACTATACCTTGAGGATGAAACATTGGCTCTGTGGGAAGTGTGCTTGATGGGCAACCATAAGACTATAACCCTAAATTTGGGTTACTGGCACCTATAAAAAAGATAGTCATAGACACATGAGACTGTAACCCCAGCACCAGCATAGTAGAGACAGGGAACTCTCTGAAGCTCACTGGCCACCAGCCTAGACAAAGAAGAGTAGGAGACCATGTCCTAAGGTAGTAAGATAGAGGGTAACAGAAGGGGATAGCCACAGTTCTCTTCTAGCCTCCATGTGTGTGCATTATCATGCACATACACAGATATATACAAAAATGTATTACATATACACACCCAAACTACACCACAATAAAGCCTTTATTTCCATAGTAATTTAAAAAAAAAAAAAACCCTGTGGTCCTAAAAGAAAGATGCAATAAGGATATCACTTGGGCTGGTTTATTACCCTTGCTCCAGTTTTTAGTTTTACTATCACAAGGATATGTTGAATAAATTAATATCAAAACTAGCAGCTTAAATGTTTTCACATTTATCTTTCTATTTAGCTGACAAAATTTTCTCTAAATTTTTTTTGTGAATATGTGCATAGAAAGACTAATGATATGCA
This sequence comes from Mastomys coucha, assembly GCF_008632895.1. NCBI lineage: Eukaryota > Metazoa > Chordata > Mammalia > Rodentia > Muridae > Mastomys > Mastomys coucha. Next base: position 37,178,365 of record NW_022196894.1, on the reverse strand, counting down.
AAGCAATTCCAGAAGCATAACTATGAAAACAGAGGGCAACAGGTGCTCTCTGGGTTCCACTCATCTGCTAAATGAAGTAAGAAGGGTTTCTCTGAAATGATATGTTTGAGGTCAAGTTTGAGGGGTAGAAACAGGTAAATATTGGGGAATGGCCGACCTGATAGAAGAAAGCACTAAGGTGATTCAGGGCCAGAAACAAACAGGAGAGATCATTACATACTTGGAGAAATGGTGAGAGCCAAGTTTGATAAGGTGGAATGCTAGATGGACGGTGCATTAGGGGAAGAGACAACTACTATTAAGCCAAGGAAGCTTTAAGGGCTTCCTCTTTTCTGATTGGTTGGTGACATTTCACTCCAGGGAAGAGAATAGAGGAGCTGTGTTGGTAGATCTGCACCAGCCTGTCTGTCACCCTTCTGGGCTCTTGAGGTATGTCATATCCACTAGGTCTACCACAAAAATTGACCATGAATTGTCTCAAGGTGCAACTGCACACCATCACTGACAGCAAAAAAGAACCAAGGGAGATGTTTCTCTGAAACACAGAAAGGAAGTAGTGACATATGGCAAGGAGAAAGAACACTGGGGACCTCGTCAACAAAGTCAGATGCTGCAGTGCAGCTTTGAAAGGGACACCAAGAGAGAGTCAGAGAACTGCATTTTCCAAGGTTTCTTCTTGGGGAGTGACATGCCTTCCCAGAAACACCTTGTCACATCCAAAACAAATGTGGTCTTCCATGTAAGGCTCATCATCCACTCAATTCTGTCTGAAACACTCAGACAAGTTTCTGTAAACCATGCTGGATGAAAACTTGAATTTTCTCTGGAAATTATATTACTAGACAGTTGTCACAAGGTGATGATCAAAGAATGTTCATGCTATTGAATATCTAGGGGGAAAGCATCGTAGTGTTAAAGCAGGCAAGGGATTAATAGCAACAATAACCCATCTTTCTGGATTCTATAATGGTTTTGATATGTATTATCTTTTAGAAAGATATAATTGACTTTAGTTCCTTTGAGAATAAGCTCTTCTTTTTCTCCCTAAAATCTGAATTTGCATTTTCATCTTCTTATTAAAGTGGGATCTACAAATTAGCTTGGACTCCCGCCCTGAAAAAACCCCTATCTGACCCCGGTTGAGAGTCTTGCCTGCCAGGTTCAAGGGCTGAGATCCTAGTTGTTCAGAAACAGAGGAGCCCAGAAGATGTGCACTAATCAGCTCCTTTGGTAATTTGTCTGAGGATGAAGATAAATCTTTACATATCACCACTGAGACTTTATCTTCCACAGGCAGTGCTGATAATTACTTGGGAATTAAATGTCGTCTTTATTTTTTTTAAGATTATTTTTCTACTTTGCCATCTTGCTGGGGGAATTTATCGGCTGATTCTCCATTTTGAAACAGAAAAGACTTGCCTGTAAAGTATCACTGTTTCACGCAGATCGAAGATTCTTCCCCAGCATCATGACAGTATTAACACATCACAACCATTCTATGCACATCACTCTTCCTTGGCTTGCTACAGGCACAGATTAATAGTCGTCTTTGCATTATGCAGTGGAACTTAATTTCTATTTGAATGTTTAACACCATTGTAATGATTTTATTGCAATTAAGAATGATAAATGTTTCCCTTCCAGTCTCAAAATCAATATGCACCAAGTGTAAGAGATAGGGGGAAAGCAAGTGGTTAGTAGAACTGGGAACTGCCCAACAACAATGGGGAGACAAAGGAAAACTGACATGCCCCAGCATGGAACAAGAGCCTACTATGTGATGCATGCTGGGATAGATGTTTTAACAATAAAAATATGGTGGCAAATGCTGCAACACAGACAGGTGGCATTTAGTACACACTCATCTTCAGTGTGCACTTCCCATACATTCCTAGCTGATCTCCTCACTACTTCTGTAAAGTACATGTGTTCCCATTTCTATTTCTGTCTATAAATGAAGAGTCAAGATGAAGAGAAGTTAAGAAACTTCCCCACAGTCATAAAAATTTTAAGGGGAAAACTGAGACCTTGCCCCATTCCAATGCTCAAAAAAAAAAAAAAATCTAACATTGAAATGATTGTTTTGGCCACTTTACTGGGTTCTTACCTATCAGCCTTTCAACCCTTATTCCTCTCTAAATCCCTTCCAACCCACCCACAATGCTAAGTGGGAGAAAAAGAAGGTTAGAGGATAAAGAGACTTTAGACTTCTTTAGACTACTCCTTACTGATTAAGGACATTGAGTCCTTAATTGGACTTGGAGCAAGTCCAATCTTAGTGATCAAAATATCTTCAACTCGGAGGTGGGAGAGATGGCTCAGCAGTTAAGAGCACTCACTGACTGCTCTTCTAGAGGTCCTGAGTTCAATTCCCAGCAATCACATAGTGCCTCACAGCCATCTACAGTGGGATCTGATGCCCTCTTCTGGTGTGTCTGAAGGCAGCTACAGTGTAGTCATATATATTAAATAAATAATTAATATATATATATATATATATATATATATATATATATATATATATATATACAACTTCCTTCATCTCTGCTCATGACTACTTGACAAACCATGATAGCAGGAGCAAGCAGTAGCCTCCTAGGAGCACCCCCAGGCCTCTAGCATTTACATCCTCTGAAAAGTTCCCAGAATTCCAAACATAAACTATTGGCAGCTAGGCAAAAATTGCATCCTTCCTAGTGTATAATACAAATCATGGTCACCTGCTGAGGAGCAGCCTCTTATCCCACACCTGGGATTAAAACAAAACATATTCACATAGCATAACTGGGTTTTTGAAGAAACCAAATTTCTTAATACAATCTAATATTCATTTTGTTAGTTTCTTATCATAGCAATAAAATTCCTACAAGCTTCCATCCATTCAAAATCTCACCATTATGTAGTTCAGAAATAGGGGCATCGCAGGACTTACAGGTTCTTACAATCTAAAATCAAGATGGTTGCAAGGCTGGACTGATCGGGAAATGCCAAAGAACCCACTTATTCAGATTGTTGGCAGAATTCAGTTCCCTGGATATTATAAGATGAGGATTTTCATCCCATTACTGGCTGTCATCCAGGACCTGTTCTCAGCTTCTCCAGATTTCCCACAAGTCCCTGAAACATGGGAACCTCCACCTTCAGAAGGCAGCAGAAGATTCCTTCCTTCACACACTTGCAATCCCCGACATCTTCCTTCACTACCAGCTGGTAAAGCTCTGCTTTTAAATTACTCATATAGTTATGCTGAGTCCATTTAGAAAACATTCCTTTTGACGAACACAATGATAAACTTGGCTGCATCTGAAAAAAATCCCTTTATGGAGAAATACATGCAACCAGGTATACGACAACTGGTCATATTTATGATGAAGGAGAACACCGTAAAAAAAATTAAGAATAATAATCTGGGACCAAAGGAGGAAAAAAAAGTTCCTGGAATTCTCTCTACTACTGTCAGTACTATCCTCAGTGGTATATAAATGTTCTTTTACTGTTGTTGTTAATGTTAGTTGATTAATAAGTCCTTCTCTAAGCAGTTAGTTTGCTTCCAATGAAGAGTATGTAAATCTGAATATAGTGTACATGACAATTAGAAATCATCATAGCAAGAGAAAACCAGGGCCACCTGCTGCAGCCAGCACATGAACAAGAGAGAACAGCGGGGGAAAGTAGCAACAGAGGTGGAGTATGTCTGTTATTAAAGGAAAAATAACTCCTTGTGAATCTTAACAAGGAGAGGGATATTCTGTGCTGGGAGAAAAGATGGTAGGAGATGGAATTATAAGCATTTTAGCTCCAGGACTGTCCTTAGTTTCTATGTATTGTAATGTTGAATTCTATATCTGCAAATCTAGGTCTGCCAGGGACTTATTGCACTGACAAGCTTTTGTTAGGCAAACTTTGTTTCTTGACTTAAAACTATTAGTTAAATAAAATTGACTGTAGCCAGTTACTGGAGGGGTCAGAAGTTGGTGGGGTTTGAGTTACCTGGTTGGAGGTGGAGAAGAGGAAGGAGAGAGGAGAGACCAGGTGGAGAAAGAGGAAGAACAAGAGAAGAGAGAGAAAGCCACCATAAGGGGAGATGGACTATGAGCACATGACCAGGAGAAACAACAAGTATCTGGGGTACACCACTGAGGCGGTAGCCAGGCTAGCAATTAGAAGAATAGATTAGCGGTTACCCCCAGTGTAAGAGGAACCAAGTAGCAGTGACCACCTCTGCATAAATGCAACCATGCAGATTCAAAGGTAACTCCTGCAGGAGGACCTAATTGAAGACTGTCTGATAGATCAAAGATCGCTGATGCAGACAATGCTAGCCAATCTGGAACTGCTGCTTGGAAGAGACACTTGCTTCAGACCAATGGGGTGTAGATGGAAAGTATAAAGAAGTATAAATCCTTCATGGATTATTAAGGAAGCTTGCAGCAGCATTCATAAGAGTTTGCTGTGGAGTTCTCTCTTGCTCCTGGACTCTGTGCCATTGATTCCAAACCACCTCATCTCCAACCCCCAAGGGCAAGTAGGGTCGGGCAGTGGGCAATCCAGGGCATAGGCAACATTCCAGTAATTATCAAAGCCAAATAAAATAACCATAGTTTGAGTCTCATTTATTTGTAAGCTAGTCAAGGATAAGCTTAAATTGGTTGCACTATACTCCAGCATGCAAATGGGCTAAAGGGTGACCCTCTGGGATCTCTCTGCCACAGGCTTTATCACCTCTCACACCACAGTAATTCTGACTTTGGGGCCCAGAAAAGCCACTGCTCCATTCCAAAACTGAGGTCTAGCTCCTCACCATGTCCGTTACCTGTTTACAGAGGTGCTGTAAGTTGCTCTCTGCTGGTTTCCATTTTACTTGAAGACTTTGTAACACCAGATGTTGGGGTCCTGGGGGTGGGGGGGTAGGCAGCAGTAATAAGAAGTATGATGCTGTTGGAGCCTTCATAGCGAAAATTACTAGAGCCATCACATTTCTCCTGAGCAGCTCTATACACTTCTATACACTTGGCCTTGCAGTTCAGGGTGGGAGTCTGGCAGTGAAGAGTTCTGCAATACCACCAATCCAAATACACATGCTTGGAATTCTTCCTCCTGAAACAGGGACAGGTGCATTTGCGGCATGTCTTTGCTTAAGTGAAGGCTCACTAATGTAGCCATGGTAGAAGGTATTCTAGGTGGTCAGCAGGAAGGGGTAGAGAGGAGGCATTAAGTCCAAATTGAGAAGAGGTAAAAGAAATCAGGTTACTGTACAATTTAGACACTCCACTCCTCTTCATTCTTGGCTCTACCCGTGAACATTTCTTAATTCCCATCATCCTGTAATTTTGCCAAGAGCATAATTCTTAATGGAGAACACTATGACATCAATACTGGCACCCAGGGAGATCAACAGGGAAGAAACAGTAAGCACTCTACATTCCACACAATGATGATAGTCTTAGGGATGATAGAACATCGTATGAAATGTAGATTTCTTCCTGTTTCTTCTCTAGTGATCATCCTGTATGTAAGTCCCAACATCAGCTCCTTCACAGTGGGACATGCGTTGTCTTCCTCAAGGATGTAAGGACAGGAACCCATGGTGATTGTAAGCTACTCACATGACTCAAGAAGAAGAAAGGGAAGTGTCTAGCTCAACAGCCTCCACAATTAGTAAAATGAGTTAAGCTAGAGTAGACAAATGTGACTGTTCCCCTGCGTGCACGGTCAGTGAAAGCTTGCCTCCCCTGTTGGGATAAAGGTCAAGAAAAGGTTCTGTGAGTCCCCCAGGGTCCAGCTGGAGTTGTGCTTAAAGAACCGTCATCCTCAATAAAGACAACACTGGAAGAGGATGCACCTGATCCTATAGAGACTTGATGCCCCAGAGAAAGAAAATGCCTGAGAAGTAGAGGAGCACCCTCTTAGGGGTAAAGGGGATTGGGAATGGGCTGAAGAACTCTGGCAGAGGAGACCAAGAGGGGGGCAAGATTTGAGATGTAAATAAATAAAATAATTTTTAAAAATTAATAAAAAATAAATAAAATAAAGATAACTTCAGCTTCTATCTAGTTCTCAACACAAAAGACCACTCAACAAGAGAGCATGTCCTTCTCTTGCTAGAGCTCTTCCCACTTGGAAGTTTTTCTCATTCTTTCCTGAAAACAGAAATAATTACCTTCATTCTGCTTTCTCTTTGACTCCTATACTATTCTTTGGTTTGACAACATACTAGGAAGCAACTTGTTCAAGGCAGCTTTAAGTGACCATTAATCATTCCGTACCTTAGCTCTCTGCATTAAGAAAGAACCATATCAAGAATGTTAATTAACTAATTAATTACTTAAAAATAAATAAATATCTCTTGTATTACTTAAGCTAACAGTTCTAAATGTACTGTACATTTACCTGCAGATTTTCTGCTTACAAACTTATGCTGTGTTTCTGCTTGACTAGATATTTATTCTCCTTGAAGTCCCATTTACAACCACTTCCTTTGGAAATTGTACCCTGTCCCAAAATGAGAACTTCCACTATGCTAAAACTTCTTTACTTAACCAGTTCTAATGTCATTTATGAAACTGTGTTGTAACCCCATTGCCATAGATAGTGCCTATCCATCCCTACCCACTGATATAGTCTGTTTTCCTGCTGATCAAGTTACCATTTCTATGTCTTTAGATTTTTGAACAAATTTGTCTCCTTTGGCTTAACAATAAATAAAAAACATTCTAAGCCAGGCAGTGGTGGCACACGCCTTTAATCCCAGCACTTGGGAGGCAGAGGCAGGTGCATTTCTGAGTTCAAGGCCAACCTGGTCTACAGAGTGAGTTCCAGGACAGCCAGGGCTATACAGAGAAA
>NW_022196894.1:37152970-37171438 GCF_008632895.1 Mastomys coucha | reverse complement strand
ACTCAGAAATCCGCCTGCCTCTGCCTCCCAAGTGCTGGGATTAAAGGCATGTACCACCACCACCCAGCAAGACCTATTCTTAAGTTATGGCCAAAGTCTTCAATAATGCCATGACCTTCATGGTAGACCCACTCCCATGGATAATTATATACACCTTTTTCTCTTGCCTCTTATAAGGAATTTAATAAAAGCCACATAGTTTCTAGCGGAGAAGATTTTGAAACACAAAATATTTCACAGACCATTTTCTTTGTACACTATGGTCTGTAATTTTTGGCAGCACAGTAAAGGGAGAAATTAACGAGGGTATTAATGAGAGCCTTAATTAAATGAAAATGTCAGATTAAAATACTCAAATTTTTAAAATGCACTTAATGCCAGGCATGGTGGTATACACATATAATCCCAGCACTGGGGAGACAGAGGTAGGGGGATCAAGATCATTTCTGCTGTATGGGAAGCTCAAGGCCAGACTGGGCTAATAGAAACCCTATTTCAAATGAGCAATAGCCTCTCCTCAAGAAGTACTTAAAAGTCCGCCTAAATGAGTCAACTTATTTTAAAATAGTCATGTTTTGAATGTGCTGCACGCACTTGTCTACGCCAGTAGGTTTACAGTATCAGGGTTAAAACCTGATCATGGACAAGAGGCATTATGACTCCAAAGGGAGTCAGTCTCCTGAGGTAGCCCAGTCGCTGACATCTCCTAACTCAGACGTGTTCCAGATTGATCTCTGCTAAGTCTGTGGAGAGATCTGCGTGCTTTCTTTATTCAGGCATAATGGTGCCCTAAGAAATATTTCGTTATAGTTAATACTGAGATTGAACATTATTTCCTGGCCTTCACAGTGCTTCAATATACTATTAGATTTCCTAGTTGTAATTAGCTGGGAATTTTTACTAAGAAGCTGTCGTACCAGACAGGATATCTCAAGAGTCAGAAATAACAGTTAGGCATTTATTATCAAAAAAGTCTCACACACACACACACACAAAAAAAACTATTTTACTGCCAGTGAGAAGCTAGAAGTTGTAGGGCTCCCATCACTAATTATTTATGTTACAGCCAAGGAATGCTAAAATATGACCTTCAGCTATTTGCCTCAGACAGACCCTGAGAGTTTATCTTGGAACTGCCAGAACAACCCAGCCCAAGAAGAAAGACACCACTGCTCCTCCGCTTTGCACCTGCTGTTTGATTTTACTGACCTCGATGTAGCCATCTTCTGCCTATGTGGCTTTTGTAATTTGCCTGTTTTCTGTATACTATATAAGCCTGATTTCTACTTTGTACAAATTACATTCAGTTACAGCACTCCCTTGTGTCTGTTTCTGTTTGTCATTTCTTCACCAACGCCTTGTCTACCTGACTAGGACCCTGTTCCGGGTTGAGAGAGGCCCAGACTGGCTGGCCTGTAGCATGAATATTTATTGTCTACTTAAAAATAAAAAAAAAAAATAGGGAAGAAACATCTGATAAATATCTGGAGGTAGGAAGAGGGCAATAACTAATTCTGCACACTTAGTGAGTGTTTCGGCCATGGTAATAAAACATTCTGGCACCATCTGGACACATTTTTTTACAAAAAATAAAAATAGGTAAAAAATTGTTATCAACTTATTAGAAAACAGTCATCAGTGTTTGAGTTTTGACATCTAGAGAAGGAGTAACGCCTCCACAAAAGTTGTTTAGAAATAGCACAGGGGAAAGGATTCCTGAAAGTTTCTCTTTCTCTCTAGCCCCTACATAGTCCATATTAGCTGGAGATCTCAAAAGCCCCTCAACTTCCCAGTGTAATAGTCCAACTGTGTTAGGTGAGGCTAGAGAGAGAGAATCCACTCACCTGTGACAACGTGGATTAATGGCACAGAATTAAAAGCAAATGTTGACAGTTTACTACCCTGATCTCTAAATGCACCTAAAATTGAAACGTACGTTTTAAAATACATAACTTCTTGGCTTATTCTTTCTAATTTTACAGCAAAAATCAATAGTAACACAGACAGAAACAAAATGAAGCATTAAGTACCAAAAGAAATGCTTTGAAAATGCCAAAACCAGAATCTGAGACATTCTGTCACTATGCAGGGAGCTGATGGAGTGCGGCTGAATAAAATCTACGTGTTGACAAGCTTTGTCAGGCCTTCTAGGAAAGAGAAAGTGGCAGCCCAGCTGAGCATCTCCTTCTGGGACATGAGCCTCCCATCTGATTATAAAACCTTGTTTACTTAACCCGAAAGAATTGTTAGAAGTTATTTTGAGGTTCCCAGGATCAATGAAAGGTTAGAAAGTCAACCTCAAAACTAGAGAGGAACCAAGAAGTCAAAGAGATGGCTGAGAGTAAGTATGGATACTTGTGGAAGTGGAGGGTCCAAGGCAGGTCATTCCCTGCCCCTTCCTCTGCTCCATCCCTTAGACCACTAAGCTTGGGAAAAGCAGGCTTCTAACTGCAGTCCTAGCCAGTAACATCTGATGACATCACACTAGAATGAAAATAAAGCCCCCAAATCATCTCACAGCCTACAGAGAGCAATTGAGTCAGTCTGAGCCACCTACCAGTCCTCATTCTCTTCCTCGCTCACCCTCTCTTTGCTCTCTCTGTTGCCTTCGCTGTAGACCCAGTACACACCCATCTTACAATCCAGCCTCAGGACCCATGCTCTTGATTTTTTCTCTGTCCAGAAACATCTTTCCCTGCAACCTATGACGGGCTCTCTCCACTTAAGTCTCAGGTCACATGACTTCCTTTGAGCAGCCCATCAGTTTCATAAGTGCAAATTCCAAGCCTTGTGTTTTCCAGCTTTATAGTTACAGCCACCATCAATAGACAAAATGGTCTTCATTATTAACTTGACTATTTTATTACTGTGTTTGTTTCTTTTGGATCTTTCTATAGTGAAGGTAGAGACCATGCGTGTGCAATGCTAACTATTTTTCTTCACTATACCTTCTTTTCTGCTTGGCATGCTACATTTCTCAAAAATCATGAGTCTCATCATTACCTATGAGATCCTGTCTTGTCAGGGAAGGGAGAACTTCATAATGCTTTTGATCCTTCCCCATCTCTGTGCCCTAAAGCCCTGCCATGTTCCCCTCATGGAGATGTCCTCAGCACATATTTATTGGCATGAATTCTCTTCAGCTGTGGGCCATTCTTTAACTGATAGACTAGCAGGCTGTACCTACAGGAAGCAATTTTCTGAAATGATTCCAAATCAGATGTCATAAGATGATAATATCTAAAATAAAAAAAAAAATCCTTCTCAAGAAAGCTCTGAAAACATGGCAATCATTCGGAAACTCTTAGGACCTTGAATGTCCTTTAGCCAAGCATCTATCTCCAACACTATGAATGGATGTGTCTGGGAAGTTCATGGAAAACACCAGTCTTGGCACTTGGATGCAGGGACTTCCCCTGGACCATCCATCCTGAGGAAGGGCCAGGCAATAAGAGACACTGCCAGGAAACTCCTTCAAGGAAATTGAGTGAATAGTTCCTCTGGTCATAAATAAATAGTTCAGCTGAAGAATTTCAATTGTGTATGTAATGCAGCTCAGATATAGACCATAATTACACTCTGGAACTTATACAGTAATAAAAAGCTCCAGTCAGGGAAAAGAATGCTTGCTTGCCATGGTTTGACAGGCAAGCAACAAACAAGAACCACTTTTTCACCTTTTATTCAATAAAATCAGCATATTAAATATTCAGATTGAGTGTCTCCATTAAGCAATCCACTTCTGCCTCTCCTCCCTCCCCCATTCCCACCTCTGCTTGTTTTGTTTTCATCAAGCCAGGAAAGGAAAAAAAAAAGAGAGAGAGAGAGAACGAAGTGTGATTTGACTTTTAATGATGCTGTAGCTAGGATGTTCCCAGCTGTATCAAGAGCAGCCTGCCTTGTCCACAGGGGTTCAGCGATCCTGGAGTCTGGCAGGGAGACAGGTTGAAAGGGACCTGTGTCAACAAGGAAAAGCCCCCCTCCTCATTTTCAATTGGAGATAATGAGGATAATGTTTTGGTGGAAGAATCTGAGTATATGAGTGTACGGAGGAGAGAGGCGGACACCACCCCAAACCCTCCCCCAGCACACACATAACACAGCCAATGGAAAGACACCTGGCCTGAAGATACAGATAACTAAAGGCATTGAGTTGTGAACTGTGGCTAATGAAGCGTCTGGGAAAAAAAGCATGGAATAAAAGGGGGAGAGAAAGAGAGAGACAGACAGACAGACAGACAGACAGACAGAAACAGACAGAGAGACAGAGACAGAGACAGACAGAGGGAAAGAGACAGAGAGAGACAGACACAGACACAGAGACACAGAGAGAGGCTAAAAGGTAGCTTCATTGGGGCTTATATTAGAGTAACTAAATAGGGAACTGACACAAATCTCGAAGACAACTGACTGATCTCTGAAAGACACTGAGAAGCAGTTCAAATATTTACTTGGACAACCAAATTGCTGCCTGCTTGTGTCCTTCCCTCCCATTTGGAAGAGGGTTTGGACCCCTCCATCTTTATCTGCCACAGAAAGAAAAGGTGACAAATGGCCAGGAGAAAGGACTTTGGAAATGTCACCTTTCTCCAGAATGAAGAGGGTGGGCGTGGGGAAAAGGATATTACCATGATCCTTTGTCAGCCCTGGTAGCAGCAACAGGCTTCATCATTGGCTCTGCCTGTGACAGCGACTGCAGAGGTAAAGGTCGCAGAGCAGGCAGGACTGGGGGTGGGCGGAGCATCCTGAGAGAGGACCATCAAGTTGAAGGACCATCCTTTGAAGTATAGGAAGGATAAGGTCAACATCAATGTAACGAGCATTGCTATGGCAGAATGCAAATTGCAAGAATTTATGAAGTTGTTTCTGCTCACTGAGTAGATTCCAGATAAGTGGAGTGTTAATAGGGCAGGAGAGGTTTTCAGCTGTGCCAGCTGTTAGGAAGACGGCAGCCTGCTCTTAACCCGGTATTTATTGGATGCTATTCATTGCTGTGACAGCGCACATGCGTACACAAGTGTGTTTATTCACAACATGCATAATCACTCTGTCACAACACAGACGCTCATCAGTGGCCCATCTTACCAGCAGAGGGGTACATCTAAAACGCAAGCCCCTATGGGAAACTTACCCAAAGACATAACAGATTCCTTCACCCCCCACCCTCATCCCTTCCCCATAAGGAACTATGAGTTTCATACGGATGAAGATGCATAGAGAATGCTCCAGGCTCTGTCTCAAACATGAGGAGTTTATCCCAAACAGTCTGAGTAATTTGCCTGGGAAGACATAACTGGCTGATTATTTCATGTAATTGTGGGGCTTTCCGGGGCTGCAGTGGACTCCCAGCACTCTGTGAAGTATATGTCTTGTAGAAATCAGTGCCAAGGGGGAAACCAGGAAGCCCAAAGATAAATGGAGATTCTGAGTGCCCTTGAATATGAAATGTAGCACAGGCTGGTTCTTCATATGCATTTAAAGGATCCCAGAAAAACTGGCTGAGGATTTGGGAGGCTGGAAGAGCCATGGGAATGTTGGAATGGCAAAGGAGTTACTCAAGAAATTTATGCCTGATGAGGTCAGGAGAAAGGAGATGCATGCCCTGGGTACCTAACAGGTACCAACTACATTGTAGACCCTCATCCATTCTGTCTCACAAGCCTTCAGTCATCTCATCATATATAGGAGGAAGCAGAGTTTCAGAGAATTTAGGATTAGAGGGAGCAGGGCTCAGTCTCATGAGATGGCGTGGGGCTGAGTGTCAGCCACAGTTTTGGCTAAATGTCAACCAGAACTCTTTAAGTGTCTAAGGTCAGGAAGCGATTTGTTGAATAGATTTTTTTTTTTTACGAATCTTAGTTCTACCATGGACTGTTTGAGAAGCTAGACATAAATTTGGCTTGCACAGGTGGATGGGAAAGGAACTGACCCATAGCTGAATTTATAGTGTGAATTCTGTGAGGTGTGACTACAAACCCAAGTCCGGAGACTGATTCACAGCCCCCACACACACATACCCACAGCCAGTCTCAATGTTTTATAGCAGGGATGTCTGACATTTGACATTGCAATATGATGCTGTTATCTACAAAGGTGTTGGGCTGCATTCATAGCTTTTCTGAGAAGCATGAGGTCCAGGGGCCATAGATTGGACATGGCTCTTTTACAGTCACAAGCCCTCCTAGTTGGATGATAGCACTTATGGAAACTGCTTATAGTTGACTACAGCTGCCAACCCCAGCACTGTCTGAGCCTCTCTTTCTCGGATCATGTTACCTAGGCAAGTCCCTCCATACTTATTTGTCGCCATACCACCCCCATTTCTTTTCAACATCTTTATCCTGATAGACTAAAGTTTCGAAACAACCAGAGAGGCCGTACTTTGTCATACTTCCTAGAACTGCTTGTCACTAGTGAACGTTGTTGGGAATTCAAAGCCCAATCTCAGAGATCTGACTCTATCAATGAAACGATGGAAGTGATGGGTACAGGTCTGTACTGGGCCTGGAGCTTGGTTCCACTGCTAGCTGCCATACTTTTGCATATGACCCTGGACAAACCTCCTAACCACTAAAGTTCCATTCCCTCATTCATTAGCCAGGTACAGTGCTAGTCTAGAAACATACAGAAATGTGAAAACCAGGTGCTAGGGTTGTTACAGTTACCAGAGGAAAATTATTCTCCTTCAAACATCCAAGACCCCTTAAGGATCGCTGACCTGGACCCATTGTCATTCCTTCTTTTCTGACATTCTATTGACCTACTTGGAAGACTATTATATAGCAACTCCCTTTCCATAGCCCTCCTAAGTCTTATCAGTCAGCATCCAAAAGGCAAGGTGTTTTAAATTTGTTATGTTCTAAAACCAAGATAATAATAAATGAGACTCTGGACCAACACATACCAGCAGAACAGGAAACAACCAGCTCAGAAAGCCAGACTCCAGCCCTGTCCTGGACACTGCCGCTGCTGTCTCCAGGGCTATCCAGACTCCAGCCCTGTCCTGGACACTGCTGCTGCTGTCTCCAGGACTATCCAGACTCCAGCCCTGTTCTGGACACTGCTGCTGCTGTCTCCAGGGCTATCCAGACTCCAGCCCTGTCCTGGACACTGCTGCTGCTGTCTCCAGGGCTATCCAGACTCCAGCCCTGTCCTGGACACTGCTGCTGCTGTCTACAGGGCTTGTTGCTGTCCTCTGCAGTGACCTCTCCAACTGCCTGGCTCCTTGGTCTCTTTGCTGTGTACCACATCGATTACAAACTGTGTTCCTCAAACATTTTGAATTCTTATAAATGAGAGATGATGTCCTGGGGTTTTTAGCAAGAAGCAGCCAAATGTTCACATCTCAGCGCCCTGCACATATTAGATCTTTCGGAGCTCACACTGATGGCCACACCAAGGGGAGCCTACAGGAAGGAGACAGAATGCTGCTGTAGAGTAGTGCAGAGCGCATCCATGTATTTCAGTCAACTACACGCACATTTATTCAGCAACTTCCCCCCCCCCCAGCTTCTTCACTAACTGCCGCCAGTGAATCCAAATTAATGATCTAGCCAAAATCTTACACTCTTGGAATCATAATTATGTTAATCTTTTTCTCAAAGCCGTCTTTTTATTCTCCGTATTTACATAAATTTCCAACTCCCCCCCACCAATCTCAATCCTTTAATTTCTCAAGCCTCCTGGTGTTGGCATTCCTGATCGTCTACATTTCTAACCAGCTGGTTCTGACTTCTTCTCTCTTCCCTGGGTGTCTTCCTTCAACTGTTGTGTGTCCTGAGCCCAGAATAATAAAATCCCTTTCTGTCTCCCATTTTAAGGAGGCTCTCAGGAGCAGGCGTTTGCTTCAGGAACTGAAATCATTCTCAGACCAGCATCTGATTTATCTGGGCCTGCATGGAAGGCTAGGAAAGGGTTTCTGCCTTCAGGAATCTCTGGGAAAGGTTTTCACAATAAAAGAAAGAGCATGGACCACAGTTGCAGAGTAGCAACAACTAGTTTGCATAATGTTGTTTGTTTTCTTTCCAAGATGGGAAAAATAAATAAATAGAATAAGTAAGCAACGGCTATAAAAATCTCTGAGGTAGGGACTAGAGCATTGGCCCAGTAGGTAAGAGGACTCTTCCAGAGGACCTGGATTGCATTCCCAGCACCCAAATGGTGATTTACAACTGTCTCTAACTCCAGTTCCAAGGGTTCTGATGCTCTCTTCTGGCCTCTGAAGGCACCCACTATGTCCATGGTGCACAGACACACATGCAAACAAAATACCTCTATATGTAAGTAAAAATAAATATTGAAAAATATGATAGCAATTTGTTTATAAAAAAAAATCTGAGATAAGGACTCCAGTATCATTCCCAGTGCCCAGTGCATGAAAGAAACTAACAGATAAATGACAACTTAGACAACCTCCAACTAGTCCAGCAAAGAAAACAATGAAATACATGGTCCAACAACAGAGCAGGATTGGAACACATAAGATATCAGCAACTTCATAGACAATACCACAAGTATAGTCAGAAATAATAGTGGTGGTCCACACCTACAATCCAAATACTTGAGAGACTGGGACAGGAGGATTGCTCTGACTATTTAGTCTAGTTTGGGCTGCAGAGTGAGACCCTGTCTCAAAAAAAAAAAAAATCCTAAACCTAAGAATAATAACAATAATGAGATAAGAACAGTATGTATCTTGATCTTGGCCCTTTAGTTAAAACCCTAAACAGGGAGCTGAGAAATGACCCAGTAGCTAAGTGCTTGCCATGTGAGTATGAGAACTGGAACTTAGATTTCCCAGAACCCAGGTATGATGGCTATTCCTGGTTGTCAGCTTGACTCTATCTGGAAAGAACTCTCATCCAGAATTGGAGGGGTCATCTGTGGTCCAGATCTTGAGGCTGGAAGACAGAAATTTCTGATCTGGATCTTGGCCTGGAGATCTTGAGGCATAGTGGCTATGAAAAGCTAAGACCCAGACAAGGTAGTATACACCTTTAATCCTAGGAGACTAAGGCAAGGAGATCTCTGAGTTCAAAGTCATCCTGGGACAAAACAAGTCCCAGATCCAGGTGTGGTGGTACACACCTTAAATCTGGGCCACACCTTCTGCTGGAGACCTACATAAGGACATTGGAAGAAGGACGATTCACCCTTCTTCACCTGCTTGCACTTACTTGCCAACACATCTGTTGGAACCTACTTTTACAGAAGACTAGCTGAAACAACTAGCCTCATGGGACTGAGCAACCACTAGATTCTTGGACTTCCCATCCATATCTGCCCCATTGCTGTGTTAGTTGAACTACAGACTGTAAGACATCACAACAAATTCTCTTAATATACAGAGACATTCCATAAGTTCCGTGACTCTAAAGAACCCTCTTAATATACCAGGTAAATGTCACACGAGCATAGTGGCCCATCTGCAATTGCAGTTCAGAGAGTAGAGATGAGATCAGTGGAACCAGCTGTTTACGGAGTCTAGTTGTAAAGGTGAGCTCAGCTGGGGGACTACATCTCCATGAATAAAGAGAACCATAATGGAGGAAGATTTTCATTGTCAACCTTGGGCCTCCACATGGATGTACCACACACCAGAACACACATGGCCCACTTGCATGTCGGCCAGACACACATACATAAAATATGGCCACCCAGGAGGAAGTATTTGCACGCATTAGAACCAAAAGAATGACAAATAGTAAAACTATGTAAAATGTTGGTGGGGCTTTTGATGCCTCAAAGAGTGGGTTTTCAGAGAACAGCAGCAAGGCCATCACTTGCACATACACTCAGCCTCTTTCTACAGATCTGAAAATATTCTCCAATTTCTATTAACATTCATGAAGGGCTTTTGGAATCTATCAGAAAACTTTCCTACTAACTAAAATTATTCATGCTGTACCCCAAATCCATTTATGAAGTGCCTTTAGTCCCTCAAAAGCAACTCTATTCCAATCTGCTTAATGATATAACATTCCCTAAAGGGTTTTCTATCTACTATTTATCTCCTAGGCTTCATATCCCTTGGTAGGAAAGATAAAATGCTATCACTGTGTACATATATTATTCAGCTCCAGGAATCCTAGGACCCCAGCAGAGTGCCACTTGGAATTGAAGTGGTGTGGGATGAGGTTCCTATGCCCTCATGCAAATTCAGTGTCAGTTCAGAGTTAGGGCCTCACTTTGGTTTAGCCAATTTAGCCGTATTTGTTTGGCTGAAGAATTTTAGAAAGATTAAAGGCTGACTCAGTGCTATGTCAATCATTGTCGTAACTGAGCAACCATGAGGATGAGCACTAAATGACTAACTTATGGATTTCCCAGGACTTGGTTCTGTGAGTTGTCTTCTATATATAGAAGCATAGAAGTGTGAGCTGGATTAGAAACTGGAACCTCCCAGACTACCTTCCTGATAAATGATCCTACAGAGATCAACCTGAGAACATCAAGAACCAGCAAGCATTTCCATCCCAGAAAGAATATAATTGTTAGAAATTAAGTCTCCCTGGTTTCGGGTTCAAGTATTCTTCATAGAAACTTCTAGTACTTGCCTTGGCTACCCTGGAATAATATATACACACACAGACACCTCTGCCTGCTGTGAGCTTGTCAATTTGTTTTTAAATATCTGTCACATCCCTCCTCAGACACTTCTGGAGAAATATTCTGTATGGCTGCAATTATGGCTCATATGTAATGAGTTCCAGACCTTTTATCATCTGAGTTGGCATTTGCTGAATGGATATCTAAAGGCAAGGACAACAATCCAGCACTGAACCCATCTCCATCAGCATGACCAGGCACTGCAGCTTTCAGTGATTGGTACAAGCAAAGTTATCACAGGGAGTTAGCTGGTTACAATAAAGACATTTTCAAAATAGGGAATGTGAATGACCAAGAATTAGATAGAAAGATGTTCAGCCTCATTACTAAGCAGAAAAATGCAAATTAAAACAAAAATGAAATATCACTTCACACTCGTCAGATTGGCAAATTTTAAAAATGTCTGATGATAGGAGTGTTAGCAAGGATGTGGGAGAATGGGAAATCATACTCTGCCAGTGGGAGTACAAATGGGTTGAACCGTTTTGGAGAGAACTTTGGCAACGAAGAATAATGTTGAAGCTGCATATGCCTGCTACACAGACGTTCCTTCCCACCCAGTTTAGTACAGAAGCACACACATGCTCACAAGAAGGTTCCCCTGTGACGTCATCGAAAGATTGTTTATAGTAGCAAAGGAGGAGTAGAAGAGAAAGAAATCAAGTCATCTTTCTGAATAGAAAAAGTTGAATGCATGTGTTATAATTGTGCACATAATTGAACATGAACAGAACACAGATGTAACCCAGAAGCATGATGCTTAATTTTGAAAAATATAGAATGATTTTACTATTAGTTCTATATTTTTGAAAACAAGGTAAGAAATTTAAAGCTCTGAATATGGTAAGTATATATGTTTATGTATGCATATATGTATATACAATGTTTATTTGACAGATGTGCATGCTGAAAATGTCAAAATGTGAGTAGAAAGTACATCAGACTTCTCTAAAAAGGAGACAGAGAAACTTGACAAGATCAAGGTGAAAAAGAAAGTCTAGTGTCTGCATAAAATTTTATACTAAAAGGAAAACACTGAAGAAAACATGACAAAATGTGAACAAGATTGAGTTGGAATGGTGTGCTGTTGTCTGTGTGGTTTCTAGTTTTCAGTATATTTAAAAATATTCATGTTTCCGAACAATCAATTATAAGGCTCAAAATAAAATTTAGAAGATCTAAACACTTTAACAAAGCCCATGTTTAATAGCTTTACCCAAGGAATAATTTGTTTTTAATCTGATTTTCTTTTTATACATTTTATCTCGGAATACCTTGGGCTTAAAGAAAGGAGGCAAAATAGTTGAAAGTTACTTCTCTCAACTGAGAACCAAGCAGTCAAACATACAAGCCCAGGGGGCCATCAAGATGCAAAACACCACATTTCACACCCTTCCCACCCCTTGCAGAAAAATAACTAAGGCACCTGCTCTTGAATTTTTCTAGCACTGCATAATCATCAGAGGGAGGTGTGCAGAGAGGTAATATTGCAGCAAGGTCTGGCTCCATCTGAGGAGTATGTGGTATTGATGGCTCTTGTGAATGCTAGGGTCAATCTTGAGTACTTTAAGCCCTATCTGCTGAATTTCTTCCTACCCCCACTTTCATACCTGGAAAGCACCCTAGTGAGACACTTCAGATTGGCCTAATGCCAACTGCTCTGGTGGCAGAATCCCTCAGTAGATTATCCTATGACATTTGCATAATGGTCATTTAATTTTCAGTGTACCTCAGCTTTTACCAGAGTTCCTTCAGGACATGTCCTTATGGACATGTCCACTAAAGTGTACTTCTGGCTCCACTAGGCTCCTCTGGAGTTTTCCCTGCCCGTCAGGCTCCCTACTGAACTCCAGTCTCATACATGCAAAAACTAGGACGGTATTGATGAGCTTAGTCAGGTCTGAGAAAGTTTGGAAGACAAGGGTTTGCTATTCGTAGAGTCTCTCAGTAGAGGCTATTTGGAATACATATGTGTATAATATATATGTGAACAAATAAGTAAATGTAGTTCTTTCTCTCCCCATTTATACACAACCACAAGAAATATTTACTAACTAAAGTGTTTGATCTGTTGTTGTTGTTGTTGTTTTTAGTCTAGTTGTATCCATTCAAAACAATTCTTTCTCAGCTTGCTTACTTTTATCCCCCATCCTGTTCATCATGGTTAAGATGTCTGTGACACAACTAGTCTTGTCGATGTTTGTTTTTTTTAAATATTATCCACATTCCAGTTGGCCTTCTTTATATAGGGGAAGAAGTAGAATTATGAAATATTAATACAGTGCACCAAAGCAATGCAAAAAAAAATATACTCGGGAAAGTGTCACACTATCTACATCCCTGCCCCTCCCTCCTCCCAGGGGTCCTTTTGGTCCTTTTAACCACTAGGCCCTTTCTGGAACTTAGTTTCTACCTCCTTCCTATTTTGTCGGGATGTTTAAATTTTATACATGTGTACATGCATCTGTGTGTCTCCTTGTTCTTTTCCTCTTAGGCAAAGAGTAATAAATAGGTAACCCATGATGGCATATGCCTTTAATCCAAGCACTGGGGAGGCTGAAGAGACACAAAGGGAAGAATAGAAAACTGACTTATTTGTGGCTGTTTCTCTGTGCATCTCAAGTTTCATTCTGGCATCTTGTTTTATGTACTTTCTTATGTTCACTTAGCAGTAGATTTTGGAGATTACCCCAGATCAATTAATAAAGGATGTCCTTCTCAAACAGCTGCATAATATTCCACTATGTGTGTATTCCTAGAACTCTTCATTGCTTTTTAGAAATGAACCAAATGCCCTTTGGTCCAGACTATCTGTGTAAGTGTGGTTTGACGGACTGCAACCTCAGAAACAGGAAGCACGTTTTCCTCACTTCCAAGGCGGGCATGACTATGTTCTGATACCCAGCATCTAAGTTCTAAGTTCTATACTCCTAGGATCCTGCCTTGGTAGCATTACCCAGCATCCTTCGATTTGCCCTCTGGAAATGGAAATTCAAAGAGATGGTGACAAACTTTATGACAAACTGCACTAAGTAATAAACTGTTGTTGTTCCTACCCAAGTCTCTTATCTTCTGCTAGCCTCCACAGAATTATGATAGACTAACTTGTAAAACTTGTAAATAAGTAAAGATCCCACACACACCCAACCATTCCTCACAGACACATCATGAGTTATTTAATCACGAAACATACTGGGCCTGCAGGTATCACAATTTGATAGTGGAAAAGGACCAAGACTCCTAGACTAAAGAAAGGTAACTTTACCACTCACAGCACACCTCCCTGCTTACATTTGCCCTCCAAGACGAAATAGGGGATGGTTTGATACCCCGCTGTGTCTTGCACACAAAGGTTTTTGTTGAGTGCAAAGTTAAAAAGGAAAAAAAAAAAACTTAGGCAGCAACACAAAGCTGAACTCCACAGCATGCATCCCACCAGCCAGTGTTTGAAGGTGCCTAGTACTCAGTCTTGCCAAAACAAGGTGTCGTTTCATACCTTCTAAGGTGCACTAGCTGGCTGTGTAAGAGATGGTGTTCATCACTGCTGTTCTGCGTCTCTCCATCAGCTAGTCTCACAGCGTTTGTATGTGACTGAAAGGTACGTCGGCGTTGCTTGTGGCTTGTCAGTTCATGTCATTTCCTCTCTTCTCTGTCACTTTCCCCCTTCATTTCTCAAGTCTCAAAAGAATTTATATAGAAACATCGGCTTTCATCCACGAAGTATATTCTGAAGGTCTCCCCCAGTGTAACAGCTGTCTTTCTGCTTCCTCTGTGGCTCTTTGCGACATATTCTCACAAATCTCTATATAATGAAGTGTAGTAATCTTTTGCTTTCTTGCCTTTATATTGTGATACAGTTGGAAATTTTTTTTCCCCAAGATTGAAAGGAGAATTGACCACATTTGATTCTAATAGCTCTATATTTTGAATTCCTAAAACTTAAATGTTTGGGTTATATAGAAGAGATTGACAGAAAGACAGGGGGAGAGTGTGAGGGAACAAGAGCTAGAAAGAGAGGGAGAGGAGACAGCAATATTTACTAGCTAGAGAGTGGAGAGAGGGGGAAGGGAAAAAGGGAGATGGAAGGAGGGGGAGAGAGGAAGAGAAGGGAAGGGGGGGAAGAGATTTACTATCAAAATCAGTTCTTTGATCGCAGAAAGCTGAACAGGCCCAAAACATAACCTATGGTGACTGGACGATTAAGGAGCCTACCACTACCCGAAGTCACTGCCCAAAGATTTCAGAAGGCAGCAAAGGGTTGAGGACTTACCAGGACCTCTATGAAAAATCTCAGCATTCAGAATCTAGAAAAACTAGGGTCCTAACATTGAAAGAAGAGGAAAAGATGCTATGGTTCCAGGATAGAGAAGAATTTGTCTTTCCTCTGTCTGTCATTCCATCCAGGTGTCTAACAGATTGAATGGAGTCCAACAACGCAGAGGGCAGATCTTGCCTATTCAACTCACCAACTGAAGTTAGTCAGTGCCCCTGGAGTTGCCCTGCTAGACATTCCAAGCCATCTCGTCTTTCGATCAATTCTAACCCTTCCCATGCACTTGGATTTCCTTTTCATTGAAAGGAGGGGGAGGTGGGCTGAGCATCACATGACAACTGAGATTAATTAATAAATCAGCCATACTCATCCTTAATCCATCTGAAGTCAATCTTGTGTGTGTGTGTGTGTGTGTGTGTGTGTGTGTGTATATGCATACAATAACAGTTAATGAAAAAGAGGTCATGAATTTGAAGGAGGGGGTGTTTTATGGAAGGTTTTGGAGGGAAGAAAGGGAAAGGAGAAACATGGTTAAAATGCAATCTCATAGTTAAGCAAACAACAAAAAAGCATTTAAAAAAAAAGATATTAAGTCCAATTTGCACTGCCCATGCACTCTTGCATTCATTGGAGCATGGTTGACCTGCCAGGGGCCAGCCACATCCTTTAAGAAAACTGATTCCTGGCTCTCAGCATCTTTTAGTGGCCAACACTCTTCAGCCTGGGATAGAACATTGTGTTGCAGCATCTCTCCAAGCTAGGGTTTTGTCTGAGCACAGCTTATGCAGGTCTGTATGTATGCTCTCATAATATGTTAAGTGATCTGAATATAATGTATCTGTTTTCAAAGTACCATGAGCACATACTTAAATGTGTATCCTTGACCTTCCCCCCAGGCAACCTTATGTATGGGGGATTGCCTCCACCTTATTACACTGCCCTGGTTTTTTGTTTACAAAGTAGTATTATAGCTTCTAATTTTGTTACTGTAATTTTTAAACATAATTGAGATCATAATGTATAAAGAACTTTGTAAACTGTTTTATTCAATTTATTGCAGGAATATTCTGTAATATCGCTTAAAACGTTTAGTTAAAATTATTTTAAAAGTTTTGTAATGTTCTGTTATGAGTATAATTTAATTTATTTGAGCATCTCTCATTTCTGGACATTTAGATTGCTTCAAGTTTTTCTTTCATAAGTAGTATGCTAATGAAAGGAGAATATTTGCTGTTTTATTAAAAAACTTTATTAAGTGATAATTATAGATTTACATACAGGAGTAAGAAATGACACAAAGACCCCATGTGTTTTGCTCAATAGCCCCAGCACAGTAGCTTGCAGAATTGTATTGCAGTATTTCAGCCAGGATTTTGACTCAAAGAGTTGAAATAGTGAACATCTCTATCAGCACAAGGATCCTCCATGCTCTATACTGATAGTCTCACCCACTTCCCTTCCTTTACTATCCCTTTGTACTCTCTTCTTAACCCCTGAAAGCCATTACTCTGCTCTCTATTTCTCTAATGTTGTCACTACAGAAATATGTGAATCATTCAGCATAGAACATTTTGAGATGGGCTTTTTAAGCTCTTGGAGATGCACCTAAGTGTTGAATGCATTAATAGTTGTTTTCTGTTTGCTGCTCAATAATATTGCATGACACCAATGTAGCATAATTTATACACACACATGTGCTGGCTGTTTGGGGGGGAGGTTATGGGGTTTTTTGTTTGTTTGTTTGTTTGTCTTTTTGGAGGGTGTGAGTATTTTTGTCACCCTGAAACAAGCTAGGATCATGTTGGGAAAGGGAACCGCAGCTGAAAAGATGCCTCCATCAGATCGACTGGTAGACAAGTCTGTGAGACATTTAGTTTACTAATAGTTGATATGGAAGGGCCCAGACCACTGTGGGCTGGGCAAGTCCACACCTGGAAAGGCGGTTCTTGGTTGTATAAAAATGCAAACTGAGCACACCACTGGGTACAAGGCCAATGAGCAGCTCTGCTCAGCAGCCCTGCTTAGACTCCTCCCCTAAGCCCCCTCAGTGATGGGTCTGGACCTGAGAGTTGTAAGATGAAATAAACCCTTTCTTTCCCAAGTTCATTTTTATCATGGTATTTATCACAGCACTATAAAGCAAACTAAGACAACACTATCATTGATAAGTATCTAGATTTTTTTTCTTGTTTGTGACTGCTACTAAATACAGTTGCCCTGACCATCAATGTACTGACTCTTGTGAACATAATTCTTAAGTAAATACCTTTGACTCCAGTGGAGAAGTTATATGGTGATTCCTTTTTTTTTTATAGGAGATTGTCAAATGGTTTTATCCAGAATGGCTGGTTATTTTATTTCACACCAACAATTTTCTCAGTTATCTTTACATACTTCCCAACATTTAGTGCTGCTGTTTCTTGAAGTAACGTTGTATACATGTACAGAGATACCATTGTGGTTTAATTTTAATTTCCATGGTGACTCATAAAGCTGAACATCTTTCCCTATGCACTTATTAACTGACTGTGCACAATCTTCAGAAGAATATCTGCTCAGAAATTGTTGTCTACTTTTTAAGTTCCTTTTAATGTTAAGATTTAGAAGGCCTTTATATACTCCAGGTAATATTCCTTTATTTGATTTGATATTTGCAAGTATTCTTTTCAAATCAATGCCTTGTCTTTTTATTCTCCAATGTTTTCCCTTTGGTTTCTATTTGACAGATTTTGAAATATTATTAATAAGTCTTGAATTTGTCCACATTTTTCTGCAGTGGTTGATAAGGTCATATAGATTTTCTTTTTTACCTGTGAGAGATTACATTGACTGAATTTTGATTATTAAATAATGCTTGCATCCCTGAAGTTAATCCAACTATGATGGCTCCTTTTACTTACCAGGGAATTCTACATGCTTATTTTGTTTAAATGTCTTTGCATCTAAATTTATCAGTCTATGGTTTGGGGAGGTTTTTTTTAAAGTTTTTTTTCTAGTTTGGGTACCAGGGTAATGTACAATCATAAAATAATTAAAGATCGTTTCTTCCCCTTTTGTTTTCTGGTTGAGTTAGAGTAGAAGGCACAGCATTACTGTTATTTCAGAATTGGAGTATTCCCTACTAAAACCACATAGTCTTTTTAAGAATTTTTAAATTGTGTACTCAACTCTGTTGATAGTTTTGAGAGCATTCACCTTCTATATATTCTTTTTATTGAGTGAGTTATAGCCTGCATTTTTCAAGGAACTGGCCACCTGAATCTGAGTTGCCAAACTCAGCTGTTTGTGAACAGCACTTCATCCTTTTAATGTCTCTAGCACCTGTAGTGATGTTTTTCTATTTCTTTCCTGGTGTTGCTAATGTATTTGTACCTTTCTTTTTTTCACTTTTCATCGTTTTAGAAGTTTGCCAATTATGGTGGTTTAAATAGCTATGGTCCTCATAGCTATTTATTTAGGGACTGGCATTACTTGATGGGGATTAGGAGGCATGACCTTGTTGGAGGAAGTGTGTCTCTGGAGCTAGTCTTTGAAGTATCAAATGCTCAAACCAGTTCCAGACTCTCTCTCTCGATCTCTCTCTCTCT
>NW_022196894.1:37129176-37152960 GCF_008632895.1 Mastomys coucha | reverse complement strand
CTCTCTCTCTCTCTCTCTCTCTCTCTCTCTCTCACCTCCTGAACCAGATGTAGAACTTCAGTTACCTCTCCAGCACCATGTCTGCCTGCATGCTGCCATGCTTCCTGCCGTAAAGATAATTGACTAAACTTCTGAATGTAAGCCAATACCAATTAAATGCTTTCTTTTATAAGAGTTGCTGTGGCATCTCTCTGAAGCAATAGAACAGCAACTAAGACACCAATGTTGTTCTTAACAAC
Organism: Mastomys coucha; assembly: GCF_008632895.1. Classification (NCBI taxonomy): domain Eukaryota; kingdom Metazoa; phylum Chordata; class Mammalia; order Rodentia; family Muridae; genus Mastomys; species Mastomys coucha. The sequence goes on along the minus strand of NW_022196894.1, from coordinate 37,152,721 downwards.
CACAAGAAAAAAATTCTAGCTTCCTGTTTGCATCTAATTTCTTTTGCCTTCTCGGTTTTGCTGATTTCTTTATATTTCCTTCTTTCTCCTTACTTTTTTTTCTTTGTCTAGGTTCTTGAAGTGGGAGCTTGGGTGCTGATTTAAGATGTTTCTTTCTAATCTAAGAATTTAAGAGTAAAATTTCTCTCTCAACGCTGTCTTAGCCGTGTTTAAATTTTAGATCTAATGCTCTTGATTTCCAGGCAGTTCTCACCCATCTTTGGAATCCTCACTGGCCTCGCTGCTTGCCAAGTGTTGGTTTACTTAGAAGTGTTGTATCAGGTCTCTAACTCTTTGGGCAATTTCAGTTCCTTTCCACTTACTGGTATCTATTTTGAAACCATTTTGATCAAATCATCATGACTCAAGTTCCTGAAGTTATACTGAGATTCATTTTACAGTGCAGGATAATGTGATCTATCTTGGTTTGCTTCTATAGGCAGAGAGGGAAAGCATACCCTGTTGTAGGACAATGTGTTCCAGAACTGTCCACTACATCTCTCTGTCCATGTAGGACAATGAGTTCCAGAACTGTCCACTACATCTCTCTGTCCATGTAGGACAATGAGTTCCAGAACTGTCCACTACATCTCTCTGTCCATGTAGGATACTGTGTTCCAGAACTGTCCACTACATCTCTCTGTCCATGTAGGACAATGTGTTCCAGAACTGTCCACTACATCTCTCTGTCCATGTAGGACAATGTGTTCCAGAACTGTCCACTACATCTCTCTGTTCATGGTCCAGCTGAGTTATTATGTATCTTTTCTGATTTTTCCATCTAATTATCTACCTTCTGTTGTTGGCGCGGTGAGCAATTTTCTGCTATATTTATCGACTTGTCAGCATTTCGGTCCTTATTTGTCTGAACAGACTTTTCAGCTCTGAGGTTGATGCATTTGGTGGTGTTGTCTCTTCTTGCTAGATAGAATGTTATATAATGCTGCTTTCTGTCCTTGATGATTTTATGTTCTTTAAAACTTGATATTAGATAGAGAGATTAATGATTGAGTGATGTGAAGAGAGATTTTTCTAAATATATAAATACACAATCTGTTCAGTCTCTCTATAAGTTTCCTGTTTGTATACAATTTCAGCTCTGACCACTTAGTATTGGATAACTGATTGGGAGACTCATATATATATATATATATATATATATATATATATATATATATATGTAACAACTAAAGAAAAAGCTGATAGACACTAGTAATTTGAGAGAGAGCAGGGAGTATAACATGGGAAGTGTTAAAGGAAAAACAGGGAAAGAGGGAAATGATGTAATTATAGCTTGGTTTCAAAGGCGTCAAGAAGATGGAGGACACCAGGAGAACATGGCCCATTGAGTCAACAAATCAGGGCTCACATGGGCTCACAGAGACTGAAGCAGCAAGCAGGGGTTCTGCATGGGTCTACACCAGGTCCTCTGCATATATGTTATGGCTGTCATGTTGGTACTTCTGTGGGACTTCTAATAGTGGGATTGGGTATATCTCTGGCTTTTAGCCCTGTTCCTGAGACTTTGTTTCTCCTAGTGGGTTGCCTTGTCTGCCCTTGATATGAAGGCTTTTGCCTTGTCTTATTGTATCTGGTTTGTCCTATTTCACTGTTGTCTCTTGGGGGCCTGCTCTTTCTGAAAAGGAAATAGAGGAGATGGATCTGGAAGAGAGGAGGTAGGGGATAGCTAGAAGAAATGGGAGGGATGTATTTTATAAGAAGAATCTATTTTCAATTAAAAAATAAAATGAAATGCACAGGAAATGTATCTGTATTATACAGTTAATACAAATAAGTAAACATAAAATTTAAAAATAAATACTTTTTTTTAAAAAAAAATCTTTCTTTTTCTGATGTGATATGTCACTCCTATGATAAATGTGTACAATATATATTTCTACACTTTGTTTTTTCTAATCTGTCTGTATCATAGTATTTGAAGTAATTTTTTTTTTCTTTTCCAAAAAGCTTGTGCTTGAACCAGGCTTTTTAATCCACTCAGTCAGCCTCTTTCAATTGACACATCTTGCCCAAAGAGAACTTAAGGAAGACTTCTATTGCCTTCTAATTCCAGAGGGATAGAGAGTGCATCGTGGAGGAAGGCACAGCTTCAAGGCAGGATCAGGAAGAAGAGGTGTGATCAGTGGGTCCCACCTCAACTCCACAGAAGAAACAAAGCGAGAACAGGAAGTGGGGCAAGGCCACCATCTCTCAAGGTCAACGTCAAATGACATCCTTTGTTCAACAAAACTCCACCTGCTAGAGGTTCCATATCTTCCATAATGTCCCCAAGCAATGCCATCAACTGGAGTCAAGTGTTCATATACACTAGTCTATGTGGGGCATTTCTCACTCAAAGTACAACACACATGTATATACACATGGAGCTTATAAAATAGTAGGTTTCCACATGGGTTGTTCAATCATTCTTACTATTAGCCCTCTCTCCACCTGCTCCTCCATACTACCCTCCCATCTTCTCCTCACTTAAACTTCCCTCCCCATTATTCTTCTCTTCTCTCCATATCAACACAACTTGTCCTTCCAAAACTTGCCAACTCCATACTTAATGACTCCCTGGTCAAAATGACTTAGATAAGATTCCAGAGGCAGAACTCAAAAGAATGATTATGAATATGGTATAATGACCCTTTTATTGTTCTTTATTATTCATTTTGTGTGTTTTTTCTTTGTGTCTTATTAAATTTATTAATGTGTGGAAGTCTGGAAGCTTTTTGGTTGGGATTTGTGTTTGTGTGTGCACATGTGTGCAGTCCTGTGAGCTCAGGAGTGAGTGTGGTACTGTACAAATATGGAGGCCAGATGACATCTTCAGGTGTCAGTCATCCCATTCATCCTTGTTTTGGAACAGAATCTCTCTTTTCTTGTTGCCTCTGTGTATGTCAGGATTTCTGGCCCAGGAACTAAAGAAAATTATCCTGTCTCTGCCTCCCATGTCACCATACAAGTGCTGAGATTACAGACACAAGCTATAGCATTAGCCTTACATGGATTCTTGGGATTCAAACTCAGGTCTTCCCACTAGTGTGGCAAACACTATACCCACTAAGTTTTATCTTCCTAGTCATTATTTTATATTTCTTGAGATAAAGTCTTGCTATGTATCCTATCACACCTCACTCCTAAGGTTGTAGACTACCACATCCAGACAGCCTTCATGAGCTTGGCACAAGGACTCCCTTTTCTTAGTGGGGCTTCCTCTTCTCCCCCTAATATGGAGAGTCTGACCCTTAATCTTCTACCTGAAGAATGTCACATAGTCCTTGGTAAAATTACAAGTTCAACTTCCTGGAATTCCTCCCCATGCAAATGAGATATCCCCAGAATCTTAAGCTTCAGCCAATGAGACTTGACCCTAAGAAGAGCCCCTTCCCATTCTCCAGGGTGAGCCCCTGATTTATCCTAAATAAAGTGTATGCACAAAAGCTGCTTCAATGAATATCATCTAAGAGAGCTGTTTTATTGAATGTTATCTAAAAAAAAAAATGAACACTGAAATCTTCAGAGATGACACACACACTCTCTCTCTCTCTCTCTCTCTCTCTCTCTCTCTCTCTCTCTCTCACACACACACACACACACACACACACACACACACACACATCAGAGCATTCACTGCTGGACTAGGATTCTGCTGACCAACCTGTCATCTCCATTCTTCCCGGCCTGACCTACAGCAATGCCTGGACACCCTTGAAGGAAGAATCAGAAAATGCAATCACAGCATCCCAGGCTTGCCTCGAACTTTCTAGGTAGGCCAACATGGTCATGAATTTGAAATCCCTCTCTCTCTACCTCCTCATTATAATCCTAAGTAAGTTTTGTAGTACAGATGTTAAGTACTTCCTCTACTTGTTTTAAGCTTATTTTGTTTGTTTTACATAAAAAAAGTTGCTAATATAACTCATTTTAGTGTAAGCTACAAGCTGAGACACAAATGAATGGTTCCTGCACATATAAATATAGCTCAGTAGTTTTTCTAAAAATGTCTACTACATTTTTCCAAAGTGTTTTGAGAAATGCTCATGTGAGACTCACATGGTGGTACATGTCTACTTGGTGCAATTCTCGCTACTTGAGGCCCCGAGACTCAAGAATTATGACTTAGTGGCCAGCCTGAGATGGGGATGGGAATATGGAGAGGGGAGAGACAGAAAAATTAGTTCTTACATGATCTCAATCATATACTTACTATAAGGATTAAATCCTGGCTATCATCAAACTCTTCAAATCTAAGCGATAGTGGGAAGGTTTGGCATCATTTGACTAGTGACATAAAACAGAAAAACTATCCGACTACAACAAAGGTGAAGTGAATCTCTGAGAGATCTCCTGTGTCCCACAGTGTCAGCAGTGACCAATGTCTTTCTGGGGATACTGGGAAGCAAACCATTCACCCTTCCTTTTCTCTCTTCAGATCTAACATAATTCTGGAGACTTAAGGAAATATTAAGACATATTAGTTAAGTAAAGAAAAAGGTGACTTTACATTTATGTTTCACCCTTACCAAAAACAAATATTTGGAGCTGTTTTAGGCAATGTGCCTTTTTAGTAATATAAAATGTTGTATAGCAAAAATGTAAAGCTATTTGATGTCTGCACCCCCAGGTCTCTACCACATGAACAGAAAAAAACTTAACCTACTTCATGCTGAATAATTTCAACTACCAGGGCAGGAAGGAAGATGCATCTTAAATGCCGGAAGTAATGCTCTATAAAATAGCAGATGATGCAGAAGTTTAGCACCCAAAACCCTGTGATTTCCCAAACAGATAATTCCTTTTATCTTGTGTCTGGGTTCTCTATTCCCACGTTAACTCTCCTAGAACTTTTCCAATGGTGCCTTTCCTTTCGCTGCCCCTGCCTCGGTCACAAACACTTAATTGACCCACTTGAAATCTCAATATGTAATGGTTCTCTCTTTAGATATGTGAGTTGGCATTTTTGAATACCCACACATAGACCACAAAATACTATCAGTCCTTAAATAAAAAAGAGTAACTCAAAACATGTGGACTCACATAAGTAGATGTGATGAGGTTAAGATTAACATGCTACTATTCACAACCACTCCCTTGTTACTTAGCTTTTCCTCCCATCCTTCAACTATGAAAAGATTCGAAACTACCTAAGAGGGGGCATTGCACAGAAGAGCAACCAGGAGAGTAATTGTCATTTCCAGGACAGTTGTAGGCACAAAAGGCGGAGAAATGGGATTAAATAAGCAAGGTGTCTTGGTAAGGGGTGGGGTTGAGGGTGGACATGGACTACAAAAGAATAAAGAAACCAAAATTGGAGATTTTGATAACAAGATAGAACGAGAGATACTAACAGAAATCACCAAGAACTGTGCATCACATTTAAAAGAGATATTGAATAAATATCACAGTATACCTCCAGGTCTTGATTTTCAAAAGGCAAAACTACTCTGCACTAGGGAAGATCACAACTTTATAAATATTGCAAACTCATTAAACCTGCCATGCCTCCAGGGTACATGGAAACCAAGTAGGGGAGAGAATGACACGTTATCTCTCTTTGAACACTGAGTACTAGGGAGGCCTACATGCCACTACTATTAAACCAGCTACTTCTAGAGGTTAGGAATGTGTATTTCATAATTACATTTCGAGTCTCTATCAGAGAGTCTCAGGCTCTGACACACAGAGGCTATTGTGTTTGGTAAACGAATGACTTATGAACATCACAGGCTAGCTAGCTCTAGGCTAAATTCATATGAATGGTTTTTGAAAGATTGATCAGCCCACATTTCTGGATGAGAAAATCTCAACTCTACCAAGACACCATTTCTAAGAGACACCTATAATAGCTTTTAAAATAATAATTTGAAAACTGCTGTCTAGACCACACTACCTCTTATGATCACCCCCTGATCCTCAAAAGAGAAAAAAAAAATTCCTTGTATAGGAGTCAATTTAGAGATTTGAGAATGCAACGAGGTTTTTAAACAGCAGGTTTATAATAATCCCACGAAAACAGACTTCAGAATGCCCAAGAAACTTTGGAATATCCAAAGATTAGATAGATGAAAGGCAGGCCCACAGGAGTGAGACCAAACACAATCAGGAAGCTTACGGATAAGGCAGGCTTCACTTAAACAGTTTGCATTCTTATAAATGTGATTTATTTTATAAATACCCAGAAGGGAAGTTTGTATATTTTAGCTTATGATAATTCCCCAGTTCACAGTAGATGTAATAATGAATACAGCGCCACAGTTTGCTATGAGGAGCCACCGTATTATTTACATGATTCAATAAATAAAAAGGTTGGTCCTGGAATGAGTAAACCCCGCACCTCCTTAGAAGACCTTTATTCTGCCTGCCTCCTCTGTCTGGGATGATGCTGGCTTTGCTGGAGCATTACAAGCAAACCAAGAGAAGAAGGAAGGGAGGGGAAAGGAGGAAAGGAAATGAGAAGAGTGGGGGAAGTGGGCATACGGACATGAGAAAGGATAGAAGATCATCCATGTTGGTCAATAGCACGACCTGACTAACATGAATAATACTTCTGATAGAAGCAACTAAGAACCAGCTGAAAATACACAGAAATGAGCTTCAAATCCAAGGCTGAACTGGCATGAAAGGGAACTACAGAGTCCAAAGCTGAACTGAAATGAAGAATTTCAGAAAAAGAGTACACAGCGTGGGCGGGTCCTCCTTGACAGGCTTTCCTTGGACCTCTAAAACCCAAAGCCCATGCAACACTGGATTGCATGAGTTCTGAGTGTGGAAAACAAGAGAAACCTCTGCCTCCACTCATCAGAATTCCCCCCCTCCAATAGAAAAAGGGCAAATAAGAAATGACTGCCACACAAGCAAAGGAGGTAACAAGAATCACCATCAACTAGGCTGGAGCACTAAATAGAGACGACCCAAGACCTGAGGATGAATAATAAGTCTTCAAGGGTCTAGGGTAAATATAGATGCTGACTTAGCACACATTTCTCTGCTATAGTAACCTCTGACACCAAGTAACGTATATATAAATTGATCCAACTCAAGACTCTGCTGGTTGAAACATCCATAAAATGTACCAATGACCTAGGTCCTAGGGTTCCCAGGGGGATGGGGTTACAACGTGACAGGACATTGTAAGGAGAGCAGGCCACATGTAGAAAGGACCATGGGTGGGACAAAAAAAGTCATACAGAGAGAGCCAAGATAGCTGCCATAAGTCAATGGAATGATTTCCCTCCTAGGACGCTAGACACACTCCCTGGAAAAGGCAGTAGGTACTGCTGAGGTTAGCACACTATAATCTAATCTCCTTCCAGCAACCTCTTCCCCTTGGAGGTCTGCTATCTCTGCACTCTGCCACATGGAGGACCATGCCTCTTGCATAGAAACTTCAGGAGAAGAAAGCATATCCTACTCATAACACATGCTTTCTACAAAACTATTCATAAATAGTGTGCTGACAAGAAAGACCCTGGTCAGTAGACACCTATTCTATCTAGAGGAATGTAACTTGAACCCAAGCCTAAAAAGTTTATCACTGAGAAAGTCACAAGGAAAAACTTAAAATCTCTGTTAAAACCAATACAAAAAGATTAAGGGGGGCGGGGGAAGGTTCCTTGTCTAAAGAGCAACAAAATCAAGTGACGTTCCCCCTACAAACATACCAAACACTTGAGATACAATTTAAATATGGAGCACACATCATTTACATTTGTTGAGTATCAAAAACAGAGTTAGGAACTTCCAAACATAAATAGGGAAATCGAGTTTAAAATCCAGCCAAAAAGACTTTTAAAACTACTAAATAGAACAAGTTACCTAGCAAATTAGGAGCTGTCAGAGAGAGAACTGTAGCTTCAGGGTAAGGAAGGATCCTTAACCAAGACACCAACATATAAGCCATCATGAACACAGCAATTAAACAGTGCCCTTAACACTTCCCAAACACCAGGTGACTACTCAGCATTTTATATGCAATGTCTTCCTTAGTCCTCCTGATAAGCCATTGGGCTAGGTACTACTACCATCCCCATTTCACAGAAGGGAACAAAGCCTCTGGACATTAACTAGCTTTCTGAAAGTCTGACAACCAGAAGTGGGGACGGCAGGATTTGAATGGGGTGCGGGGGGAGGTTATGAATCATACGTTCTGGCCACAAACCTTTGTCTCTGGAAAAATTCTATTCTCAAATTCTCTATAGAACCGAGATGATAAAAAAACAAAACAAAACAAAACAAAAACCTTCTACACGGAACAGATTTCTCAGACCCTGGAAATGTACTCTGGAGGCTTGAGGACCTCTTAATGATGCTTGAAAACTCCAAATAACTCTGTGAGTGAGAACAAGTTACTTAAACCATACCTCAGATTTCTTGTGTATAAAGTGAAACTGTCCAGAGCTATTTCATGAGAGCTACAGAATCAACTCAGAAGACGCTGAGACATCACATTCTAAAAGTTCTTCAAAAAGCTCAGAAATGTGGAGTTGCATTGTGATTGGTGACTGTGGCTAGAAATATTTCAGATGAGATCAAAACTCTTCTTGTAATGCTTATACAAACACAACTACAATATCACTGTGTGTAATAGCCAAAGAGTGGGAAGAACTATTGACAACTAAGGGGGTCATTTAACTCTGTTGTTCTGAGTCATACGCTATAATATCAGTGAAGCCTGAGAACCTTGTACTAAGTGGAAAAAGGTCATTTAAAAAAAGGCTACAGATTATATGAGCTCACTTACACAAAGTATTCAGAAAGGAGAAGTCCACACAAACAGGAGACAGATTAGGTATTATCAGGGGCTTGGAAGTGAGGGCAGGGATACTAAATGTGAATGGGTACAGAATTACTTTAAAGTGACGTGATATTTTAAAATTTGATGCAGAGATATTCATATAATTCTCTGAATATATTAAAACATAATACTCATTAAAACATGACTTTTTTTTTAACTAAAAAATAAGCTCAGTAGCAGAGTATTTGCCTAACCACCCAGAACCACAAAAATAATAATGTGGTTTACATTATATAATTTATATCAATAAAGTTGTTGTCTAAAAGAGACTATAGCTACAGTAAAAGCCCAGGAGCTATGGCTATTTAGAGTCTGTTCAATAACCCATATGTCTTTTGGCATGCCTAGTTTGTTTAGGTTTTGTTTTCCTATTTAAAAAAAAAAAAAAAGTGAAACAAGAGTCCCAAATGCCATACACCAAGAACAGCAGGAAGGGTGCAAGAGGGAGATTGGAAATACTCCCATTATGGGAAATAAAGAGACAGCCAGGCTCTGGTATTTGGACCTAGGACAAGCCTTCAGTGTTGTTAGGAGACTCTGGACTATGGTGGTGGTAGAAATAACAGGCACCTGCCTCCAAGTCATCCTAAAAGCAATCTATGAAACCATCAGGCATTCCTTTCTAGGTGCTGGCGGTTTTTCCATGCATCATCCCCACTTATCCCTCACCTCTTCCTTGTTACCAGGGCTCTAGCCTCACTCCCCACTCCACACCAGTGCTCCTTACCTCACCCATGCCACCTGCTGCCTGCTGCTGGGAACAGACGTGCTTCCTACATTTGTTTAGTAAGCACCCCGACACTAGACAACACGTGCAGCTCACTGTATCTGAGGGAGCTCTCTAGACCTTTATACGTATGAATGATTTAATTCACAGCATACAGGTGAAGCCACAGTCATTATCTCTACTTCCATAGGATGCAAATGTGACTCAGAGGTTAGGAAACAAGTCCATAGCCACAAAGCACGGCGGTAGAACTGTGATTTGAATCAATGTGATCTAACTACTAGAATGACCCTTAGTTACACTGACATGTTGCTTTTCCAGCTGGAACATGCACTGACTGTGTATGAATAGCTTGTCTCAACTTTCCTGTATATTGGAGATCTTGACCAAATAGGAGTTATGAAAATATTAGAGTAGTAAAAATGAAAGCAAACGACTAAGCACTCTATCTGCATTTCTTCTCTGAATGGGAAAAGGCTTGTAATGATTGCTCCATCCTCCCTTGGGAATGGATAATGGCCTTCAGATTAGAAATGGTGTCTCCCATTCCACTATTACAGATAGAGATAAAGCTAAGATTGAAACACTAGGCAAGGTTTAAATGAAATAAAATACAATGAGCAACAACCTTTTCTGGCTTGGCTTCAGCAGGATACCTGAGCATCTGAGAAAACAATCCATTGTCCAGAGAAACTTGCTCAAAGCCAGCAGAGACATAGGGCCCACTCCTCTGCCTCAACACTCAGGAGCAGCCATTTTCAAACAACCCACCCACAGCCATTACTCTGCTAACCAGCAATCCAACTTGAGAGGTAGGCAAGACCAGGCCCCTTTCCTCTACCTTACCTCTTCTCACTGTGTGTCACGGGGTCTACTTTTTGACCCTGCACTCCCAGAATAGGTTTTGATAAGGAAAGACTTACTTAAAATGGAAGGCAGTGGGGTTTCTTTTCATGCTATCGTTACAAGCTTGGTTGGGAAGAAGACTGACTAGTGGCTAATGTGAAGTCATTGTATTGTCTATGAATATCACACAGGCTTTGAAGAAAACCACCATTTTGCAACTTGCCAGTTTGCATCCATCTGAAATAAAATACAGATGGTACGTTTGTCCTCATGAGTTATCATTTATGCTTACATGCATATCCATCCTAAAAATAAATATATAGTTTCAGAACTGCATGCACAACAGCTAGTTACACAGATTTTCATACCCACATCAGCATCTTCGTACAGAGACCTTATCTCTCTCATCACCACCACCACCCCTCGGTGCCAGCAGAGATTCACAAGTAGCAGACAGCAGTAGTACTATCAAAATGTATTTTTTAAGCCCATTGTGATGTTTTGACAAATTAAACGATTAATTAACAGCAATCTAGCAAACAGATCTCTGCTTACAGCTTAAAGTGGGAGAAACACACAGATCGCCATAAATGTTCTATCGCCACCATTACTGGGGAAGAATACAGCCTAATTAATTATAATTGATCACAAAGATTAGATTCAAATTCCACCAGCAGGGCAGAAGAAGCCCAAACAAGAGGAAATAAATCAGAAAACTATTCTCAGAATCCATAATGAACCAACAAGCTTTGGAGATAAACAGATTTGTTTTAATTGTAGTTTTTAAAAAATAATTTAAGAACATTTGGAAGTCTTTGGAGAGAAAATACAAAGTAGGGAAAAAGAAAGAGTTCAAATCAGTACATATTCCAGAGACATGATCTTCTGGTCTCTACCTCTCCTCCATAAAAAAAGATAATCTCTAAAATGTTCATCCAAGCTCATGTTGGGCGCACAATGTGTGTACTTTAGGACTACACAGGTGACCCTGTTTTCATATGCTACAAGTATTTCGCAGGACTTTCTCCTCTCGGCTTTTATACTGAAAGGCTGCCTGTACTGCCCAGCGTTCATTTCCTCCCTGCTCAGATTGTAAAGCCCCCCTCTGGTAGGCACCATCATGGACACAGGATATGGATGGTGACTCGTATCCCAACTCCTCCTAGCTGTATCCTAAAGCCCAGTACATAAGTTAAAGGTAAGAGATTGGATAAATCAGAAATAAAAACAAAAACACAATACCAAAAAACAAACAAACAAACAAACAAACCTTCTAAAAGTCCTAAAAAATCAAAATTAATCTGAATAAGCCCATCCCATAATCAAAGAAATATATATGTATTTCTGTGTTATGTATATGCAAAGAAATAAACTTGATGGGTGACAGAAAGAAGAGATGGAGGACATAGGCCCAATTCTAATCCATGGGTCATCAGCTGGTAGTTTCAGGGTTGATCAATGTAGGTTCTAAGCAAACTTCAATATCCCACTGTGTAAATAAGTTAATTCTCCAACAAACAGAAGAACAGCCCAAGAATAATGAGATACACAATAGGAACAATTCTGTATGGGAAGGGATCACTTCATAGATTCCTGTTTGGGATGCCAGAATTTCATCTATCAATACCTCATCACATATCTTGGATCCAGGATTGGGCAGAGGGGAAAGCCAGGGCTTTGTCGGGAAAAAGGGCTGGGTACAGGACATGGCCTCTTGACAATGAGAAAGCATAATAGCCTTTCTGAACCACAGTTTCTTCATCTGAAGAATGAGAGCAATGATCTTTCATTGGAGATGGTAAGGAGCCAATGAGATAATCTGTGAGGCACCCATAAAGAACAGCATGGGCGGTACATGTGAACAGCTGGATTATATGTGGTCCTCTGGTCTACCATTACTCTTACTTCTCTCCCCGCTCTTGACAGCTCAGCACTACTACAAGAACCCAAACTACCTTTATACTGGAACAAGAGCTTGGCAAATGAGTAATTAGAAGCTAAAATCCTGTCCCATCTATAAAATATTAAAATCTGATTTTAACTTAGAGCCTGTTGGATGTGATAGATAGACAGGAAGTGATCATGCATTTATTAATAGAGTTGGTTGTATTAATTGTGACCTCACTAATTTAAACTAACTGGGGAAAAGGCCCAGCCCAATTATGGGACACTCTTTTAAAGCACAGTTTAATTAGTTTCAGACATAGTTAGTAACTGAAATCATTTGGAGAAGGATTGCCTGGGAGAACCTAGGGCGTGATTATAGCAATTCAAATGATTTATAATTGGTATATCAGAAGTTAATATGTAAAATATCAGACTTGTTCCTATCATATATGGTGACATAGAAAGGGTCCTGGTCTTGTGCCAGAAAATCTGGTTCCTCTGCCTCTTTACAAAATGGAAATGAAAATATCTGTGACACGAAATGACTGGGAGGTTTAATTAAACAAGAGAGAAGGGAACTACAAGCCTCGTGAGGCAAGGTTTATACACATCCACTTCACAACGGTACACCATGTTCAGGACAGCTTCCAGCAAATCTGTAAGTAGATGGATGAAGATACAAAATTATAATACAGACCTTGGTACATCCAACATCAGGAATTGGAACCATGGGAAATGTGGTGCTCAGAGCCTGGTCTTCCAGGTGTTCCTGTAGACCCAGGGACCTGGCCTTGGGTTAGTCTAGCTTTCTTTACCGCTAAGCACCCCCTCAAGGAAGTCTCTACATATTTAACCCAGGAATTCAAGACTTTTCTATCTTGGAATTTGGACATGAGGTTAGAGTCAGAGTCTCAGGTTAGTTAAACTTGCCAGGTTAGTTTCTAGAATAGTGACCTGTAAATTACCAAGCTGTAATAAGCCATGTGGACTACATGGCTTGGGAAAGCAAGACTCCTAGAGAAACAATAGAGGTTTCCAGAGAAACCAAAGGTCCCATTCCTATTTCAAAGCCCTAGCAAACATCTTAGCTGTCTCTCTGCCTTTGGTTTTATTGACATGCTTTCCTTATTCTTAAGATAAAATATCCTTCTATCTTCACTAAGGATAATAGTAAAATAACTTTGGCACAATGGGGAATAGATGTGGAATTATTTAAGTCAATCAGGGAGCCTGGAGGCGATGGCTCAGGTAACGCTCTCTTCTGGCTCCTCAAGGCATTGCATACACATAATATGCAGACATAGACGCAGGCAAAATAGCCATACACATAGAATAAAAACAAATATATAAAACGTAAAGAATAATTCTGCCAGAGAAAAGTGAGCTTTCCTCAAGATACACTCTTACTTTATGGTGTTGTGGTAAAACTAAGCTTATGGTGGGGAAAGAAAATATATTACTTGTGCAAATCAGAATTCTTTCTTCACTCATGCTACCTGATGTTTTTATTTCACATTAATGCTGCTAAGGACTATTTTATTACTACTGTACAGAAATTTGGACTGGGGATGATCATAGAGGTGAAATATATGCCTAATATAAATGAGGCCCTGGGTTTGGTCCCCTGGGTTTGGTCCCCAGTTACAAAAGGAAAAAAATAAAAATAACAGGAGTGGCTGGGTCTTGAAAGAAAAAAGAAATGACTTATGGGAGAGTTTATAGTCAACAGGTATCAAGAAAATACAATACATCCCCGGTCTCTCAGTCTATTTTTACATGACAGTCTCTCTGTCACACTCAGGGATGGATAAAGGGAAAACAGCAAGATGTTCTCTAAAAGAAGGCAGTGGATCTGGGCCATTTAAGAATGATGAAAAACTTTTTAAGTGAAGTGATTTTACAGATAAGCTCCTTAGAATAGGCATTTATGCACAGTAAAAAAAATTAATGAGAAATTTGTATGTATACTAAGATCACTTTAAAAATAAATTTGTATGTTATTAATGGGAAAAAAAGGTATGTTGATGGGTGTTGAGAGGGAGGGGCTTAAAAGAACATAATTGAACTGCTTCACATTTCATTCATTCTTACTAATGGTAGGTATTCTTTTTTTTTTTGGAACTTGACTATTGTTTTATTTTGTTTTCTTGGCTTTGTTCTTTTTTTTATTTTTTTAATTAGATATTTTCTTTATTTACATGTAAATTTCTCCCTTCCCAGTTTCCCCTCTAAAAAACAAAGAAACAAACAAAAACAACAAAAACAAACCCCAGCTGCCTCCCCACTCCCCATGCCTGCCACCCCACCCTCTCCTGCTTATAGGCCCTGGCATTCCCCCACACTGGGGCACTAATGGTAGGTATTCTTAAACAATCAGGATTCCCCTCCTGATACCAAGAAGGCTGACAAGCCATGGATTTGAAGATGGACAATACTCCAAAACTCACAGCTACCTCAAATTTCAGGCGTTACTTAATTTCTAATTTAGTATTACCATGTATGTGAAGAAGAGTGTGGGCGTGTGTGCCACAGCACACACACAGAGGTCAGAGGACTACATTCTGGAGTCATTTCTCTCCTCCCTCAACAGGATCTGGGACCAAACTCATGTCTCCAGGTTGGTGCTGCAATCAGTTTTTCCCACTGAGTTACCTTTGCATCCTCACTTTTGGCCATTTCTAAAAGGTTTCTTTAAGACTCCTCAGTAATGCTTTCATTTGATGAAACTAGTCTGAAAATAGACTTGCTGTGCATAATTTTTGCTTTGTTTGGGGGTTTTCTTGCAGGGAGAGGAGGGGTAGCCTTGGACAGGGTGCAGCATTGTTTGGGCAGTGGAACAGAGGCCACTCAGACTGTTATACACAGGGAGGGCTCTTCTATCACATTCGTGAGGTAGAAGCAATTCTCATCAGGGTTGGAGGGTGGAGGTGAAGGATGCCATTGCTAATGTTTTGGAAAATCAGACTCCAGCTATGCAGCTGCCACATCAGTGCCATGGCCGTCATTTCCAGTAGGATGCTTGAGCCAAGGGATAAACCCAATACATCTGCCTGTCGCTGCAGCCAAAGAACATGGCTTAAGTTTTCTTCCCTTACTGAATTTCATGGAGGGCAGAATAGAAGCAGGTATCACCCTAGCACAGGTACAGGGAATGAAAGTTCTCGTGTCATTTCCTAGTGCAGACTCCCACTCACTCTACCACTGAATGCACGGTGCTCACCAAGAGAGCCCAGCCCCAGTCATGCTCCACTTTGCCTCTCTTAAATATTATCAACTGCATTTCCTCCTCCTGATAACCACTAGTCTGTAATGATTAGGTAAACTTCTACTTTTTCTCCTGGTTCAGCAGTACCAGATACCCCTAAATGGTGATATTATTGTGTCAACTTAGATAAGACTGTAACAGGCCCCAGAACTTAGTAGGCCTTCACACATTAGTACAATGGACTCCATGATGGAACGGCCCTTCAAACCTTAAAATTGAGCACGTGAGCAGCAACAGCTGCCAAAAGGAGAACAAAGACCTAATCCATCAAAGGCCATAGTTCTGGGAAAGTCTCTAAATGTACTAACCTTGCTATGTGCCTTCCATACTTTCACTCTGTTCTTGCTAACTTAGGCGCATCAACCCAGGATATGTTCTTTGTGCTTAAAAGCTCATCCTGAGAAAGGCACAGGACTGCACTTGGGGGTCCTGAACCCATGTTCAAGTAGTCATCTCTGGTGGATACTTCACAAAAAGAACTAATGTGGGATCCTGTGGTGAGAGAAAGTGTTCTTTATTCAGAAATGAGACCTCTAAACTGAGACTCCTAATCATGGTGTTGGTAAGGTAAGAGAAAAAAACAACCTTTTTTCTATACCCTTCTATTCTTGTAGAAATGATGTCATATAGAGACTGCTAGTTTTGCATCTTTACTGTATCTCCTTTCTGCATGAGTGAGGCAAGAAATAAGACCAGTGACTATTGCTGTGGGGGGAGGGGAGGAAGAGGTGTGGGATGACAAATTTCCCTTCACTTTCTTTTCTTTTTGTCTTTCCTTTATATAAAAAACTACAAAATAAAATTCTTTGGTCAGAATAAAAGTATATTATGTGATCTCAAGACAGTGAATAATATAATATATTCAATAAGCCCACAGATGGTGGTGCTGGAAGAGGCACTGCTGACAGGGGAGGCAGACCCACATCTATGGTTTGCATCTATTCCAGGAAGAGAAAGAACACTGCCCCCTCAATGATGGAAAAAGTCCAATGTAATCAACTTGCCACCAGGTGGCTGGCCAGTCCTCCTGGGCAGTGTTGCCATATTGGGAGCTCAGCTTTGGTCTCTGCTGTTGACACGCTGACACATTGGGCACTCCACACAGTAGCAGCCAGATCAGTCTTGGTGAGGGAGACATCCTGTTGAGCTTATGAATACCATCCACCCCTGTTCATATGGCCACATGTAGTCGGATGATTCTGGAAGAAAGCTGAAAGCCACTCGCAGAAAGGTTGTGTAGTCCAGTGGTTCTCGACCCTCCTAATGCTGTGACCCTTTAATATAGTTCCTCATGTGGTGATGACCTCCAACCATAAATTTTTTTTGCTGCTACTTCATAATTTTGATTTTGCTGCCTTTATGAATCATAATATAAATATCTACGTTTTGCGTGGTCTCAGGCAACCCCCCGTGAAAGGGTCATTCAATTCCCCAGAAAAGGGTCGTGACCCATGGGTTGAGAACCACTGGTCTACCATTGGCAGACCACTCTAAAGATAATAATACCACGTGATAAGCAGTCCCATGGGCTCCAGCTATCCTTAGGTCTATACTTACTCCAAAAGATCTATTTATGTACAAAACTCTGCCTGTCCTTAAACCTCTAACCGGACCCTAACAAGCTCATCGCCATCCAGACAAGGATTTTGTCACTGTCCAGTGCCAAGCTTCTACCATTCCTTATCTCTTGAGTTCTTCCTATGGGTGATTTCTGCTTTCCAACCATAGTCTAGAGACACCCTAGCAGTCCATTCTGTCCAATGCCAAAACATTATGAATAATTATCTATAACTCAAAGGACCCAGTTTATCTTCGCTAGTCAAATGAACATAAGAAACTTCCAATGAGCCCATAGATATAGCATTAGGAAGAAATACCCATGCAGAGGTCACAAAAGCTGGAAATTGCTGTCAGAAAATCGATCAGTGCAGAAATCACAAGGAAGCTATGCCTAAAGATCACAGGTGTTAAAAGCATCCAAGCAGGTGGTTTGCAGGGGAACATCCAGAAACTGAAGGTCATCATTTGCAAAGGCCCCCACAGCTGCAACTCACAGCCTTAGAAATTCATGGCTTCTGTTTCCTTTATGGCTTCTAGATCTCATAAAAATACCTCTCATTGACCAAACCTAGCACATAGCCTGCTGAAGAGAGAATCTTGGATATGTAGTCCTAACAAATAAAGACGATGCAGTCAAGAGTAGGTGATCAGGGACTGGAGAGATGGCTCAGTAGTTAAGAGCACTGACCATTCTTCCAGAGGACCCAGCTTTAATTCCCAGCACCCACATGGCAGTCCCCAACTGTCTGTAATTCCAATATATGACACTCACACAGACAGACATGCAGGCAAAACACCAATCCACATAAAATTAAGAATAATATTATTTAAAAATAAGACAGTAGATGAGCAAACAATTAGTTGCTTTTGTTCTGAGAAAGCCTATTCATAAACTGAGTTAACAAAATTTCATCTAAGGTTGATTCACACATTGGGCAGCACCTAGAACCAAAAAGAGATTCAGACAGCTGAGCAATGTGATGTGAACAAAAGGTGTTGGTAAACTGTGTGGAAATAAAGACCAGAAAATGAGCTCAGTAGGTTTATAGCTTGAGCGCTCCCTCGTTTGGACAGGATCTGGTCCACTGACTGTGATTGGCTGATGCTTGACCATGTCTGACTAGCTACGAGATGATTCACTCCTAAATTGGGCTTTCAGTTTGTTTAAATAATGAGTTTAGGTTGCAGTTTATTATGTAGAATGCCGTGGTATGGAAAGACCTTAGAGCCAATGGCCTGAGGCATATTTAATTTAACTTGCTCAGTGTTTAGAAGGAGTGCAGATGCCGCTGAGTTGACAACAAACACAAGAGACTATGCAGGAGTCCTATGACAAAGGACAACTTTTCAAAGTTTCTAGCTAAAATTGGGGGAGTAGAGAGAGCTCAAAGTAAAGTACCGCCACAGTCATGTGACTAGCTCTTCATTTGGAACCACTGTCCAAAGGGGCACAAAGCAAGCCTAAGGTATTAGTGATTCTTGGTACAGTCGCAATCCAAACCCATGAATGGCTGGAATGTTCTTTCCACCATTTGGAGTTGCAATGTCACGGAACTTTTTCCCTGACAAGCACCATGAGCTTGAGTTCTCTCTCCTAAACCCAAGAAGCTGAGCTACAGCTTTAGACACACATGCGCACCCCACTGTGCATGTTAACAATTTCTACTTTAGAGGAAGAACAGTTTAATTTTGATGACAGAGGATCTTGGCTTAAGAAATATTCACCCAAATATCTCTCTTCCAGTTTTTCTGCTTTGTTTATTCTTTCTTCTAGTCTCTGATTTAGGGCTCAAATCCTTTGGTCACGAGAAAAGAATATTCTCTCATCTAAGATAAAAATCCACCTTCCATTTATCTGTACAAATAGATTACGATTCTACAATAAACTCCCTAAGCCTGGCTTGCCTTTGTCGTGGTCTACAGCCACCTTGGTAAGCACTGCAAGCTTTCCTGTGAGTCTCAGATACTTTTTTGTCCCTTTGCAAATCCATCTCCCACAGCTTTACCATTCTGGCTGATTATCACTACCCAGATAAACATGAGCACAGCATATTACCATATCTAAAACCCAATCATACTTCAATTTCCCTGGTTGCAGATTAGGCCAACTTAATCCTTTGGAGAGAAAAATTTTGGCAACATTGCTGTCCTTTGGTGGTAAGAGTAGGATTGTGACTTTTGCCAGGCGTACATGAAGAAGAGGAAGGCTATGCTACATGCTGCCTTGCCAAGCACCTGTACCCAACAGCCCTTGGGAAGACTGAGAGGAGCCCAGGGAGCAGCAGAGTGAGAAGCATAGGCCTTGCCAGAGCCCAGTGAGGCAACATCACAGTCCTCTGGACAAAGCAGAGCTGTTTCTTGTGGCATAGCTCAAGACCCACTTAAATCTCCTACTCTGACCCTCTCTGTCAAGCTAAACTTTTATTTTTTACTTAGAGAGAGAGAGAGATCTTGTCTCAGTGGCATGTGTTCACAGACAGAGAGATGGAAGGGCCCCAACAAAAGCCTCAGACTCAATTAACCAATCAGCTTCAGGACAAGAGGAAGTAAAAGAAAACATGGCGTGTTGCTCTATAGATTGAGGCTGAGCTCTGCCTACAGTGACTTAGAAGTATGACCAGTCCCACCAACTGGTCTTCCCTAAGACTGCTGGGGTCGTACTGAAGAGCAACTGGAGAAAAGGAGGGCTGAGAGGAGCCAGACTGATCATTTGCCTTTCTCTGTACTCATCTGTCTCTTGTTAAGAAACTCATTTTCTTGAGCTACTAGGCCAAGGTTGGGAAACAGAATGAGCTGGGTGACTTGAAGTTGGTCTTTGTTAGACACAATTTCTGTATTCCCACGAAGCCTCCAAGCCTGCTCTCCAGCCAGGCAATGGCTAGAATAAGGTAACTTGGCCAAACCCTGGGTGAGAGTGGCTTGCTTGCCAAGCCTCATTCCTGATTCATCTCCAGAACTTGCCCATTTCCCAATAGAGTAAACACCAAAATAGACAGGTTTTCACAAGTCTCTGACAGGAAGAGAGAGAAAGGAAAGAAAAAAAAAGTCCCTGTTCAGCTTAAAATGGTTCTGCAATGAGAGGCTCCGGAGAATTCTTGAAGAGATTGGCATTGGCCATGCGTAGGCCAGAAAGTACGCTTTCCAATTATCTGACATCCTCTTCCAACACATCCAGGGCACTTCATGCATCTCATTTGCATCAAATTCATTTTAGCACATTTTTGATTACTCTTTTATTATTCCCTTTCAGTCCCAAACTTTTAATAGCAAAGGGAGGTTTATTATCTTAAGTAATTCCTAGTCTTATAAGCAACCTTTAGTCTCTAGCATGCCTGTGCTTCCACTCTCCGTCAGCACCCACCCCAACCGCACACATAAATCTTTCTCATGACCACTCCTACTAATGGTACAAACATCTCATATAAAAATCATCAAAACCTAGAAAGAAACTGTCAGTCATAGAAAGGTGATACTAAAACTAGCTCTTCTTATGTTAAGACATGGAACTTTTCAATGTAATCCGCGATAACATAATTCATGGTTTTCTATGCTAGTTCTATCAGTCACAGTTGTGAACCCTGACCTGAGATTTGGATGGCTTAGTCTAAGGTTACCCAACATGAGAGCCAGCCCACCGGCAAGCACCACTCCCTGACACTGTTAATGATACTCTGTTATGCTTACAGACAGGAGCCTAGCATGGCTGTCCTCTGAGAACCTCCTCCATCCAGGAGCTGACTCAGACAGATGCAGACACCCACAGCCAGGGTATAGAGCTTGGCAACTCTTATGAAAGAATAGGAGAAAGGATTGTGGCCCCTAAGGGGATAGGCCAACAGGAAGACCAACAGAATCGACTAACTTGGAACCATGGGGCTATCAGAGACGGAGCCACCAACCAAAGAACATACATGGATGGGCTGGACCTAGGCCTCCTCACACATGTGTAGAAGATATGCAGCTTGATGGGGAGGGCGGAGGGAACAGTTTTTCCTCCCAGAGGGGAAACCAGGAAAGGAGATACCATTTGAAATTTAAATAAAGAAAATATCTAATAAAAAGAAGAAGAAGAAGAAGAAGAAGAAGAAGAAGAAGAAGAAGAAGAAGAAGAAGAAGAAGAAGAAGAAGAAGAAGAAGATATGCAGCTTGGTATTCATGTAGTTCCAGAACAACTATAGTGAGGGCTATCCCAAAAGCTATTGCCTGACTATGGGATATGTTCTTCTAGCTGAGCTGCCTTGTCTGGCCTCAGTGGGAGAGTACACACCCAGCCTCACAGAAATGTGATATATAAGGGTGGGAGGATAACGGGGGCGGGGGGAGCCCATCCTCTCTGAGAAGAAGGGGAGGGGGAATTGGGGGAGGATTATATGAGGGGGGCAGTGAACAAGCTGTAAAGTGAAAAATAAATAAATAAATAAATAAATAAATAAATAATAAATGTAATATAAAACATACATTTTGTGTTTTGTGAAACAAAGTACTTGTGAATATAGATGAGCCTAATTGTTTACTGTGGGGTAACTTAGATTTGATACTGAGTTTAAATGTAAAATAAATTTGTTTTGAATTATTTTAAAAAAAAAAAAAAAGGAATATAGAGACAGAGAATCCGACAGAGTGAGACAGGAGAGAAAGAACATTGAGAGGGATCATAAAAAGAACAATTGGAAAGAGCCACCTGTCCTTGTTGATTTGGGAGCTGTTTCTTCGTTTGACTGTTCTTTACCTTGCTGCAGACTAAATTTATATGGTCAGAGGAACCTCACTTGAGTAGGCAAGCCTGTGGGGCTTTCCGCTGCTGCTGCTGCTGCTGCTGCTGCTGCTGCTGCTGCTGCTGCTGCTGCTGCTGCTGTTGCTGCTGCTGCTGCTGCTGCTGCTGTTTTTAATGATTAACATTGTGTGTGGTGCCACCCAGGAGAGGTGGCCCTGAGTTATGAGAAGCAAGCCAGTAAGAACCATTCCTCTGTGGCCCCTGCTTCAGTTCCTGCCTCCAGGATCCTGTTGTGAGCTCTTGCCCTGATTCCCCTCTGTTATGGAGTATATGACTTGAGAGTTGTAAGCTGAAATCAGTCCTTTCCTCCCTAAGCTGCTTACAGTGTTTTACCACAGCTGTAGAGCCCTAAGACACTTCCTCCTCTCTTCTCAGTGCCATGATCCAGAATCAGCATGTTTATCAGTCTTTCTGAGGATTCCTACTCAGAAAGGGCCAAGGAATACATCAAGGAGACTCAAAGCACTCACTGTGGGAAGGAGAGGAGGTGACAGTAACCAAGGAGGAGACAGGCTGACCCACATCACCTGAGTGAGTCAAAGTTTTTAAATTCTAATTTCTGAATTTTTTGTCTATGACCCATGTTGTTCCTATCTGTAGACCACCCCTGGAGTTTTAAAGTTTTCTAATAGCCCCACTTCCCTGTGCTCATTGACCCACATGGAATCTTTCACCATGTAGGGGGGAACTCCCGACTGAGAGGGAATTGCCAGCTTCACACAGAGAGGTTAACAACCACAGGGCAAGGCTAATGGTTCCTGCTGTATCTTGCATGCGGAGGAGACTCTAGAACGGATCCTGGAGATGTGAGCAAATGTTGAGCAATACCAGACAGGTGAAAAATGAGCTATAGATCCCCCTACCCACCCCCCGCACACTCACACTACTGGAAGAGGTGGGTCCATTGGTTAAATCATAACAGCATAGCTTATGCAAGCACAGGAGGATGCGTGCCCCACTAATCCCCCAAGAGAAAGCTGTCTGTGTACAACATCCCCACCTCATTAGAGCTTCAGTTCATTTATTAAATATTGAGAACATCAGATGGCTCTCTTTGGTGTGGAAGAGCAGAGTCCTTGTTTGTAGAGGGGGATGCCATGTATCCTCCTGAGAAAGTCCAGTTGGCCGTGCTAATTGCGAACAGATTTCTCATACACTGTTATTTCTTCATCTGCCCAGGAAGTACACACTGCACCACAGGAGATGTGGGACTGAACTTCGTTGCTAGGAGTCTTAATGATCCTCGCAATTAATTATTCACACCAGTAAAAGGAAGAAATTTAATGGGCAACCCAGCAATGGAAGCAACCCTAGGAAGCTGAACAAGATGGGAAAGAAACATCAAGACCACTGGTTACTTATTTTATCCACTGATCATTGGGTTGAACCAGAAACGGCCTAGACTGAGACCTTCATGGACAGATAATAGAAAACATGTCTTAAGAAAGAAAAAAGCAATGGTCCCAAAGCAGTATGAAAGTGGCTTTAATATGACATTAAAAAAAAAAAATCTGTTCGGTTACTGAGAATTTTATACAAGAGTACTTTATTTGTATCATTTTCTCCCTGTACTCCTTTCTTTTTTTTTTTATTAGATATTTTCATTATTTACATGTAAATTTCTCCCTTCCCAGTTTCCCCTCTAAA
>NW_022196894.1:37120252-37128549 GCF_008632895.1 Mastomys coucha | reverse complement strand
AGGATGATATTCTCCAGCTCCATCCATTTACCTAAGAATTTCATAAATTTATTGTTTTTAATAGCTGCTGTACTCCTTTCTTTAACCTTCTGGGACACTTTGCTCTGTCTCAAATCCATGGCCTCTTAGTCTTGAGTTATTACTGATTATAAATATATATATATGTATATATACATATATACATATATATATATCATTCAGTGTTTTATGTGTGAGTGTACATGTGAGTGTACGTGTGTGTGTGTGTGTGTGTGTGTGTGTGTGTATCTCTTGACAGATTGGGATTGGAGGACCTATCAGGTGTCTCATCCCTGGAGATGACTGACTCTCCGACTCTCAGCATCCAGGAACTGCTCTGCAGCTCTTCGTGTAGGGCTAGAGCCCTTAGGAGATTTCTGCCATCCTCATTGGTATGTCAGTTGCTGTTATTTTTCAGGTCTTGCTTAAGCAACTGTATTGTTGAGAATTCTATCCCAATGTCTTCCTTTAATCTTAACAGCTGTGTAAAGTGAATGCTTGCCACACAGCAGATTACCAGTTACAGCAGCCATGCCAGTAACACCTGGCTCATCAGGAGACTCACTTCAGGGCACATTCCCTACTTAAAACTGCAGACTGCTTGCGATTCCCCAGACACAGCTTCTTGAGCTAGCAAGTGCCAGACTCAAGAAGTACCCCAGAGTGACTCCTACCACATAGATTTTCAGCCTCTCTATGGAATATTGAAATTACAAGATGGGAAGAGTCCAGGTTATATAAGAGGCTGGGTTTGTAGCCTTGGCGATACATTATACATACAGTCCAGATTCAGTGTTCTTGCACCCTGTTTCCTATCCACAAATGCTTGTTCTGTCAAATTCAAAGTAAATATAATTTTTTTCAGATAGGCTTGAAGGAGTTTCTGGTTTTGAAATAAATATTTCTCTGTCTAACACACTAAGGTATTATTCAGTCTTGACAAGCAAAGAAATGCTGACATATGGTGCACGGTGGATGAACCTCGAGGACATTCTGCTAACTGAAATAAGCCAGCCACCAAAATAACAAATTCTGCACAACTCTACTTTACAGGAAATGAGAAGAAGAGCCAAAACCATAGTGATAAGAGGTCTAACTGTGATGTTTCGGGGGCCAAGAAGATGAAGAGTGAAGTTGCTGTGTATTCAGTTTTGTGGGATGCGAAGTGGTGGAGATGCACCATGGTAATGATGATGCAACATGAATCATTTAATTCTGCTGAACGAGAGCCTTAAAATTGGTGAGGTGGCCGTAGTTATGAAGTCATTAATACATAAAACAATATGTGTATTTTTTTAATCCATTGAAAATAAGAATAAATATTTAACATGACAAATTTCATGTTGAACATATTTTGATCAAAAAGTAGAAATAAAAGTATGTTTTTTAAAATTTGTCCTTTCTAAATTAGCATACATGTATACACATCAATCTAAATGTCAAATGGAAGCAAGTCATGTCAAACGTTTCTAATGGGGAAAGAATTAGAAAATAGAATTTGGTCCAACATAAGTGAGGACTTAGAAAGAAAGTGGATCTAACTGGAGGACAGAACTAACTAATTGGTTCTCTGATACAGAACCAATAGGAATAATCATAAGTAATAGCAATTAAGTAAACTAACATCTGAGTTCCTGTTATCTTCAGGCTTCTAAGCACTTTATGTGTATGTATTCATTGAACCCTAACAATTCTGAAAAAGAGGTGGCATTCTCACCCTGTTCACTAGTTTACCATAACCCAGAGAAGACGAACATTCCAGAACTGAACTCAGAGGCTATTATTTCCTAGTCTGATATTGGGTGTTAGGTGGACAATAACGAGTCTCTACATCCTATGTTCTCTTTAAGCTCCCCAATATGAATAAGGGGATTTTCAAATTCCACAGGGAAATAAAAGAACTAGATAGGTTATATTGACATTTGAAGATTCAACCCATAAAAAGGAGAGAACATGTGGAATTTGTCTTTCCAAGTCTGGGTGACCTCACTCAGTATATTTTCTAGTTCCATCTGTTTACCTGCAAATGTCACGGTTCTTTTTTTCTTTATAACCGAACAGTATTCCATTGTGTGTGTGTGCAACCTTTTCATTATTCATTCAGCAGTTAAAGGTTATTTAGGTTGTTTACATTTCCAAATAGAGCAGCAACAAACATGGCTGAGCAAATATTTCTATAGTCACTATACACTAAATATATACATTCATATATAATATAGTTAATATATGATATATTATATATTCATCTATGTTTTTTAAAGATTTATTTTATATATGTAAGTACACTTTAGCTGTCTTCAGACACACCAAAAGAGGGTATCCAAT
The DNA here is from genome assembly GCF_008632895.1 of Mastomys coucha. Classification (NCBI taxonomy): domain Eukaryota; kingdom Metazoa; phylum Chordata; class Mammalia; order Rodentia; family Muridae; genus Mastomys; species Mastomys coucha. Next base: position 37,126,206 of record NW_022196894.1, on the reverse strand, counting down.
CTTATTACAGATGGTTGTAAGTCACCATGTAGTTGCTAGGATTTGAACTTAGGACCTCTAGAAGAGCAGTCAGTGCTCTTAACCTCTGAGCCATCTCTCCAGGCCCTCATCTATGTTTATAAATATATTTATATATTATATATTCATTCACATATGTATATATATGTGTGTGTGTACATATATACATATCTATAATATACACTTACATATGCATACATATAAATATATTGAATCCTTAAGGTATATGACTAGGACTGGCATAGATGAGCCACTTTTAGATTTACATTTAGCTTTTTGAGGATTCTCTACACTGCTTTCCACAGTGCCTGCACCAGTTTGCATTGCCACCAACAGTGAATGAGAGCTCCCTTTTATCCACACCTTCACCAGCTTTTGCCCTCAGTTGTTTTATTGATCTTAGCCATTCTGACCCGGGGTGGGGGGAATGAAATCTCAGAGGAGTTTTAATTTTCATTTCTCTAATTGCCAAGGATGTTGAACACACTTTAAAATATTTCTCAGCCTTTTTTTTTTTTAATCACTTCTTGAGAAAACTCTCTGTTCAGCTCCATAGCCCATTTGTTAATTGGGTCATTTGTTTTCTTGACTCTTTGTATTTGAGTTCCTTCTAAATGTTGGATATTTATCCTCTAACAGATGTACAGCTGCCAAGGATTTGTTCTCACTCCGTGGGCTTCCTCTCCACTCAGTTAATTGTCTCCCTGGCTGTATAGAAGCTTTTTGTAGTTTTTAGAAGGTCCTGTTTATCAAATCTTGGCCTTAACTGCTGAGAGCCCAGCCTTTCCAGTCTTTTCCTAGACCCACTGTTTGGGTAGAGCTGCTCGTGTTCTCTCCTAGTGGTTCCCATGTGTCACATTAAGTTCTTTGATTTACTTGGAGTTGGTTTTGTGTAAACACAGAATCCAGGAAAGCAAAAAAGGGACAACAGCTAAGGATGGGGGGAGGAGCTCTAGAGAGGGGGATTGTAGGATAGCAGGACAGAGATGCTATGAAGGGGGAAGGGGGAGAACAGGGATTTTAAGTCGGGGGGGGGGGGACTAGCAATACAAAATAGGAGAGGAAAAGAGAAGGAAAGGAAGGATAAAACACTAAAAACTATTGAAAATCATAGGGAAATATTAATTTCTGTTTACCTAAGTATAGTTATATTCAGGGAGGAGAGAGAGACAGAGAGACAGAGACAGAGAGATTAAAAGAAATCTTAGCACCTATCTGTGGCTGGTGAGGTAATGGCACCCAACCTCAGCTGATATATATATGCAAGATAACCTAAGGCTTGAGGAAACACTGGAAAGAGGACATCTAAAATGAGAAAAAGGCAGGGGCCAGGACATCTGGGATATTGTGTCTTCTGTATATGACATGGAAGCTCTTCCCAAGAAATCTCAATCAGATGGCTGCCCAAACCAGTCCAACACAATGACAGCATCAATTAAAATGCCTATGTGGATGCAGGAAATCTTACAAGACACCACCCCAGCATGAAGAGCTCAGGGCAATTAATGGCTTCTGAGAGAGGGAGAGTTAGTCTTCTCCTGTGAGTTGAGCCACCTAACAGGTTATCTAATCCCAAGCTGTCAAATCTAAACCCTCTCTCTCTCTCTCTCTCTCTCTCTCTCTCTCTCTCTCTCTCTCTCTCTCTGTGTGTGTGTGTGTGTGTGTGTATGTGTGTGTGTTTGTGTGTGTGTGTGTGTGTATGTAAAACAGTAATTAAAGAAGAGGTGTCAGGAATATGAGAGGGAGTTGGAGGACACAGGAGAAGCCAGAGGGGAGAGAGGAAGACCTAGAAATAATGAAAATATAGTATTCATGTATGAAATTCCCCTTTACAAAATTAAAATTTTTAATTAAAAGTCAATCTGGTAGGCAGGATATTAGAGAAGTATTTCAGAGGTTAAGTAAATTTAGTGTTCAATTCTCAGCACCAACATGGTGACCCACAACTATCCATAACTCCAATTCCAGAGGGTTATATGTCGTCTTACCTTTGCAAACACCAGGCATGCATTTGGTATACATATATACATTCAGGCAAAATCCCTATACACATAAAATGAAATGAATAAATCTAAGAGATTTTCTTTTTTTAGTCTGATAGGCATTGGCATACAAGAAGCTTCCTAGATCCTAGACAAGAAGGAAGTGTTAGAACAAAGATTTTATAAATGAATCTCATAATTTTCTTCCAAATTGTCAGCCCATGTGATTTAGACCACAGCCTCAGCAGGGAGGAAACTTATTGCATTTTGATCCTCACCTCAATATGAAGACCCATAGATCAATACTGCTATATTTTAAAATATTCCCTTTAGCTACATCAGCTGTGAGAGGACATGTCAGTCTTCATGAAGCCAATGACAGTGGGCATCAGGGGTTTTGTGGACTCTACATCACCGTTGGGACAAGGTGACCAAAGCAAATTTGAGAGCAAAATGTTTATAATTTCTTATTGTCTAAAATAGGTAGTGATTTGATTGTGAGGAATTCAAATCTTTTACTTTATGTTTCTTATCTAAGCAAAAGAGCTAGAATCAGCCCTCAAACTCGTGATGCAACTGAAACCAATACAGCCCACAGCTGCACACATGGATGGTTGTTTTATCTTTTGGTTAACTTTCACTATCACATGGAGCCATCTTAGGTGAGATGCTGAGCAGTGGGGGTGGTCTGGAAGAGGATGCAAGACACAGGTTGATAACTGGATACTTTTTTCTTAACCTGTGTCTTACATTCTCTTCTAGAAACTGGAACCTCCCCTGCAGAGCTCCCAGGGACTAAACCACCAACCAAAGAGTATATATGACTCCAGCAGCATATGTAGTAGAAGATTGCCTTATCTGGCATCAATGGGAGGGGAGGCCCCAGGTCCTGTGGAGGTTTGTTGCCCCTGCACAAGGAGATGCTAGACCAGTGAGGCAGGAGTGGGTTGATGGGGGAGCTCCCTCTTAGAGGCAAAGGGGAGGAGGATGGGATAGGGGGTTGCAGAGGAGGGACCAGGAAGGGGGTCAACTTTTGAAATGTAAATATATAAAATAACCAATTCATGAAAAAAAAAGAAAAGAAAAAATCATCCTAAATGTCAAAGACAGGTAAATAATTTAATAGTCATAAATACTACCTACCTGCCTATAGAGAAATGCCATTGCTTTAGTGGAATCATCTCAATTTTTGTCTAATGTCCATGATGGCACAAAAAGTCACACACATAGGAATTATCTGAGTTTAGCCTGAAGTACAGGACTCAACAAGTTTTGTCTCCTATGGAAAAATATTCAATAAAATATTATTTTTAATAAAGGTTGAAAACAAGTGAATTTTATTTCAGATACCGGAATATCCGACAATACTTTATAATTCAGAGACTATGAAGAAGTAGTAGATCTGCAAACTCAGGGAAGAAGGAATGAATAAAGGCCTCTTTTGTGAAACAAAGAAGATATTGTCAGTGTGATAAACTTCACTGAGTGAAAGATAGCATAGACAGCCCCCAGTTATGATGAGGCTGCACTCCCAGTATACGCAACAGTGAAGAGGCCTCAAGTAGTACTCAAACTGAATGTTCCAACCTAGCTGGTGTCACAGCAGAGAGCTCAGTACAATGTAGAGACTTGGTCATTTCTTGAGACCACTTCCTGCGGAGACTTGTAGTTTGCTGCTACTGCCCAATACTACAGGACACTATTGCATGCCATACTTCTTCCCCAGGAAAGTATTGATGTGAAAGCTGGATGTACATTTTCTATTGTAATTGGGAGCTATAATAAAGGTATTTGGATATGTAGGGCCTCAAAATCTCCTTCTATTCCCTCCCTGTTCTCCACTCATTTCAAGATGCTGTAGTAAACAGGACGATCACTGAAGATTAGACTCCTAATGTTTGCTTATAAGCTCTACTCTCATGAAATTAACCAATCTACATAGGAAAGAGAAAATGTATGGTCTAAAAAGAACAGGTCAATGTTTAGAAAGAACATCTATGTACACAATTGTTTCTTTCATACAGAAATAGTTTGAGCTCATGTGAGATATTGTGTTCCCGTTCGTAAGGGTGACTATCAGTAGGATTACTGGGCAAGGTGGACTTGTAGTGAGTAAAGCATTGGGGAATTGTAAGATGGTATGTTAACAGCATTTAAAAAAAAAAACAGAGAAAAATGAAGGGGTATGAGTGGATTTGAGATTAGGAAATACATTTGGATGTGGTCCCTCTAGAGTCACTAAAGATTTTTCTCTTCTATAATTGCTCTACAGCACCCTTTCTCATATCAAGGATCAAAACACCTATAGAATTGAATGGTATCCTAAGTCCACAAGAGGCTATTAACAAGTTTTTAGGAAATCTAATGAAGATTTGAACCTCAGTGCAAATTCTGATTCCATAGAATATTTCTGAGAGTGCATTATTAATCATAATAAATAAAATCCAAAACACTTTTCATGCTTTAATTTTCATGTTTTATTCATGTGTTAACAAAGATAAAATTAGTAACAACTATTTTGTCAAATATCTACATGTGCTAGACATTGCCAGACATAGATACTTTGCATATATTATTTCTGATCCTTAGAAGAAGCTACAAACCATGAATTATTGCTGATGCTTTAAAATAAAAAGGGAATACCCAGGGAAATTGTTGGGAGAGTTCTATTTAGAGAATCAGAAGATCAAGGAATTCTTCCCACCCGAAATCACAGAGAAACATGGGTTAAAATAATATCAACATATGCTTAAGAGCTGGGCATATATGAAACTGAGAGACACCTCCAAGAACTCAAAACAAACAGGATTCTAAATCTAGAAGTGTAAGTGTGGGGAGCAAGCAAATTCTGCATTTCTGTAGCCCAGATTCCTTGGGGTTTATGTCCAGATGGGACCAGGCAATCAAGTGAAGAAGAGGCAGGAAAAGAAAAAGAAAAGAAAAGAAAAGAATGGAAAGGAAAGGAAAGGAAAGGAAAAGGAAAAGGAAAAGGAAAAGAAAAGAAAAGAAAAGAAAAAAAAGAGATGCTCGACCTTAGTAGTGTATAGGGAAATTTAAGTCAACCCAATAGTGTCATCCTGGTTTCATAGTTGGAAACCCTTAAAATTCAATCTCCCACCATAGAACAATAATAATATTTTTATATAATTGATGGAAGAAATTTGGTATAATAATTTTCGAAAGCTATCTGACAAAATTTAGTAAACCTAATAGACAACCAATGGAGAGATAAATAAATCTTCAACCTACGCATGGGATGTTCATGGTCTGATTTCTAGAATTAAGTCATCTCCCATAAACCAGAATTCTCAAAAGAGCAAACCAACTCCTCGAAAAGGGAGAGAACAGAGGAACACTGCCATTGTCTTGGGAGGAGTAGATGTAACGTTTACCCTGAGATCTCATAACCAGGAATTGTCTTGGTGAGCCTGTGGAGTAGGGACTGACCATTATTGGGCTCTAGAAATTATAGAAGTCCTTTCAGCCATGTTACCATTCCTGAGGTACCTGGAAAGAAAACGCTTTGGGTAGTTGTGTTTTCAACTCCAGCTACTCAGGATTTGAAGAGAAAAGTCAAAGGTTACAATCCAGAATGAAGGACAGTCTCTTTAGTATAGCAAACAGGATTCAGGATATAGAGCAAATAGGAGAATCAGACTCTTAAAAGATTCTAACCAGCAAAGAAACCACAAAACAAACCTTTTAAGTAGTTAGTTGTGAAAAGAACAGAAAATTACTGAGGGAAACAAACAGCGTAATAACAGAGCAGCACATCAATGAACAGATTTAATGAATCAAGCGACACGAACTCCAGAAGACACATAAGGTTTTTTCGTTTGTTTGTTTCGTTTTGTTTTGTTTTGGGGATTTAGTTTTTGTTTGTTTGTTTTTTGTTTGTTTGTTTGTTTGTTTTGTTTCTGGGTATTTTGAGACAGGGTTTCTTTGTGTTGCCCT
>NW_022196894.1:37094412-37120242 GCF_008632895.1 Mastomys coucha | reverse complement strand
AAAAAAAAACGAATAAGCTTAGAGAATGAGTTAAAGATTAAACATAATCAAAGAGAGAGCTATGAAGATGAAAGTATTTGTGGAGAAATAATTGATAATTAAGCTTTTAGAACTACAGAGATCTAAAATTGAAGTACTGGGTAGCAAAGGAGACAGCAGGAGAAAGTTCAACATCTGCCCAGCATGGTGGCTGTAAACTGCAGAGGCCTTCGCTGTACTGAAGAAAACCACAACTCAGTAATAAAAACAATGCTTTATGGTCAGAGAAGTAAAAACAAATTCGTACCAAAATCCCAATTTAAAACACCAAACACTACAGAGGTGAAGCTTTTAAACCCATCAAGAGAAACAACCCAGATGATTTCGAAAGGAAAAGAATGCCACTCACTGTAGATTTTTCTACAGCAGCGATTTAATAAAGGAGTAAAGGAAATATTTTTAAAGTTGCAGGGTCAGAGTCAGAGTGAAAAGGGTCCACCAGCCACACTCACTGCAGAGAGAATGTGCCTTAGGAAAGATTCCCAACTGAAAAGGAAAAGGCTGAGATGCTCAGAGCAGGATCACCAAGGAAGATTGTTCAAAACAGAGCTAGTCTAGGTCAACATTAACTATAAAATCAATAATAAGCATGATAACCCAGTGACCAGAAACCAGACAACTTTTTACATATTAAAATAGGAAAAGAGAGGATTAAAAAGGTTTTAAAGCTTTGTGCACAGTTCAGGAGAAGATGGGAGGACTTTAGAGAGCACAGCCAAACACACATGCTCAAATGTTAAGGGTAACCTTTAAGAGATGAAAGCAGAAGGCATGAATTTCAAATAGTAGAACGAGAAAGTGGAATAAAAATAACAATCCACATAAGGCGGTAGAAAGAGGAAAAAACAGGAAAAACAGGTTCAGTAAAAAGCACAAAGATAAGACAGGGTACTGAAGTCAGTTATTCCTTTAATTACAATTCACCTGCGTGGGTCACACATGGAAGTTTTAAAAAAACAAAACAAAACAAACAAAAAAAAAAACAGGGAGAAGCCGGGCAAAGTGCTGAGTTTTGGTAATCTCCAATCTTGAGAGTAAGAAGGATCAGAAGTTCAAGGTTCATCTTCATCTACATAGGAAGTTTGAGTCCAGCCTAGACCACGTTAAGACCCTGTCTCAAAACTACAAGAGAGAGAGACTACAGCAACGTTCTTTCTAGAAAGAGATGATTCACAGAAAGTCAAACCAAAAGGCATCTAAATGAAAGAATAGATGGTGGAGCTCAGTGCTACCAAGAGAAATGAGAGTCAAAATGGCATTTAAATTCACATCTACCCAACTGGGAAAACCTTAACGTTCAACCATCAACCATCATGGAACAATGGCAACCTTCCTATGCATCTGGTAGAAGCACAAATCACTGTAACTATTTTGGAAAGATCTTTGTCAAAATATAAACGTGTGTGTGTGTGTGTGTGTGTGTGTGTTGAAAATACAGCGTGCACTGCATTGCCAGAAAGACTAAGCAGGAAACATCATGAAGAACACTCAGTGACTTGTTAAGGAGTTATGTGCCCAGTGCTATGAATGACAGCTACAGGCACAAGGATGGACTCAGAACAAGGTTGGGCAGCAATGTCAAGTTCCAGGACATTTTTACCATATTCTATTTACATAGAGCTTAAAGTCTTACAGAACAACAATTATATAGTTTGTTTGTTTGTTTAAACTTTGCAAAAGTGCCAAACATCAACTTCAGGAGAGGAGATGCTAGCAGGCAAGAGGACAGAGCCTTTTATAAATAAAAATATGTGAAGCAAAAATACTCAGTATTAAAACTGGACAATGGGTGACATGCCTGTGGATTTTTTTTTGGTCTCTCAGATATTTCATATTTTCAAAATTTAATATGCTTACAAATGAACTATGTATAAATTGACAAAAAGTCATCAATTGGAAACGAGGAGAAGGAAAAAACAAACAGGTGCTCTTCCAAGATCCTGGGGCTGATGGGCGATGGATTGATGCACCTGCCCAGGCAGTTTGACTGCAGGACCCATTCCTTTCCTATTCTCCCAGCGATCAGGGCCAGTCAGTTCGAATAATCTTTTCTGTTTGGAAGGGCAGACCCTGGTCCTTTCCTTGTGTGCACCTGGTCCTCTCTTTGTGTGCAGTTTCTCATTCTCCACTACCCTTTCTTCCCAGCAGCCTCACACAGTCTTCACCCTTCCTATTCCTGTAAAGGAGAAGCAGGTGTTATGACTTTGGCAAAAGAGAAGAATACACTATGAATCTTAATGGGTGAAGGCAGATGGGAACATCCTCACAGTGTTGCCTTCTTACACTTCATGGGAAAATTTGTCTTTGCTGTGGAAATAAATTAATAATACCACCAGCTAATTACTCTATAAATTAAGAAGTATTTTCCAAGTACCTTCTCAGATCCTGCCATTGTGCTCATGGAAGCTTGAGCTGGGAACAGGACAAGAGACAGTGAGGCTGATTATATGGGTGGGAAAATATTCCACATGGTGAAAACTTTGAAAAGAAGATCCAAAGCTCTTAAAAAGTATAAAGAAAAAAAGAGAGATTGAACATGAAAAATGCAAATATGTATAAACTAAAATATCTTAAGAAAATATTACAAAGCACAAACATTCGCTGGGAATGAAATCCTTGCTGGATGGCACCAGTGAAGGACAGGTAGAAATGAGTGGCCAGGATGAATCTGAAGAAAACAAAATCTCGGTGTGATGCTCTAGCCAAGAGGCAACTGTTCCTTTGTTCTGATCACAAAAGAAAATGGACTGTCTGGAAAAAGCAAATAACCATTTCTCTTTTTAAACCCTATTGGAAGGGCATCTGGAGTGTGTACCGTGTTTGAGCATCTTTGGAGCTCTTGATCTTGGCATTCATATTGATATGAATGTTGCTCCATACAGGATGATCTGAGGTCATCTCAGCAGCAGTTAACACTCAGCACCACGATGGGCCCAACCCAGTGCCAGTCTAAAGGAAGTCCCTTAGCTGTTGGAATCAACAGTGTGGTATGTTTGGAAGTCCGCCTAACAGTTCTTCCCCAAGTCTCTCTACTGTTGTTAGAATTTGCTCTCACAAATAAAACTGTTCTGCCACCAGGCTCTGCCTCTTCTCCTCAAGTTCTTCAGGGAAAGGTAAGAAGTTCCAATATGCCTATCACCAACAGCACAGCACCATTTATATCGAAAAATTTCCTCTCAGCCTTTACCCAAATATAACAGAACATCAGCCATTGCTATTTTCTAAGGCAATGAAGAGAACTACCCTATTGAACCTAACAAAGTCTTCATATTAACTCAGAGATGGTGGGACATCGAAAAGCAAAACTGAATTAAACCCTCTCCATATGCAAGATGAAGAAGAATTGGCTCTGTATAAGAACACATGAGGAAAAATGGTCTGGGAATCAGCATGGATCACAATTTGACCGAGAAATAGCCACCTGACACTAGACATTAACAGTTCCAAGGGAGTAGTTCAAGTCTAAGCTTAACAATAAATAAGAGTTCTCACAGCTAAAATTTATTATCCACCAGGCACTATTCTAAGCAGCTGGCCGGCATTAACTCACTTAATTGCTCAACCATATCTGATTATTACCATCCCCATTCAGCGAAGAAACAGAGAGAGATAAATGGACTAATGAAGGGTCACGGGGATAGTGCTACTGCAGAAGGTTGGAACCCAGGCAGTTTGGAGAAACCATGTGTGAACATTTAGATCACATCCAGGACACTGGAGACTACAGTATGAACGCCAAAGGAAGTGCCACAAAGACAAATGGAAGAAGTGTTCGAAATAAGGACTCAGCCTTTCCTTTAAGAAGGTAAATTACTGATGCTGAAGAAAAAGAGCACTTCCTGGAGGACAGAGAGAAGGAAGAAGTAGGGTGTGTTTATGCCATTGAGACCCACATATTCTAGAAACTTCCTTAAAATGGCTTCATAGATTTTGATGCAATGGCGAGACCCGGCTAAGTAATCACTAGAGTTGAGAGAGTAAAGCTTAAGCTACGTTGTTAGAAGTGTTAAATTATTAAGTTCTGACAAAGACAGCTGTTGTGGTCTCCATGAATTAGAGTAGCAAGGTAAGAGACCACACAGGATAGAAAGTCACTCCACTAGTAACAAGAGCAGAGACTCGATTAAGATGACTTCAAGTAAGGAGAAATCTCCATAACTAAACTAGAGACAGTGCTCCTTATCCCTAACGAACTTCTACTGCAGAGAACTGCCTTCACTCATGGAAAACAATAATGTAAGGAAACTCTAAATGTTCAGGCCTGCTTTTAGATGGAAAACCCAAGTCCATGAGAAGAGACACATGCATATGACTGCTACACCACTGGCCTTGGTACAGTCTGAGCCAGGTGGCCTTCAAATTAAAATATTCTTCCTTTCCCAGAACCCAGATTATCTTGAGGCTTCCTCAATCTCTTCAGATTCTGCTTTCTGACCTTCTATTATCTCTAATGACTTTTCATTATCTCTACTTCCTGCCCATTCGCCCTTCATTTAGGTTCCATCTCTGTCTAGACCCCTGAAAACCAGGACTTTGGTTGACCAGACTCCATGACTCTCTTAATTTTTTTATTGTGGGTTTTTGACATATGTTCATTGATTTCAAAATAGTAGCATGAAAAGTAGGTCAAATCTAGAAGATATTTGAAGAAGAAAACACTTTGTTTTTATTCTAAATAGTGTATTAACTTTTGGAGAATTTCATACAACATATTTTTATTATATTCCTCATCCTGCCCCAATTCCTTCCAGATCTGCCTCCACCTCCCTACCAACTTTGTTCTTAATTCCCCCTCTCTCTCAATCTTCCCCTGCCACTGAGTCTAATTTGTGTTGGTGAACCTTTCTTGCATATGAGACCTAAGCTGGAATATAGTCTACCATTCAATTTTAACATTCCTCTGTGATGATATCTTCATATTCATCACTATTATACATCCTACAGTCAAGAGTTATTCCAGTCCAATGGTTTTCCAGCCCAAGTTCTGCAACCCCTTAGAACACTTGATCATAATTTCAGGTCAGACTAACATACACCTTTGACCTAGAGAAGTGCTTTACAAGTGTCTCCACCTTCTAGACTTTGCAGAAAAAAAACTAAGATCCTCTTAGTGGATGGTAGTAATCAAAATCTAAGATCTTAAATTGCAGAAGGGGAAAGATCTTTGGAAATCAGTTGGTCACACCTTCTTCCTTTAATATGGAAAATTGATAGATGATAGGTAGATAGATAAGTAATAGGTAAGTAGATAATAGATAAGTAGATTGATAAATTATAGAAGAAAGATGATAGATAGATAGATAGATAGATAGATAGATAGATAGATAGATAGATAGATAATGGTAGAAAGATGATTGATAAGTAGATAGATGTTTGATAAATACATAGATGATACATAAATACATAGATAGATGATAAATAGGTGTGTTAAATAGCTTACTTAAAGTACCAGTAAGACTTCTGATTTTCAATCCATTCTCATACAAACATCTCTAGACTCTCAATCCAGCCCATATTTATCAGCAGTTGGAACACAGCAATCAAAATTGCATATACAACCAGGATCATGATGACTACACCACTTTCATCTTGTATAGCCCTGCATTGCTCTTTATTTCAGATCATCTTGATTTCCCAGATGGACTGAATATTCTTGCATCTCCAGCTACCTGTCTTGGTGCTAGAGTCAGGTGAGTGCCCAACAGTTGTCTAAGGTATTGACTGATTACAATGGAGATATAAGTTTTGCACCATTATTATCTAAACATGTGGTGTTATATATTATAAATGTTTGTGAGGAGGGTCAAATCACAAAATCATAAGCGTGTTTTTCATCCCTTTTAATGTTGGTAGTTTTAATATATTAATATTATACTCTTCTGTAAGTATTTGTGAATCAATAATTCTTATCTACCACCAGCAGTTAAGGCTACTTGCAGGATTCTTATATCTGTGGAAGAGATAAACAGCTCTTGAATCAGTTCTCAGAAATGATAACTGATTTTTCTGAATCACCCAAGGTGTCTCCCCTCTTCACCCATAACAAAACTGTAGGCAGAAAGGGAGTTCACAATAGAGTCTATTATCTTAAACAGAATGAAGGTCATCTCCCCTTTTACACTCAAAGAATTAAAAGCCTCAATAAGCATTCTCTATAACTTGAGGACAACTAGTGGCAAAACTGAATTCATTGTAAAATACTCCCATAGTTAGGACCCTGGTGACCTTTCCCTCTGACTCTAAACCATGTATGATTGAAATTCAGTACCAAAAAAAGAATAAATTTACCAAAAGTTTTGAGTAAACTGACCATGGTATTAATAAACATTAGTGCTACCCATGATATTTACTATTGCAATTGCCTTCCTTTTCTCTACAAATTGTTCTGGGCACCTTCATGGTTAAATATAAAAAACAAATAGACGAACAAAAATACCTCAGAACCTCTGGCATTTGAAAATAGAATTTGCTGGGCTATAAAGCCAGTGAGTTATTTGTCATGCAGCTTAATTCTGTCATAAAATGCTAATCAGCCTTTCTGTCACTTTGCTCTTGCCCCATATCTTTTTATGAGAGCATTAACACGGTTATTACAGAGCAGAGACTCTTATGGCTACAAATATACTTACCATTTATGGATATTTTTGTCGAAAAGAAAAAATGTCACCACCAAGAGCCTCAGACACCTACTTAACATAATCCTAGTTGCTCACAGAGAACATGAGTTCATGGTGTCACCTGGATGGTGGCACCAGGTACTCGGTGGCAGGGTCAGCTTCCAGATGCTCAGGCCTTCATCCCAAAGATCAGGGGGGAAGGGGGGCAGGGTGTGGTCATCGCTGCCTTCGTAGCACATAGCAACTGAATCTCCTAGTAAAATACTACACTTCTGTTGATTTAATGACAGTATGTGACAAAAACAAGCATAAGAGAGGGAAAATGTCCAAACAAATAGTTGTAGAGGATTTTAGGACATTGTGCCAGGGAAATTCCGAGCAGGGCAGCTCAGTGTGAGGCAAAAGGCATGTAGCAGAGGCTGTTCATCTCACAGCACACCAGGAAGCAGAGAGAGCACATTGGGAAGTAGGATGGATATAACTAACCTTCCCAGGCCCAATGCCAGTGGTCTCTTTGTGCTTTACATTGAAGTTCTAAATTTAAAACATGGCTCTATCACCTATGGAGCCATGACCTGTGGGTCAGTTCTCTTTTTGTTATTGTTGTTAGAAAGCTCTCTCTGAAACTAGAGACAACATAGGAAAACCAGTTTGCCCAAAGTCACGGAAACCACTATTGTTATCCTCACAGCTGCCATGGTAGTGTTGGCTCTCAATCAGAAGTCAACTTGGTATTCAGTCGCTTATTCAGTAAATTTATTCAGTAGAAAGAAGAAAATATACTAGAGTATATTTGGAGAATGTCCATCTACACATCTTGGGGATTGTCCATCTACACATCTTGGGGAATGTCCATCTACACATCTTGAGGAATAGTCAGGCTCATCCTGAATATTCTAGAAAATATACTAGAGTATATTTTCTTCTTTCTACATTTCTGTTTCTTTATTTGCATCTTAACTCTGTAGTATAGCTTTTATTTCCAGGCTGCCTCAGATTCTCTTAACAAATAGATGCTAAGAAGAAATACCTTTTTGTTCTTGTCTAAAAACTAAGTAAAGCAAAGATGATTTCTAACTTTCTTCATAATTTTATCCCCTTTTCCTTTTTATTCTAACCAAGGAGTTTCTCTGGCTTCTGAGTTAGTCACCAGCCTGGCAATCTACACACCCCTACTTTGCATAACACCCAGCCCCTTGAATCAGTAACATCACATTTACTTTTTAAACATGGGTACCGCTAAACTTGGATATTAATGAGTAGGATGTACCAAGATTCACTGGCCACTATGTTTAGTAAGCTGAAGGCAAACTCTTTTCTTCTTATTATTCTTTTTTTTTTTTTTACATTTCTTTAATTCTCTTAAGAGACTAAAATCACTCGAGCTGTCAGTCTACACATCTAGGAGAATGTCCATCTACACATCTTGGGGAATGTCCATCTACACATCTTGGAGAATGTCCATCTACACATCTTGGGGAATGTCCATCTACACATTTTGAGGAATAGTCAGGCTCATCCTAAAATTTGGTGATGGTGATATGATGGTAATGTCATCTTCTGGTATGGACATATCTGAAATTATCAAAATTGAAAAGCTAACAGAATCAAGCAATCATGCCTGCCTTCTTTTCATACTTGCGACTACCCAAGCTCTTGTGGAGGCAGCATAAGGCCTTCTCTTCACAGAAAACTTGCATGAGAACTGGATAGTCTCTGAGCTCTCCTTTACAGGCACTTTTTCCCTCCTGTCAGAGGCTGAGAGATGTCCAGGCAATCAGAAGTCAACTATCACCAAGAAGAAAATTCCTGTCAAGAGTCACTTAAATTGTGTCACTCCTGAGGAAAAATCAATAGCAACAATCTCAGAGATGTTACTGATCTGGAAGAGTCTTCTCTCACATGACCATTCTCAGTAAGGAGCTGTATGACTGCACTTACATAAGCAATAAAAGAGAAAGAGAAATGTAATGTCCCCACCTTGCTCTTATTGCCTGGATCATTACTCACTCCCTGACACTCCAGTCAGAAAAAACAGGAAAGAAGTGCTTTAGCACATAAGTTTGAATTTTATAATTTCCTTTCTCGTGTGAGTGAATTCTCATCTATCCTGTATCTACTGTCTCACTCTCCAACTGCATATTGAATTCCTCTTTTTTTTTTTCATGAGCACACATTAAGGACTCACAGAAGGTGATGCTTTGCAGATTGGAGGTAGCATTCTCTCCTGGCCCTGACCTGTGCTCAGTAGAAAGTGATTAACATCAGTCATAATAACAGAACACAGATGCTTGGTTGCCCCACCAGACAGGCTGATAGGAATCCAAGAAATAAGATGATCTGGGAGGAAGGAACTGCTCTGTGTGGCCTTCTATGATGTTCTCATAAAGAATTGATTCCTTTGTAGATCAAGATCTGTAAAACTTACCTGGTTCATGAATGATGTCACCTTTACACAGATGGGAAAATAGAACATACTTATTACTGTTTATTTAAACATTTTTGGTCACAGAACCAAATAACTCCAAAAAACCCCTAAGAATATGATATATTTAATTCTTTTTTTTTTTTTTTGATATATGACCCACCCACAATCCAGAATGGATAGCCATTTTGAACAATTCTGGTTCTTTTTAACTTGGGTGCCAGTTCATAGAATAAATTAGGATTTAATAAGGGAAAATGTTCTTACTTGTCTGGCTTGGGAAAGGGGAGTTAGCCTCAGTTCTTAGTATACTTACTATCAGTGAGCACTGTGAACCCAAATGAAAATATATTTTCATACACATCATTAAGAAAAAGTTCACTGCTAACATTTTAAGTAGCACTTTTAGCAAATTGTACATGAAATCTGAGGTCACTGTACCCTCTGTCTGACGACTTGACACTCTTCTAGGATATAGAGGAGTCTAGTTCAAGCAATAATTGGTAATACTGAAGTTAACGAAAAATAGAGAATGTCATTATCAGAAGACAAAGCATTCACAGAATCATCCCAGAAGATCCTGTGGGTACTAATCCACGCTTCTTGGATGCAGAAGAAGCTGCACAAGTGCCCTAAAGTTAGCAACAAAAGTTTAACTCACATTCAGGCAGCAAAGCTCCCATCCAGAGCCTCCCTGCTATGTCACTGTCAATATCAAGGACCAGAGATGAGCAGAAGGAGAGTTTAGACACGGCTCTGATGCGCCAGCAATTGAGGCTCACAGTGCAGCCCCTGAGGTAGAAAGATGGCCAGTGCCATCACTCCCAGGGGAAATGGGGACTTTTATTTGAAAGAAAGCCAATGCCAAGCATGGTAAGAATAAAACAAAACGCTGACACTCAGCAGTGTGAACCTTCTTGATTGCAAGTGGTTTTATTTCATATCTTTGGTCAGTTAGTTGCTTATTTTAATATGCTTGTTTATAATAGTTCTTGGGTTCATTAGCTCCTTCACTTTCCTATTTATAATTTCATCAACTGATGAATTTATTTCTCTTTATACACTCCTATTTTACCTAGGAGACTGTAATGTCTTGTTTCCATCATTTCATAGGGGATGCATGTCCACCTTTCTCTTCTTTCTTGTTACAATGAATATTCAAAGTCCCTTTTTTACCTAGAAACCATAGCTTTAATTATATCCCTCATAGTCTTATATGTGACATGCTATTACTTTAAATGTTCTCTAGTTCCAGTTCTGACTTCACTTTTAACTCAAATATAGGTTAAAAGATTATAGGAGGCAGAAATGTTTACTTTCCGATTTGGTAATTAATGTCGCAATGTTGGCTTCTGAGAATGCTGCCTGCGATTTTGAAAGTGTCTGGAACCATTCTTTACATCTAATCTAATTGCACTTTTGGAAATGCTCCATTTGTTATGAAGGTGGCTTTTCCGTTTACAGGCTGCTCTGATGCACAGATGGAAGCAAGGATGGAGGTGAGAGCTACTGTCTTAATTATGTTGTCTAGGTTTTCTGTATCCTAGCTCACATAGTTCTCTAGCTAATTTGTCAGTGACCTAATAGGGGAAAAGTACATTCCTACAATTTCAGTCTACTCCTCATTAATGGTTTTTTTCTCTATTTATTCTGATGCTGCTGTTTGATTGGACAGGAGTTAGCATATTGTTATGAGTAGTACCTTCATGTAGAGGAGGTTGGAGCTATTTGCATGTAAATAGAAAAGTAGTCGAGAAACAATATAACTTTTGAGGAAAGAGCCCACCTCAGCATTCTTTATAAAGCCTCCACAAATGACATGCCCCCCCCCCAAAAATCACCTCCCTTTTCACTGAGAAGTCAAAGCATTTGTACTATACATCTCTCAAGACTATGAAAATCATTTGCCTTATGACCACTTTTTTCAAACCGTGTGTGTGTGTGTGTGTGTGTGTGTGTGTGTATTTAAATTGTGTGTATGTGTGTGAGTATAGGTTTGTGCACATGAGTGCAGGTACAGTGACTTTAGGTGACAGAAGAGGGCACTGGATCCCTTGAAGCTGAAGTTAGGAGTTACAGATGCTTGTAAGCAGCCTCAGGCAGATGCTGGGAAGCAAATTTGGGGTCCTCTGGAAGAGTAGCAAGTGCTCTTTACCACTGACCAATCTCTTCAATCCCTCATGACAATATAAGAGAATACTTATGAACTTTCTATAAACCCAAACCTTATCAGACAGACGAAGCTCTGGGTAGGTACTTTGACAACTGTGATCTGATTTTCTCTACTTACCTAATATACATCTTTGCTTTATTCTGTGTATTTACTATTTACTTACCCAATATACCTGAACACTTTATTCTAAACACAGGCAAAAGAAAATCCAACCCAGCATCGCTTTTAACTTGCAATGCAGGAGACTTGGAGATATATTTATGTGACAAAAAGCTGGTACACACACACACACACACACACACACACACAAACACACAGGGCAAGGGTAACAAGCTCAAAACAATAATCAGGCTATCATAAATAGTCCCAAATGAGCATCCTGCACTGGTAGTAAAAACTGAGAAATGTCCAGAAGAAGCTGGCTGTAAAGAAATAGAAAGAGCCTTATGTGTGGCTCTCACTTAGAAAGGGCAGTTTTCTTTTCTGCCTTAAAACTAGACAAAAATAGTCTTTAAAAATCAAAAATGACAAAACACGGCCTGGGGAAAATAGATTGTTACTAGCGTGCTTGCTGTGCAAGCATGAGAACATAGGTCTGATCTCCGTAACCTACACAAACTGCCTGCATTGTGGCACACGTGTAATACCAGACCTGGGGTGCTGGAGACAGGTAATCCTAGGGCTTGCCAGCAGCCATCTTAAACTCCAGGACCCAGTGAGAGATCTTGTTTCACAAAATAAGATGGCTCCTAAAGTCAAGGTTTAGCTCTGACCTCTTATACCCTTACACATGTAAACCTGAACACATATTCTCACACACATAAACATACAAAAAAATCACAAAACACTACCTTCTCTATAATTCCAATGCTAGAGATTACCCTCTACACTCCTAGGAGGAGAGGTACACATAAAGTATCTATAATTTGTAATGTGGCTGTATTCCACCAGAGACAGCAGGAGGGAGGATGCTTGAGCCCCAGGTACATGATAAATTGGACTTTGAGCAATATCACCAGGAACACAAGGTTTCTAAAGGAGAACAATTATTCTACCTGTAGCTATCTAATTTGGCTCAAAGTAGAAGGGAGAGGACTGGAGGGAAATATGAGGAAAAGAAAATGAGTTACAGACCAGACATGGTAGAACATGTTTTGTAGTGTTGTGTTTTTTTTTTTTTTTTACTTTTTATTGCTTCTTTGTGAGTTTCACATCATGCACCCAATCCCACTCTCCCCATACCTTCATATGCACCCTACACCCTTGCAACCTCCATGCTAAATGAAAACAAAAATAAATAAATAAATAAATAAGTACAAATAGAAGTAAAAACTCACCTTGGAAGCTGTGGTGTGTCACAAGGTATATACCCTTCTTGCCCAAACAGCTTTTCTTGCAAATGTTCTTCACAATGAGTTATTGGTCTGGTTCAAGGCCTCAGGCCTCTGCTACACTTTGAGTCACCTACACATCCCCACCTCCTGCCACCAGGGCCAACTCTATTGTGCCCTTACTAGGTAAGGGGTGGGGTGGGGGACCTCCTCCCAGTGCTGGGGAAGGGCGGGGTCAGTTGGTGGAGTATGATTTTATCCCAGCACTGGGGAGGCAGAAGCAGATGAATTGCTGAGTTCAAGGCCAACCTGATCTATATAACAAGTTTCAAAACAACCAACGCCCGTTATGTATCTATCTGTATGCATATTTTTCTTTTACCTATGGACTATCTTAAATAAATTGAGAACTATTAATAGTGAGTATTTAGAGCACTGTCTGGCAAGCACGTACCCTCAGTTGTTCCTTGGTATCTACAGTGGATTGGTTCCAGGGTTTAGCACAGATAGCAAAGGCCTTTGACGCCTGAGCCCCTGATGTAAAATGTTGGAGTATTTGCCATGTCATATGGTTTTCCCCTGAATATTGTAAATCATCTTATTTACAGAACCTAATGCTACATTATATCTGTACTGATAATTTTTATATTATATTGCTTAGAAATAATGGAAAGAATAAAGATTGAGCATTTCATTATTGAAAAGGTTCAAGAAACTTTTTTTTTTATTGTTTTCCATTTGGTTGAATCAATGGAAGGCCAATAGGAGCTTAGTAGTTACTAAACATATTAAATAAGCTTTAAATATTTTACCCTCATTTTGCCTTTTGTTGTTATTGTTGTTGTTGTTCTTGACTTCATAGTGTGAGTTCTAGGATCCAGAGTCACTGTAAGAAGAAAAGTCTCACCTCCATCTAATGTCACTTTCATGGTACCTACAAGATGCTGTAATAGCTTCGCTATGAAGCTTTCCCCAAATGCCTCATGTGTTGAAGGATTGGTTGCCACCTGGTGGCACTATTGGCAGCTGATTGGATCATGATGCACCAAATCCATCAATGAGTTAATCCATTGATGAGTTCATACCGAATAAGTTATTAAAGGGTAGAGCCTAAACGGAGGAATTGTGTCACTAAAGAGATACTATTGCTGGATTATATGACAAATTTATTTTTAGCTTTCTGAAAATTCTCTACACTAGTTTGTATAGTGGTGCAATCCCACCAACAGTAAATGAGGGTTCCATTTTCCCCACATCCTCTCCAGCATTTGTTCTCAGTCGTTCCCTTGGGAAATGCCTTAAGGATTCAGCATCCTACTCCACAGACAATTGCTCAGCCATGTTCATCGCTGATCTATTCACAATAGCTAGGAAATGGAAACCAGTTAAATGTCTTCCACTTAGCTTGGATAATAGAAAATGGCTAATGAAAATATGGTACACATGCACTATGGAATATTATTCATTTGTAAAGAAAAATTAACTCACTAACCTTACAGTTAAATAGATGGAACTAGAAAAGATCATATTGAGGAAGATAAATGTTGCATATTCTCTCATATTAGAGATTCCTAGCTCCAAGTCTTCAGATGTAATTGCCTAACGTGTAGTAACTACAGAACCCAGAAAAGTAAAATGGGACCATTGCCAGGTCGGAGCAGGGGTGGGGACTAATAGAGAGGAGAATAACAGGGTAGAAGTGATCTGACAGGAGAAATAGAAGAATGAGGGATATAGTTAAAGAGAGTAAGGGAGGTAAATACAAGAGAAGGTGGGAGGTGAGAAAATTTGAATAGCAAGATACCAATGATCTGATCAGAGAAATGAGGATGGGTTTTTTAGGGAAGAAGGGGACAAATACAGAAGAAAGTAGGAAATGAGTGAAATAATAGGAAGACTGTTTGAAAGGCCACAGAGAATTGTTAACTATTAACTATCAAAGAACTATAATATATATGTATAATTGAATATATTATATATAATTTTATATATATAATATATATAATTATATATATAATTCCATGCACAAATAATATATCTACATAGTTTTAATGATCTTTTCTCATCTGGCTGACAATGTATAACAGAGGAAGACCATCTAACAAAACCCCTATACCAGACAGGAGAAGCTCTCTTTTGATCTGTTAGCCGGAGCTGTCTGAGAAACTTCTAAAACATACAGCCTATTGCTGTTGTTTTTTGGTTACCCGTTAGATGTGGAAGGTAAATCTCTGTTGCTGAAGGCACCATGCACATCAGAACCAGGACCCAGAGCTTAGCTGGAACTGAACAGAGGCTCCCTCCCTGAGGAAGTGCTTTCATGGTACCAAAAGACACTATGAAAGGAGGAAGGCAGCCAAGAGCCCTACCCAGCTATGATGCCTATGAATCATATGAACAATGACTACTATGATACAATAACCCTAAAGGCAGAGAAGTGGCAAGCATACCTTGGAAGTAACCAATAGCTCCCTAACTGGACATAAGACCTGCTCAATAAGAGGGAGACTGTGCCTGATATTAGAAACCTAACTACCTACTCAGTGTTAGTGAAGTCATGGTCATTGCATGTCTCCATAGACATGTCCCACAGATAAAAGTGGTCTTCACCCATCATCTAGGAAACTTCACCTTGCAATGTACAGAGACCAATGCCAAAAACCACAACCAATCCAAATGCAGACTTGTGAAGTCCAATCCCAATGGCTACACTTGCAAAACGCTCTTGTACTTAAGGCTCAGTGAACATTATGGAAGAGGAAACATTGTAGAAGAGGAAGTGGAATGATTATAAGAGCCAGGAGATCATGGGATTTTCTATACGATTGTGTCTCCTAGTAATATCAGGAGCTATTCCCATAAAGTCTCACCAACATGGCTGCTGAAATGTGAGCTAAACATTTGAATGACACCAAAGAACATGCCCATGAGACCTCAACCCTACACAAAGAACTGAAGGCAACCAAAGAAAGCAGGGAAGAGCACACCAATTGGTTGTTGAGTGTCGAATGGTAAGTCCTAAAAACATACATACAGGTAGCATTATATGGACTAAACATGTTATATTTAAGACTATAAAACATATGCACATATGCATGCAATAACTAGTGAAAAGGAATTTGAATTTGAAAAGTCATGAATTTAAAGCTGAGCAGGGAAGGGTATATGAGAAGGTTTGGAGGGAAGTTAGGGAAGGAAAACACTGTAATTAAGTTATAATCTCAAATATATATATATATATGTATATATATATATATATATATATATGTATGTATATATATATGTATATGTATATGTATATGTATATGTATGTATATATATATATGTATATATATATATATTTGAAGGCTATATCTTGCCCAGGTCCTTCCTGTCCCCTCTCTCTTCTTCCTGGCTACCATGATTTACACGGCTTTGCTTGCACACATTCCTGTCACCAGGAAGATCTTCCTTCTCCCGGTCTGTACCAAATCATGAGCTGAAATCAATGAACTAGGAACCAAAATAAAGTTCTCCCTTCTCAAAGTTGCTATCATCGAGTATTTTGTTGCAGGATCAAAAGGGAACTAATGCACATTATGGAGGAGTCCTTTGTCACAGGAGAACAGGGCAAGTGTTTTAGGCCTCCCTGGTTTCAATCTAAGATAAGCTGACCTAACACCTTGAGAAATGAAGAGAGAAATATGAAAAGGAGGCTGGAGGGTCGTAACAAAAGGGAAAGCAAATGGTTGGATGTAAGTACATTTCTCTTCATCTGCTCATCAAATTCCATAACACATAGCTGAGTGATTTTCTCCCCTGTAATTTCAAGTTAACCTCTCATCTGCGCTGAGTCATTCTACTCTAATGAAACAGGTGCTTATTAACCACAGCAATGAGGACTGAAGTTGACTCAAGTACCTCTGTCTTCCAGAGTTGAAGTCTAAGGATGGTAACACAAAAGTCACATGAACAATTTGCCAGTTTTCCTCATTTCTCCTCCAAACCACATGGGGAGAGGGGTGGTAAAAGCAGAAGTGTACAGATGAATTGTTAACCCACTTTGAGCTCCCTCCCAGCAGGTGATCGATCAAGCTTCTAGCCACCTATCAGACCTCTCTGAATTCTTGAATGAAACACACACAAGCACACACACACATACACACACACACACACACACTAGCTAATTTTGATATGCTTAGCTTGCTCAATGGCTGGGCACTTCCAAACCTCCTAGCAGTTAGCACACATACACTCCCCTCTGGTATTCCTGAGTTAGCACCTTCTAAATCAATATTTTATCTTTGTTACCCTGTTACCTTTTGGGCAGCCCCCCCCAATAGGGTCGCTTTCCCTTTACATCTACATTGCTGGATGATTTCTCTCCTGCAGCTCTTAAATCTGATCTCTCTGTTTCCAAGTCATGGTGATTCTCCTGTTCTCCCACTGTCCCTTGCAATCTAAAAATCCCGCCTCTGTCTCCCTGCTCAGCCATTGGCAGTAAGGCAATTCTTTATTACCAATCAAAGCCAACTGGGGGCAGGGACCCTCAGCATCTGGAAGCGCAGCTTTTGGGAGCTGAATTAAGACAAAGCATTAGAACTAATCCCCAACACAGAAGAACATCTAATGGATAAATAATGTATTTTTTTAATCAGTAATAACTGATAACAGATGGAGCAAACCACACACCACAGTGTTCTGGAACTTACAGTCTAGCTGGATAACAAACATCAGACACATAATCTTTACTCCTATGATAAATTCTACAAAGAAAAAGTAAAATATGAAATAAATACAAAAAAAAAGTGAGAAATGTGGTCACTAAAGCAGCTCCTCCTCACATGAAGAAATCAAAGCATTTGATGGCAAAAAAACCTCTCAGTTAAACATCACACCTACAAAAATAATTGGAAGGTGCTGTTAACAAGCTTCGTAATCCCTCCATTCTAAATCATAAGCACCAAAGCAAAACCAATGAATGGAAAATATATTAATATTGTAGCTGCCTCAATAGGAAAGGGGAAAGGTCAGAATTCAAGTATTACTCCAGCAGCTTCTGGTACCTTGCTCCGCCATCCATTTCCTAAGATTGACATATTTATAGACTACCTTGGACTCATTCCACGGAGAGTATTGACAGAGAATACCATTCTGCACTTTCTCTGACCTCAATATAGAATTACTTTGTGATATCTGTTTGGCATTTATCCAATTATACAAACATGTTTGAAATACTTTGAAAGACCAGAATTTCCTAAAACCGAGGAAAGGTCTAAGGGGATATCTGAAGTACACCTAAGATGAGATTGTTATAACATAACATGAGAAGGAGCCAACATCCATCATGATTTTCAGAAGTTTGGGTTGGTGATGGTGCCAGCTACTCACTGTTTAGTAGCTAGCCACCAGTGGAAACAGTCTGTGAATAGGGTCTAGAAAGATTCAGCTTATGCTAGACCTCATCAGAGTGTCCTGAGTCATATAGTCTGATCTTTATACCAACATTGGAAATTAGATGCTAAAACCACCAAGCTCAGAAGGCTAAGAAGACGAGGCTATAATGCTGTCCCTACCCTCAAGAAGCTTATCATTTTGTCCTGAGAGTGTTATGAATGCCAAAGTAGAAAACATGATAGAGACTAACTGTTTACTAAGAAAGTCCCATGGCAAACTTGGTAAAGAATGACTGCTAGAGGTGACCTTCTTGAAAGAAATACTCATTTTGTTGTCTCTATTTGAACTAGTGAACTCTTTGAGAACATTTCAAGACCTTTCACTGTGAAAGCATGAGGTGAGTGACGCCACAATCCAAGGTCACATTCTTGTTATTCCTGAATGCCATATAAGTCAAGCTTATCCAAGAATAAAAAAATGTCCTGTGGCTTCAAAACTTGTTTGTGTTGTATATTTTGCACCATAAAGAAATAGGTGTTGCATGCCTATCCACTTCCAAACAGATTTTAAGCCAGCATCATATCTTGCTATGCAGAAAAGTGTCAAGTGGATTGGAAACTTTAATGATTCTCAATCAACTGGACTGAAAAGTCTCAATCCCTGGGCAAGGTCTCAAGGTCTTGTCACAGCATAGTGGTAGCTCCTGAGAGGATGATTACAACTTTTGTATAAAATAGCTAGCCCTAGGAGTGGCATTCTCAATCCACCTGTGATGATGGGTGTCATTTTTGTTTGTCTTTGTCTTGCTTGGTTGCTTGTATTCAGCCCACTGTAGACCAGTACATGGTTCAGCCGACGTGATTCTTATGTAACTTGCACTACCTATGCAAAATGACTTTTCCTGAGAAGATGCACATAAACACCCATTTACCACAGTTAGAACATCGTCCAAGCAAAGAAACGATTCCATTCTGATATGGCTGGGTGAATCATGAGTTTATTGAGGAGCTTCATAGGAGACTAGGTGAAGGTTTACTTACAAGAGCATGGATGACCCTTTGGACGCTTCATCATTGAAAATCCACATCTATCATAATTTCCAAAAGCTACATTACTAGAGCCATCCCTCATCTTCCCCAGTCAGCCTCGTACCTGTAATATACTCTAGCCCAGTAGTTCTTAACCTTTGGGTTGCAACTGCTTTGGGGGTCATATGCTCCTTTCTCAGAGGTCACCTAAGACCTCAGAAAACACAGACATTTACATTATGATTTATAACCGCAGGAGTATCAGTTATGAAGTTACAATGAAAATAATTTCATGGTTGGGTTCACCACAACATAAGGAACTGTATTAAAGGGTTGCAGCATTAGGAAGGTTGAGAACTGCTGCTCTGGGCTCTGGAGACCCCAAGCCGCAGTCTGCTGTGTCATGGGGGATTATCTGTGTCTAGGGTGGGGATGGAGGAAATAAGTCTTGGTAAGAGTTTAATGACACTTCCATACCTGCCTTCTACGAAGGAATGTTAATTAAGCCAAGTCTTGTGGGTCCTGTGTCAATAATCAGAGCTGTTCCAGAGCTGATCTGGTTTTAAGTTGACAGTGGCTATGTCATGCCTGGAGGACAGCGTTCTACCACAATCTACCACGCATAATGAGCAGACCATAACTACCGAGCTGGTCTGTACCCTCATCAGTGACTCACTGATCACTTGCTAGAATCTCATATCTACAGCAAATTGCTTTAAAGTTGTCGCAACACTCAGTTCCTGTTCTCATCCTACTGGAAGCTGAGAGTAGTTCTCCTAATGACACTGGCCCCCAGACGTCACTTAGGGAAGTAAGGCACAGAAGGTAAGCACTGATCTGAATCACTCCCCGAAGCCATGATGTGAGTCTAGAAGAGACCAAAGATGGGGTGACAGCAAAGACGACATGATGGGTAAGCAACCCTTACTACCAGCAGAGCCACACAGAGGCCTGTGAGGCAGCTCCCTCACTCCAGCTTCATTTAAAGTAAACGTTGTCTCTAGCCTGCAGCAAACACTCTCTATGGCTCTGCAAATAATTCCATAACTGAATCTGCTAGGAACTCTTGTGTGAAGTAATGTTAGGCTCACCAACGCTCACTTCCAGCTGGCATGACCTGTCCCCTAAAAGGAACAAATAAATATCCTCCCAAATCCTCTGAATATTTGAAAAGGAAACTTTGGATTCTTTAAGTTAGTTTTTCCTGCATTGAATCATGTCTGAAAATGGCACACATGTTATAACCAATTTATATACTTCATATGACACAAAAAAAAGAACGGTTTAGTGACAATATTAAGCATTTTGCCCTCAAATTGTTCAGATTAGTTTTCTCTAATGGAAGAGACTTTAGGAAGAGATGAAATACCATGGTTAATAACAAATATGTGATTTATCATGTCCTGAAGCAGTCCTGTTCTAAGGAAAGTTTTATCCCATCAGAATAAATGAACATGTGAATTGATCAGCTCATGTAACAGATTCAAATACATGTATTTATCTACTTCAATATTTATTTATTTCCAAATATTTAATTGAAAAATTATAATTATTCACT
The DNA here is from genome assembly GCF_008632895.1 of Mastomys coucha. Taxonomy (NCBI): domain Eukaryota; kingdom Metazoa; phylum Chordata; class Mammalia; order Rodentia; family Muridae; genus Mastomys; species Mastomys coucha. Next base: position 37,099,695 of record NW_022196894.1, on the reverse strand, counting down.
GTATACCATAGATGTAAACATTGTGTAATCACTACTGCAACAAATTAATGCACACATCCATAACTACTCATAGTCCGCCCACCCTACCCCACCCCCCACCTTGTGTGTCTGGTTGTGCAAGAAATAATTTATATGTTGAGTGGGGCCACTTTAAAAAAAAACGATAAACTGCTCTCCTCTCAAATTTCAACTAAACAATATACCATCATTAATCATAGTTACTATATGGTACATGAGATCCCAGGACTTACGAATCTGGTGAATGGAGGTACATTGGCCAAAGTCTTCGAGTATTTGGTGAAATCTTGCTGTGCCGCATATATAAGAAACCCATTTTAAGTATCTGCTTATCTACCTAGGCTTTATAAGAAAGTTCTGTTTGGTACTTATTTTACAGATTAAGAAAGAGGGGTTCATAAGGCTGAAGAAATATTGCCCAAGATCAAATAGCTTGGAACTTTCAAAGACAGCCAGGGTTTGAAGCAGTGTTGATTGCTAATTGCCGATAAATCCATCAAAGACAAATCCATTGCTTCCTGAGGTAAGGGATATTTGTTATTTGAATATAGTCTAATTTTCTAGGAGAGAGAGTTGCTTGTGAGGATGGGAGGTCTGGTTTAAGACAGATATTCCAACTCAAGAGGCTGACTCCAATTTACCACTTACAGACGTAATAGTTTAAGACTGATGGATAACATAGAAAATGTTTCCATGAAGGGCTAACACTGGCTTTCTGAATCTGACATAACTACTTCTTTGGAATGGGGCTATTTACTCTAAATCAGTTTTGAAAATATATATATATGTATGTATGTATGTATATATACATATATATGTATGTGTGTGTGTATATATATATATATGTATATATACATATATATATATATGCATATTTTTTCAGGTAGACTTTTCAGGAAGTTCTTAAGCAAACAATAATTACTTGCAGTATCATATTCCTGGTCAAAAGTTTCCAGGTAGAAGGTCACATGGCTGCAGAGTGATCTTTGTTGTAGACATACTTGTTTCAGTTCTCAACATTTAGTTGCTACCCAGGGTCCCAGCCACTCACTCCTTTCGCTCGGCTTCCCCTACTGAATGGCTTCAAGCATTCAATGGGCTAGCTAGCATGTGCACACATGCCTCATAAACTGTGACCCCTCTACACATGAGCTGGTCATGCTGTTAATAGTACAGTCCCCACAGCCATCACTTCTGGAAGGCTAACTACTTGTTCCAGAGCTTAATGACATGGTTGAGGAAAGCCACTGAGTCTTGTGGTTTTTGGAGGCAGAGCTCACCTTAAGTTAATCAGAAAGCAAGCTTGACAAAGGGATCAAAGAACAAGTTGGCACCAGCACAACCAACATTCTCCGCTTTACTGAGGAAATGAACGCCCAGATGTGAATTTATTGACTCTCCCTTAAGATGTTCTAATGGAATAAATTTTTGCTTTCTTGGTGCCTGCTAATTAGACAATTATTTAACTCTGTTTCTTTTTTTAATGACTCTCTGCTGTTGTTTGAAGACTTCTGTCTATTATTTGTAATAAAAACCTCTGTCACATTTTTGCCTCATTATCCTTAACAAATAGTGCATTCCCCAGCCCCAATCCCTGGCTCCCTTAGTTCTCCCTCCCCGTGCACCTCCTGAGTCTAGAGCTCCCAGAGTTTCAAAGACCAGCTGTTATCATTTTGTTGACTGAGAGATTTTTTAGAAACTTCTATCACAGGCACAAGGCTCCGTGGGGGGCTGTTGAATTAAATATCAGCTCTTCAAACAGGAATTAGCTCAGAGAACAAAAACAGCAGGAATACAAGGGACAAACATGGGCAAATACTGCAGTCCTCCCACTCAGTGACTATGAAGCTGGGCCTCTCTCTGGGCCCTAGGATTCACACTGAGTTCCAGGGCTTCAGCTGCACTTAGCCTCAGGGAGTTGGCAATGCTCTTTCTAGGACTGGAGACCAAGTTCAGCCCAGTCCTGGGTCATTCATTCAGTTCATCCATCCACTGAGTCAGTTTCACTTGGGCATCACAAAGGATCTTCAATGGGAAAACATTAAAATAAAGGTAATAAATAGTTGTTGAGTCCAGTTACGTGCCAATGTCTGCGTGCAAGGTAGTTACTATTTCATGATCCTCACTTGATAGCGACCCTAAAGAAACCAAATCCTTGCTACTCCAGGGATGGCTATGATTGGCTTCTTGGAAGTATAGGTCATAAAGTCTCAGAGGTCCTTTGCTTGGGGCAGATAGGCTTGATTTACTGCTCTGTTGTCTTTGAAATTCTCAATTACGAAGTCCAAAGGAACATGAAATATGTACAGAAAGAGTGCTGTGAGTATCATAGGTAGATATTCATACCCTGTTCACATCTAGCATTTATGTTACTTATAAACACAGAATGGGGCAACTGATATGAAGTTCAGGGAGCATCGAAGCAAGACAAGGTTAAGAGTACTGCTAGGATCCCAAGAACGGGCGCTGAACACAGAAGAAAAACAGAGCAATCCAAGAAAACAAACTGCCAAGATAACCTTGCATCTATCTCTCTGTTAACAGCCACTTAGAGCTGAAAATGACTTCAACAAAAGGAGAGGTGGGACAACAGCCTGCAGCTCATTTTCCTTCCAACGCTTCCTTGCTCCTTTAAATTACTGAACCCATGGGTAGAGGGTATTGTAGCAGACGTATCAAGAAATGGAAGCTGTTGAGTTAGTTTTCTATGGCCGCTCTGGTATGAATGAAACGCATACAGATGCACCTGAGTTCATTGACCTTGTGTTTCCCTTTGAAAGTGACATTATATGGTAATAAATGACCACTTTGTACATAGCTCAAAACTTCTGTTCTTTCTTTCTTTACCACAATATTAAATAAAAAGATACTCCTTGAAGAGCTGTAGGTATGACTTGTGGAGAAGGAAACAATGGTTAACATAGATGGTCCTCTCATCTCGCTCTGGAAGAAGTGGGCCCACACTTTGGGTTTGCTCTAACCCTGAAGCTCTCACGTGCTTGTACTTAGTGTCACGTGCAGCTTTTGAGAAATGGTGAATATCCCCAGACCCGTTAAAGCAGAAACTATGGTTTACAGCAATCCTCACCGGGAGCCTCCTACGCTATGCCCGGTGCAGTTTGAGAAACAGAGGATCAGACTGTGTCCTTGATGATTCATTTTCCATCAGAGGACATCGGATCCAAACCAAACCCAGCAGTCTGCCTTGAACAAGAGTGAGAAATGATTCCACTCCACGGTAGGGCTGGGGAGTCAAACTTCTCTTACCCCCAATTTGCAGAGGTAAAAACCGCTTAGAGAGGTCAGTGCACTTGCCCAACAGAGGGAGTTGTCAGCTAATGAGCCATAAAATAGGAATTACAAGCAAAAAGTGCCTGGTCCCAGATATAAGTTCTTTGTTGAAATCAAAAGTCTCCAAACCCAAATGAGCAGAAGAAATGACTAGAATGACTGTTGGATGAAGATTCCTGAGCCCTATATACAGAAAGCCAAAGGCTCTAGGTTGAGAGTTGAAAAATAATATGTTTGAGAACCGTGGTTCTCAGACCATCAAGGAGTCTCAGCAGGTTAAAAATCCTTGTGTGCAAGGTTGATGTCCTAAGTTCAATCCCTAGAACCCACACAAAGTGGGTAAACACTGACACCAACGCCACACATCAGCAATTACATAAACCTTGCTAGGATTGAGACAAGGACATTTGAACATCAAACTGCCTGTGAACTACTCTCTGAGGACATCTCGGTGATCACCCAGAGTGGGGACTCTGCTTGACACTGGAAAACAAGGACCTGTCTCCTGAGGCTTCCCATCGGGCTCCTGTGCACACCAGTTAGAAAGAAGTGACTAAGAAGCAAACGAAAAGTATGGGGTTTCAGAAAACTGATTTCATATCTAGAGCCAGTCTAATCAAAATGTTCCATAAGTAAAGAAAAAAAAACAAGACATTTTTGTACCCAGGATCACTGGTGTAAATTGTGTTACTAAACATCTAAAAATAGGGGACTGGGAGGATCTCTCTGGTGGGTAGAGCGGTTGCCCTGCAAACATGAAGGCCTGAGTTCATGCCACAGCATTCACAGTTAAAAGACTTAGTATAGTGATGCATGCTTGCAATTAGCACTGGAGAAGCAGAGACGGGAAGATTCCTGACACTCTGCCTTGACAAATCAGTGAGCCCCAGTCTCAGAAAACTTGAGAGACCCTGGTTCAAACCACAAGGTGGATAGTGCCCAAGGAACTGATTGTGAGCTGAGGTTGCCCTCTGCCCTCTGACGTGCTTCTAAGCATGCGTACAGTCTAAAGCCTATCAAACAAACATCGGTAGCCCCAATGCAGGAACACTGGGTTAAATGTTTATGTCTGCTTCTAAATTGACATTTTATCTCCAGAAACAATGTCACTCACTAGTTGATCTGGAACCCTTGCCAGCTGTCTATGATAAGAGACAGCTGTTATCAATCACTGTCAAGGCGACTATGGGTATGTCAACCCAGGGTCCACAGAGACCGAGAAAGACAAGAGAAGAGCCAGAGGCTTCTGCTGAGAATCTCAGAAGCTCAAGTTTAGATCACCAGAGGTCAAGATTAAAAAAAAAAAAATTAAAAATCTCCAATCTGCCTACAGTGTCCAGCCTTCTACAACTATTTTCAAAACTCATCTGGAGTCGCCACCTGCATATGAATCAGCTGGGTGCTGGTTTAAACTGCAACATCTCCTAATTTCAGCCCAGACCCCAAGATTAACATCTCCTGGGGATGATGCCATTAAAGACAAGTTCCCTAATGATTTGTGTGCTCATTAAAGTTTGAAAACAGCTGTTCAGATAGTTCTATCCCAATGTAAGGCAGAGGCAAGACCACCAAGCGAATGTCACCCTGGGGACATTGTGATGATAAAACAGCTGGTTTCCCCCCTCCCCAGAGAACAGCTAATATCTTTAGGCCACCATCTTTCCTGTCTACTATAAACTGTTAGAGATCCTATCTCAGAATTTAAAATATTAAAATGGACCCTAGATATTTTGAAACTAATATGACCAATATTCAGGCTATATTGACTCACACATAAACCAAGACAAATCCCACTTGTTCTCTCTGAACTACGCCTAACTGGCTTTCCTTCTAAGGTATCTTCATGCTACAAACTGACATCTCATCCTGTTTAAGAATTTTATTCATCAATCTGAAAAGTGCCATGTCCTTTACCTTTCCTCCTCCTCCTCTTCTTCTTCTTCCCCTCCTCCTCCTCCTCCTCCTCCTCCTCCT
>NW_022196894.1:37092052-37094378 GCF_008632895.1 Mastomys coucha | reverse complement strand
CTTCTTTTTCTTCTTCTTCAGGTACTGCCTTAATACTGTGTTTACATGTGTCTTATATACCATGCATTATTGTTTGGGTATAAATATTTTTAGTGCATATTTCTAGTGGAGTTGTGAAATGCCTAATTTTGATTCTTCTTTGTTCATCAAACATGAAGCATTTTTAAAATGTGCTGATTATTATGTGTCTCTCCTTTTTTCCCCACTCTCACCCCTCCTCTAATTTGCATATTTTACAAACATTCCTTTTTTTTCTCCACATTAATTTCGAACTGAAAGGAGACCATCCACTAACCCATTAGAGACACACAAAATACAGGAGAGAGTTTTTAAGTCTCTCTCAATGTCCATCAATAAGAATCTTAGTAAAAGTGTTATTCCAAATAACAACAATGCCTCATTTAAACCATTTATCTTTTAAGAGCACTTCTTTCCTTCTCAGGCTGAATGACCCTGTGATGTGGGGAATATCATTCCCCAATAGACTAACAAATAGACTAATTCTGCATTCTATTCTATGGATTCCTTTTGCTTACAGCAGTACTTGTGTTGCTGAAGGTTGTCTTCCTGAAAACGACTGAGACTATCCAAAATAAACCTCTGAGACCATCTAGCATAAAGCTGCCTGAATCCGTAGTAAACCCTAAACATTTTATGAAAGAGAAAACAGAGGTCTAAAGGGCTTCAGAACTTGCCCAGAGACACATACTACCTACTGCCTCATTGCTGAGTCAGTCACCCCAGGTGTCCTGACTCCCTGGGTGGCTCTTTCTAGTGCCCACACAAGCTTTCCTCCCCTCAGAAAAAAGGGAGACTAGGAACTTCTCTTGCAGCTGACTCCTCCTCCCCGGCCTCTGATTCTCTGCAAGAGGAGCACACAGACCCAGTCTGTATTGGCGCTTCAGAGCTACAAAGCTTGCATTATTTAACACTGGCTTGAGCTATCTAGGATGGAAAATAAACAGCGCTATAATAAAATCCATAAAATATACCAAATTGGATTTTTTTTTCAGAGATGGCTCCAAGCACAAGTTGGTAATCAAAAGGTTTTCAAAAAGACTGGAAATGGTGTTTACTGTGTGGAAATTTCCTTGAATCCAGAGTATCCCTGCCGTCTATCATCTAGCTGAATTCTTTCAAAGAGAATGAGTTGCTGTGATTCATAAGGAAAGGGCCATTTACAAATGGCCTCATAGAGAATGCTTTCCCCTCACACACTTGAGCTAGCATACTTCTGTGAGGAAGCCTCAGCCCTCAGATTTTCACATGGCTCCAGGCTAGCACCAGTCACTAGGTAGACAAAATAGAGAGCATGTTTTCTAACAAGGTGAGGAAGCTGTCAGTGACAGGGGCATCAGGGCTTGTGTACCACTAGGTATAGATCCACTGAAAATTAAGCTTCCCTCTTCTCACACATTTGGCTCCAGCTCAAATTTACCACTACTTATTGCCTCTCCTAAGTCACATGGAAGTGTAGTCAAATGTGGATAAGAATTAGCACAGAGAATTTCCATTACAGTTTCCATTAGTATCGTTCTTTTAGTAAGGGACATTTTCTAGGGTTTGTGGGTGCAGATCAGTTGGCAGAGTGCTTGCTTACTCAGCTTGAAGCCGTAGGTTTGATAATCAGCAGTGCATAAAGTGGGTGTGATGGTATGCACCTGTAATACCAGACTCTACTTCAGAAGTATAATTAGGAGAATCAGGAGTTCAAGGTCATCACTGGCTAGATAAGAAGTTTGAGACCCTGTCTAAAAAAGACTAGAGGAAGCCCCTAACACCTCTTTTCAGGACTAATAAGCCTACCTCTTTTTGCAACTGAGTTCCTAATGAAATCACTGAAGCATAGTGCTTAAAAGACCCAGAATGGTGATGTAATGGTAGTCAGGACAACATCAATTTTAGAAAATTCTGGAAGACAGAGGAAGGTAGGAAGGACAGTGGGAAAATCACCCCCACACAGTTGTGGTCCTAGGAAAAGCTGGAGACAGTCCAGGCAAATAGGCTGTGAGGCAACTAGATAGATTCATTGGAGAAGTCTTGTCAAAGCCAAAGAAATGTTGACTCTTCCCTGGTGCACAGAACACAAAGGGCAGAACCTATGTCTGCTGGGTTAAAGCTTTATAACAACTCTCTAAGAAAAACAGACAACTGTTTGGATGTCAACAGTTCTCTTGGTGGTACACTGAAAATGTGTTGAATAGTCCCATTGCTGTGCCTCTAGTGCTTGCAAGAAATGTGGAGGAGAGGAAAGACATGAAAAGGAAGAAGAAGAAGAAGAAGAAGAAGAAGAAGAAGAAGAAGAAGAAGAAGAAGAAGAAGAAGA
>NW_022196894.1:37082654-37091580 GCF_008632895.1 Mastomys coucha | reverse complement strand
GGAGAGGGAGAGGGAGAGGGAGAGGGGGAGAGGGACTAACAAGGTAACTGAATTAACATGGATGGGGACTGCAGGGGCTACGTATCAATGCTTTAATAATCTAATCAATGCACTCTAAAAAAAAATCAAAGAAATATTAACTTTCCTAAAACAAGACATGTTGATTCAAAAGCCAAATCAAATGGACCAAGACATTGAAAATGTAGAGAGAAAAGTTAAGTGATATAGGTGATAGAGTCAAGAAATAGAGTATCTACTCCATAAAACCTCCAGAAACAAAAATGAACAAAAACTAGAGACAATGTGTGTGTGGAGAGAGAGAGAGAGAGAGAGAGAGAGAGAGAGAGAAATTGCATGTGTGTCCATGTGTATATGTATATAAATAAAACCTTCCGAAGTTTGAGACAAGAATTTTCAGAGTAAAATTTCTGAACTACAGGTCCAGTGAAAGACCCTGTCTCAAAAACTAAGGTAGAGAATGAGCTAAGAAGACACCAATGTTAGCCTCTGGCCACCAAACATGAGCACACAGGTGAGCAGCCCCACATGTATACCTCACACACCGCACACACAAACCCACAAATATACTAAAAGCTGATGCAGCAAAATTGAAAAGTGATACAAAATATACTACAAGACATAAGAATTTAGTGAATATGACAGAGAAGACATGAAGAGAATAAAAGGTTATTGAGCAGTGTTCCAGTAGACCTTGGTGGATGGGGTTGTCAGTCACCAATACCATTTCCTTCTCTATGACCAGGTGCTAAACTTCATGTGATAGTGAATAATTTCATGGGTTCATATCACAGAAAATGCTGCTTGGGCTGAGCAAGCCATGGAGAACAAGCCACTAAGTACTGCCCCTCCATAGCATCTTATCAGCTCCTGCCTCCGGGAAAGAAGATGTTGCTTGGAGGTTGAAATTTGTAATAAACCTACAGTCAAAGCATACAAAGTTGTCATCTTATAATAAAACATAAATGTAAAGAAACAATTTTAGTAAAAAAAAAAGTTGAGGCAATAAAAAGAGGGAAGAAAGACTGGAAGAAAATACAAGAAAAATAAATAGTTCAAGTTTCATCTTAGGAAATCAACCCATACAGTCTAGCACTTTAAAAAATGCAAGAGGCAGATCTAAGTGTGCTCTTACTTACCTGTAATCCTAGCACTTGGAAAGCTGAGACAGGAAGATCTGAATTTCCAGTACAGCCTGAGCTGCATAGGGAGACCTTGTCTCAAAAATATAGTAATAAAATAAGGTAACAAAAATCATATAAGTATACTTTAAGGTAGTTATAATATCTGAATGACTAAATATCAGATTTTCTTAAAGAACACTTTCTAAGAGGTTAAAGAAAAATATTTCATATGTTCTGCTCAATTTTTCTATAATCCTAAAAGTGCTCCAAAAACTAAGGCCGATTTTACTAATAAAAAGAAGAGGTTTCCTGCCTAGAATAGGTGGGTGGCCTGCCTGTGTGGTCTGAACACTTTTATTATAATTAATAATAAGCTCACTATAGAACAAGTATTAAATAACATATGTAAAGAGATTAGCGAGCTCTTGACAAGCGTATTTTGGTCTTTATGTGGTGATTTATATATTCCTCTTAGGCTGGGAACCCTTGGAAAACTTGCCCATGTGCTTCCTATCGTGATGCACACAGCACTTGGTTCCTTGGGACAACTAAATTGACTATTTGCTGAAGTCTTAAAGAAATAAAAGCACAAAGGCACAACCATTGGTGTTCCTTACTGATTTGTCACCTCTCATCGGTCACACATATGATTTGCGGTAAGACAGATTTGAGGAAAGACCGAGGTCACCTTTGTCATCCTCTGCCTGCCAGGCTCTTTCCTCCCAGTGGCTTTCTGGCTTGGATTATATGAACTTGAAGCCCTTGGCCAGCCAGGGCCTGGCAATAACTGGACCTTCTGCACACCTAACTTGCCACTTCTTGCTCTGAAGTGCAATGACTTTAAGATTCTTTGTCTCCAGATGTCCTCCATTACTGTCAACACCCCTCTGTCCTGGCTCCCACTTCCTATTCTCCTGTTCCTCACCCTTCCTTCCTCACCTGTATCCCTCCCTCTCCATCACCACACATGCCCATCTATTTTGATCTCTCTCTCTCTCTCTCTCTCTCTCTCTCTCTCTCTCTCTCTCTCTCTCTCTCTCTCTCTCTCTCTCTCTCTCTCTCTCTCTGTTTCTCTCTCTCTGGCCATAGCATTATTCTGCCAAACATTTTATTGTTAGGTCTATTGATTAACGTTTCATTTTCCCTGATCTTAATTAACTTATCATTCATTCTGCTCCCATCTAGGCCTGTTGTAAAATGCAAATAATAGATACATTGCTGATAAAGCTATTTGTAAATCAGTGTTCTGTAAACTGTCTCATATTTCAAAGGTACCAACAGAGCTTGCCAGATAAAACAATCCTATAATGAAAAATTAAAACAATTCCCAATGTTCATTTTTCTGTATCTGAAGTTTCAGATATGGGTCACATAAAAAGAAGCAACTTCATTTCAGTGTCAGTATTAATACCTTTCAGTCAAAACTTTGGTTGATTACTTTATAATAGATATTAGACATCAAAATATAGTCTATACAAGGGATTAATGCCCCCTCCTTATGACTCTCCTATATGTAAATGAAGATTGGGAGATAATGAGTGAGAAACTGTTCTCAAAATCTGAAAATATTAAGGCAGAAAGTATAAAGGCTATTCATTGTATATGCGCATGTATACTTACTGTTAAAATATAGGCAGTTTTCTAGTACTAAAGATTAAAAACCTGATTAAGACACACTGCTTTGCCTTCAAGGGCTCATAGTTTCTAACAAAGAACACAGATACACACACACAAGCATGCAGGCACACACAAAACAATGTGTAAGTACTATGAAGAATACGGGGGGGGGGGAGAGAGAGAGAGAGAGAGAGAGAGAGAGAGAGAGAGAGAGAGAGATTCCAGTGGCACCAAGTGCAGAAATTTTCACAAGAGCAGAAATTAAATCTGTTTGTTGTTCATTGTTTTATTACGAGCATTTAGCACTCCCCTCCATCCTGGCTCCCACTTCCTATTCTCCTGTCCCTCGCCCTTCCTTCCTCACTTGAATCCCTCCCTCTCCATCACCACACATGCCTATCAAACACACCACAGATATTTCTTTATTAGGGACAAGGACACATGGGACTCTATCTTTAGCTTAGTTTATTGCTGAAGGGAGAGTCATTTGTTTTCTGGGTGTAAGCCTTTGGCAAGTTATTGTGATTTGAATAGGTTTGGTCCCCATAGATTCAGGTGTTTGAGTGTGTGGCCCACAGTGGGTGCCACTATTAGGAGGTATGGCCTTGTTGGAGGAAATGTGTCGCTGTGGGGGTAGATGTTGAGGTCTCCTATGCTTAAGCTCTGCTCAGTGTGGAACTTCAGTTTCTTCCTAGCTGCCTGCCAAACAGTCTCCTCCTGGCTGCTTTCAGATGAAGATGCAGAAGTCTCAGCTCCTCCAGCCCCTTATCTCCCTGCACACTGCCATGCTTTCTCCCGTGATGTTAATGGACTAAAACTCTGAAACTGTAAGCCAGCCCAAATTAAATGTTTGCCTTTATAAGAGTTGTTTTGGTCATGGTGTCGCTTTACAGCAACAAAACCCTAACAAGATAGTTGTCCAGGCTCCAGGAAATAAGCCTACACCCATACATATGCAAGCAAGCAACTTGGTGAGAGCTAGACAGATAGATGACAGACACATAGACAGATGCACAGGCAGACAGGTACATAGGTAGATAGAGATATGGTTGTAGATATAGAGGACTTAGATAAAGAATGACATGAAAGCAGGAGTGGCAGATGTTGAGAAAGAGGGGGTTCCATAGGGAATAAGAGATGGATACGAGAAGAGAATAAACAGAGTATGAATATGTTCAAAATATATCATATATGTGTGTATGAAATTATCAAATAAATACAAAATTGGTTTTAAATATTTTTATAAAGTTGTTGAATGATCCACTCTGCTTTGCTGGTAGCTACAGACTAGTGAGGGTATCCATGAGAGCAAGACATATAAACTGGTCTCCAGGCAGAAGAGCTATTCTGTAGGGAGCATAATTGAAAATGGCATCCCAGGAAAAAGCAACCATGAGTTTAGGGAAAAGAGGTGTTGAAGATTAGTGTACCCTTAAGAACTGCAAGTGACTTGCTGCCCGGCCTCGAGCCTGTGCGTGTCTCTCCTCACAGCCTCTCTCAGAACACCAAGCTGAAGAAGAACCCAATTTCATTCATGTGCAGCACACCAACTCTATGTTCTCCTCATGGCTTTCCATGTATATGCACCTATCAAAGAGTTGCTTCCTGTCTCTTTACGTTCCTGTACCTAAATTAGTTTCTCGGGAGTCTGTCTACATGTTCTTTCAACTCCCAGGCTCTTGTTATATTTATATTCATAAATCACTTACTTACCTCTGTAGTGTAGGCAGTCCCCTAACAGGTTTACCAACAAAAATAGATGCTGTCTCAAGCTCCCTGTCGTCCCTGGTGGAGATGGTACATAGTGGGTGTTCATGGGCTGCTGGAATTTGTGTACCGCATCTTACTTCACTCTATTCTACTGTTTTTTAAGGCTTCAAAGTCCTTGGATTTTGAATATTTCATCTTCCATGTCTCCAAGTCTGAGCTCACAGCATGAAACAGAACAAAATTCTTCTTAGACTCCTTGTCACCATTTCTATTTCAGAGAATCTGAGACCAGCTTGGAAGGGCTTTCTCCTCTCCTATGGTAACTCATATATCTTAGCATTTGCTGAAATGATGTCCCTTCTCCAAAGCTGATGAGGAGTTGTGTTTGTCACAGCAGGGTAGAATGCTAAGAACTTGGTTTTCAGCCTTAGCCCTAGGGAAAGCAGGAGCAGTAATCGAGGCCACAAGGCAGACCATAGAGCACATAGCTTTCTGGATAGACAAAGCAGAAATTTAAATGCCATCTCTATCTCTTATTAGCCAAGTCCCTGCCTAGCCCCAAAGGCCTTGTGGCCTGCAAATGGCCTTCTTCTCACCCTGGGGTGAAGTAGTTACACGAGATCCCCTAGCTGTTGCAGTGTGTTAACCTAACAGTAGTTAGTGCAAAAACAAAAAAGGTACCCTTGGCTTTCACCACCTCAAGTCCTCCTTAGGCAAGAGCCATATGTTCTCCAAAACCACCTTCATCTAGAGGCATGGCCTGCTCTAATGGCTTCAGAATAGTTTCTCATCAAGTTTCCAGCCAATCACACCCCAAAGTAAAATTTTAACCCACACAGCTTCTGTCACATGCTCAGTACTTGCAGGGAGGACCTGAAGTGACAAAGGCTCTTTGCAAAGCTTAGATTTGCTTCTCAACTTCCCTCTCACCCCTCAGGAAGGCTGCACAAGAAGAACACTCAAGCTGCCCTCCATGGATGTGGCTTGCCCAGTGAAGAAAGGTCCAGTTACACTGTTCTGTAATGCACAAAGATGTCTTTTCAATCATATAAAGATGCTGTGCCAACAATGGTCCTTCAAACAAGCTGGAGGTACTCTAGACCAGCCTCCATGCACCTGGCTCAATCTCCACCATCTGTCTATCCAGTTCTCTCTTTCCTTCTGTTCTCTTCCATTCATCTTATTCATTCTTTTCTTCCTTATCTTGTTCTCTAGGCTTCCATTGCTCTTGCATCCCTTGATTGTTTTATGTGATTATAAAAGCTGTACATTCCATCTTGAATTATCGTAGATGGCCTTGATTCTGCCCCCTAGTAACTTGAAGCCAATCAAAGCATCAGAAAGCACTGTACAGCAATGTGTGGGAAGTCATTTTCTAAGAGCTAAAATACGCACCCAATTTACATGGCTATTTGCATCTGTGTATAAATTATACATCAATATGTATCCTCCCAACACAGTGAGTTACTAAAATACTTTTGCTACTTTCAAACTTGTCATTGCTCAATTTTCCCTCTCTTCCTTTTGCTATAACACCCACATACATCTTTTCATTCCTTGGGATAAAAAAGAAGAAAATAGAGAAAGAATAGGTAATAACTAAATAGAGGATGAAATGGAACAAAAGAGAAAATAAAGATGAAGAGAAAAATATCAATGAGAAAATAAATCTATAAAAGAAAGGGATCTATGAAAGAATTTATCGATATGGATTATATATAGATAATTATATATGGATAATCTAATGGATTAACCAAGGAAAGGAACCCACGGCTGTGAGCATGCAGTCATGGACACACCAATCTATTCTCCTGAAAGAAAATAAGGATGAAGTCAAATATAGACAATTTCTACATATTTTATTAGTGAGTGCAGGTTTAAAATAAATTAGGGTTTCAGAGTGTCCTGATGCTTTTACTTTGCTGTAAATATGTATGTAGATTTAGCCTTTTAACAGGAGGCATGCATCATAAAACAAGACAGCTGTTTATGCCCACATTAAACTGGCTTTGGGCAATGGTACTGCAAAAGATTCACCTAAGAACAAATGTGTAATAGAAAATGCCCATCAAACAAATCGTCCTCATTGACATAGTCTTCTCCCTACCTTATCCCATTGTAACCTAATCCAGGTCTCCAGTCAGCCACATGTCTGCTTTCCCAAGGAAAACATATTCCTTCTTCTAGGCACCTAAACTTGAAGAACACAGGGTAGATTAAGATCTTCTAAGCTGTGGAAGCACCCATCTCCAGCCATCTTCCAAAATTGCAGAGTAAAAATAACTAAGTAGAGGGTATAAAGTTCACAACACATCTATGCCTAGGTTCTGATGGGCGGCGCTAGCTTCAAGTCACCTATGTTGCTGTCCATGGTAACTCCTAGATGCCCATGGATCCTTAGTAATGAGCTCCTCCTGTTGGCTCTAGTCCATTTGGGGTGAGCTTCTATAATTTTCCACCAAAATGACTTTGACTATGACAATTTAATCCAATTAATTTAGAGGAATTTACATTTTGGGTTTGAAATTCCCAGCAATTTGCAATAGATTCAAAATGTTTTTGTGGTTAATAGGATGATTTTCTTTCTACTACTAAGCAAATTTGAATTCTTCAGGATATAGCTAATTTGTGTAAGGAATGTTTCTTAACAGTGTTATATTTTCACTCATAGTACTATCAGAGACTGTGTGGACAAGTATCCGTTTGTTTTGCCAAGAAGATTATGACTGTGTGAATTACAATACATCTTGCAAACTAAAATACGTTGAAGTTCAATAAAATTCTCACCCATGGGTCTCACTTTTTCATTTCTGCCATCAAAATACCAATACCTCATTAGCTGTGAACAAACATTGGAAATGTGCTAATTCATTTAATAAATGCATGGAAAGAGCAAAGACATACACACACACAAAGAAAACGAAGCAGTCAGAAGTAGGCGATGCTAGTAACAAAGGATAAATTTGATGAATTCTTCAGGAAGGGCTTCAGGCTTGATAAGTAATTTATTGCAGCAGAAAAGAAAGTACCATATGGTGAGAAGATCAAAGAACCTCGGAGAGGAATCTGGACCAGCCAGAGCAGAGCTGCTCTCTCCGTTGTCCCTGTATGGAACATGCGGAGGTTCATATCAGGATCCCACAGTGCATTCTTTCTCCTTGGCTGTTTGACCACAGGACAAAGCTAATATGGGACAAAATGCATTTCCTTCACATCGTGTCATACAGAATCAGAAGTTCTCAGCCAATGCTCTTTGCTTTCCAAAACTTGCCAATTCATTCTAGTAATGTTTATGACAACAGTTTTGTTCCTATGCTGTACAGGCATAGACAAGAAGCCATACATCTGACTAAGGAGCTTGGTTCTCACCTTTAGCAGATTCAGGTTCTAGGCCTGTGTCTACATTCTGGTGTTTCAGTTTACTGTACTAAGATAACTGAAGTTGGATTAAAATGGATAGGACTATGAGTAATTATTGATAGTCTATATTTACCAGGGACTGCTAGATGGCATATGTATACATATTTTGTACATATGGATATGTGCATATTTATACAGAGAATTACATATGTTTTATGGAGAACATACATAGATATGTTTTCTATGTATCTATATAGCAGACATTCCTCTAACTATTGCATAGATTGGCAAGTTAAATTTCAAAAACATTGACAAATTGCCCAAACCATCTAGCAGTTGAGGGACTCAGGATTAAAACTAAGTATCTCTGAATTCAGAGCTCATTTATTCCCATTGCCTTTGTACTTAACATAACCTATACTAAATTGCCTCTGGAAAGGTATTTATTCAATCACTTGATTATTTAGTAAATTTTATTTCTTGAGTAATACCATATTGTATAACTTCAAGACACGATTTGCAATGTGTCCATATTAATCACTCACCGCTGGATCAACACTGGAACTACAAACCCAACAGACTCTGTCGATTTATTTTTATTAAATTATTTTATTTATTTACATTCCAAATGACCCTGTCTATTTTTGCATGAGTTTTTCTGAATGAAACCAAAGTAAAGAAGAAGGTTTTTTTTTCCTCCAAGAATCCTCCAGTCTGTTTGGGAGATAAATAAAACACCCATTAACCAAACTAAACAAAACACAGGGATGCTTCAAAAAATGTGGATGTCCAGAAGACATTCCAAAGCAAGCACCCAATTTCCCAAAAGGCTGCTTGAGGAGATTAATAAAGGAGCCCTTTAAATACCATAGCAATCTGCCAACTGCACAGGTGGCCTGACATGGCCCACTGCTGCCAAGCACATTCAAAGACACCACAAGGAAGCGAGACGAATGAGAAAAGCATTTTTACATTTTTTAATCTTCTGTGATGATTTATCCTCTGTTCTGAGTGGAAGCAACCCAGACTCCCTCTTCCTCAGAGCATTACCTCCTCCCCCATTTTAACACATACAGATTCTCTCTCTCTCTCTCTCT
>NW_022196894.1:37072684-37082644 GCF_008632895.1 Mastomys coucha | reverse complement strand
CTCTCTCTCTCTCTCTCTCTCTCTCTCTCTCCTCTCCTCTCCTCTCCTTCCTCCATCCCCTCCCTCTTTCTCCAATTTAAATGTATAATTCTTCTGTGTTCCTCTTCATTCAGGTTCTGGTGACTCAATTAGAAAATGTAAATATGTTCTCTTACTACCTGCCCTAGCTCAGTGATTGCCTGTCAAAAGGCTGGCAACAGATGAAATTAAAGGACATTTGAAAAGACGTGTGATTCTAAGAATAGACATTGGGGAATATTAACAAGTAATAAATCTGTATTTGGTTACCAAGTAAACTTAGCTTCATGTTATTTCTTTTGCTCACGGGTACATGATAACACAGTTATGCCTATAAAGTATATTAGGTCAGGGATTCAATTTTGATATTTTCCCATATCTAATGTTATCTATTACTACAGTTCCATAGAAATATTAAATTGATGCTAATCATATAGATATTTGAATGCACATGTACACAGGTTTGGCTCCTACACAGAGCTAAACTGTCTTTCTTCTTTATGTCCCCCCCCCTTCCACTGGTATCTAAGTTTTAACTCTAACTAAAGAAGGAAGATATTAATTTTTTGGTCTAGTAGTCAGAAGATTAGAAACATTAAAACAGATGCATCACAGTCGTGTTTATTTGAGGTGTTTTTTTTTAATCTAAAGACCAAAAGGGAGCTAATCTAATTGGTAGGTATTGGAAATGGGGCCGCATTCTCAAACAGGCAATTGCCTTCCTGCTAGTGCTCCTCTCCTGCTTTATCCAGCAACTCATCTTTGCAAATGCAGGGTTTGCTTTATAATCTGAAGACATCTTCCCTGTCACTCAGCCGTGCAGCAGTGGTCCTCGATGGCATGCCATGTCCTTTCACAGGTGGCTACACACAGAGAGAAGACATCAGTCAATACCAGTGGGAAGAAACACCACAAAACAGGAAGTTTTGAGTCAAGTAAGGATTAAGTGTGAAAGGTTGCTTTAGTTAAGGGAGAAAGGAGGATGGGAAGATAGCACAGAGAAGGGAGGAATTCCACCTACAAAACAATGCAGAGCAAAGGGAGCCAAAGCAAATGATGCCTGGTCCCTATCAACCACACATCCTAATTGCTACAGTTTGAATCTTAAGCATGCCCCCAAAGGTCAAAAGTCTTGGTCCTCAGGATAACACTATTGAGAAGTTACGGCACTTTCAAGAGCCAGGGCCTCAAGAAAGGTCCCTAAGTTCACTGTTGGCATGCCTTTCATAGGGATTGTTGGACCACAGCCACTTCCCCCATTTGCTTCGTGATATTAACTCAACACTATGCTTCAACACTTGTCCTTCCATGCTGTGGAGTCATACCACAAGTTCAAAGCAATGGACCTACGAAGCTGTGAGTCCAAAGAAGCCTTTTGGGTGTCTCCGATATTTGTGAGAGTGGCACAAGGCTGAGTTATACGAGCACTTCTACCCAACCAGTACTGGTTCAAAACATCTGGGTAATGAGCCTAGGGATCTGGAAATTTGCAAAATATACAAGGTGATAGGGTGTATTTGCCTTTAGCACTATGGCCTCAGTTAACACAGAGATTCCTGCTGTCCTATCTAGTGCAAGACAGTTTCTATAGGTCTGAGCTAGATCTTACAGTGAAAACAAGACACTGGAACCCTTGAGCCCTGACTAAGGTCTCCACCTTGGTGTTGAGGAAAGAGGAATAGCGGTTCTCACCATGAGCAAACACTAAGAAGGGCCACAATATAAGCAGGAAACTACAGTTGTAGGATCAATTGACAAAGCCAAGAATGGAGTAAAGGTATGTGTAAGCATTATACAGGAAAATTCTTTTGCATGTCTTGGCCAGTTAGATATGAAGTATAACCAGAAATACTGAAGTCTTGATTTGTATTCCAAAGTCAGCATCTTCCCTCCACCTTCAGAACCATCACGCTTTCCAAGCACCCTCCTCTGGAACAGCATCCAAACCACCGTTCCTGTATCCACTCTTGCCGATCCTCTTTACCTCTGCTACTCATGTTGTTATCTTTGTTGCTTTGACTTGCAGCTTTTTCCCATAGCCACAACCATTCCAAGACTTGTAGCAATCGGGGTGGGCGGGCCTCTGTTTGTGTGTGTTTGTTTGGGATGGTTGATTTCTACTTTATGTTTTGATTTATTTTCCTTTGTTGAACTGTTCTTCTCAAGCCCTGACTCATCATGCATCAAATCTTTGTTCAAACATCAATTCTGCTATGAAGCCTTCAGTCTGGTGGGTTGCTATTTATGAGTTCTCAGGCTTCCAGCCACTTATCTTTTGTTGCTCTTCCTGTGCATGTAGTAAGCTATTCTTTTGTGATTATATACTGTGGTGGTTTAGTTGAGAAATGTCCCTCATCGGCTCAAGTAGTTTAGCATTTGGTCCCCAGCTGGCACCATTTGGAGAGATTATGGATCATTTAGGAAGTGGAGCCTTCCCAGAGGAAGTACAATTATAGGGGGTGTGGGGTGTGAGTGTTTATAACCTCACTCCACTTCCAGGTCATCTCTCTGCCCCCTGTTTGTAGTTAAAAATGTTGTACTTCTTGCCCCAGTTGCTTACAACCATGCCTCCCCACATTATGTACTCTTCCTCTGGAACCATAAGTCAAAACACACTCTCCATTCCATAAGTCATTTTTGGTCATGGTGGTTTATCACAGTAACAAAAAGTAACTGATAAATATTCTTACTGCTAACACTGCTTAGGTAGAGACCATATATTTTGGTCCACAGACTACTGAATACCTAGCACATTATCTGAGATATAAGCATTTGTATTTGCTAGTGGTGCGGAGGGAATAAATACATATACACATACACAGAGGGGGGCAGAGAGCAAGCCAGAAGAATTCAATGATTTCTGAAGAAATAGAAGAACCAGTGAAGGGGAAAATGAAATACTTGATTTTAAGAATTAGATGCTAATAGATAATTGATAATGGATGCATACTCCATCCCCAAAAAATAATGATTTGGAGTTTATAATAATGTAGATATAAGCACCTAAATGAAAAAAGGGCACATAGTCAATAATGTCAGAGAACAGCATACTGAGCCTTGAGATATTCCCATGGTTATGAAGTGAGAGGAATAAATGGGAGAAGGATGAACTTGAAAGACAAAATCATCCACCAAGATGGCATAATAAAAAAAAAATGTAAGGGAAAAATCTTACAACCAAACTGTCAATAAAGCCAAATGTCACAACAAAAATAAGGCTGGCAAAAATACTGTAAATGTGGTGGTTTGAATATGTTTAGCCCATTGGATGTGACACTATTAAGAGGTATGCCCTTGCTGGAGTATGTGTGGCCTTGTTAGAGGACAAATGTCACTGTGTAAATAGGCTTTAAACTCTCTTTGTGCCAGAAGAGAGAGCTTCCCCCTGGCTGCTTGCAGAAGCCAGTCTCTTCCCAGTAGCCTTCAGATCAAATGTAGAACTCTTGGCTCCTCCAGTACCACATCTGTTTGCACAATGCTATGCTTTCCACCATAATGATAATGGACTAAACCTCTGGAACTGCAATCCAGCCCTAATTAAATGTTTGCCTTTATAAGAGTTCTTTGGTCATGATGTCTTGACACGGTGTACTGGCTGGTTTTGTGTGTCAACTTGACACAGGCTGGAGTTATCACAGAGAAGGGAGCTTCAGTTGGGGAAGTGCCTCCATGAGGTCCAGCTGTGGAGCATTTTCTCAATTAGTGATCAAGGGGGTAGGGCCCCTTGTGGGTGGTGCCATCCTTGGGCTGGAGGTCTTGGGTTCTATAAGAGAGCAAGCCAGGAGAAGCAAGCCAGTAAGAAACATCTCTCCATGGCCTCTGCATCAGCTCCTGCTTCCTGACCTGCCTGAGTTCCAGTCCTGACTTCCTCTGGTGATCAACAGCCATGTGGAAGTGTAAGCTCAATAAACCCTTTCCTCCCCAACTTACTTCTTGGTCATGATGTTTGTGCAGGAATAGAAACCTTGATTAAGACACACGGCAACAAAATCCAAACAAAGACAACTAATATCATCATAAATGCATCCCTTCAAGAGTTAATCATCTCAAACTCTGTCATGAAGAATGGGCCAAGAAAGGAAAGTGAACAGATGAAAGCCTATTGTTAGATGTCAGCCATGAATATACTGTAGATGCAATCTCCACATCTTGAATAAGTCAATGTGTCTAGTAGCAGATAGATTAAAACACAGAGTTCATCCCTCATTTTATTTCCATTTACACTCAGACCATTGCATTCCCAATATTCCTGGATGGAGATAAAAGAGTGACTAACTTAGCAGTTCATATAAAGGCATAAAGGTAATACTGGAAATTAACATATGAAATCTACCATCTATGATGTCCACTATCTAGCTTACAAAAACAAAAAGCAAAATCAGATGGAGAACATGAGGCAATATATATTATGCATCCAGAAGTGGTCTCACTATCAGCCATGTCAAACACTGATTAGATAGATAGATAGATAGATAGATAGATAGATAGATAGATAGATAGATAGATAGATAGATAGATAGGTAGATAGACAGACAGATAGATTAAAAAGAAAAAACAACAACAAACATAACATAAAAACATTGGAACCTGGCTCCAGGAAACTTTGACAAACATTACTCCCTACTTTCAATGAAATGGTCTCTGCCCATCACAATCTCCCTTATAGGCTCTTATCTTTTGGCAAAAGCACCCATGTCTGGATAAGCCCACCCATTTTCCTCAAAACTTTCACACTTAACTTCAAGAACCCATTACTAAACTCAGAGAGAAGGTAAACTAAGGACGGGAAAGTTAGATCATCTCACCGTGTATTCTTACATCCTCCTTGCTTTTCATTCTTTGTTTACCCAAATAATAAAGTTGCTTAATACTAGAATTCCTGAAGACAAGAAATCTGGATACATTGATTGTCAGTAATTCTATGACACATCAGCACTTCTATGTCATCTAAACATAGAAGGAAGTCAGTGGCTGTCCCTCTCCTCAGTCCATTTAGACCATATCTGACACTTGTAGCCCATGCTGAAACCCACACTTTATTGGGGATGTAGACAACATGAACTAAGTCTAAAATTTGACAAAAAAAAAGTCTCAAAATAATGGCAGATGGAGAAAGTTACTATTCTGTCTGAAACAGCAGTACATTTTACTGGGAGAATTAGGATGAGGCAGAAGGTTGACAATACACTGCTGAGCTGCGTGAATATCAGTTGTTTGTCCGTCTTCCTTACTAAACTGTGAACATATTAACTGCAATGATCTTCTTTAACTTGCTTTGAGTTTCTAGCACAGGGCTGCACCTGGAATAGACAATAAATATTTAGTTAGAAAATAAAATGAATGACTGAAAATTGCCTTCAAATATTTGAAGAAAACTTTCGCCTTCAAATTTTTGAAGAAAACTTTCATGTGAAAAGATTAGATTTGAATTTTGCAGTTGTCAAATAATTAGGAACAACAGGACATAAGTATAAAGAAACAGCTTTTGTGGGGCTGTGAGGCAGAAACTTCTATGGAGCGCTTTTAGACAGGGTGGGCACTACAGAAAGGGAGAACTCCTTTTGTGGTAGTGCCTGGCAAGCACCAGGCAAATCTAGAGCAAATTTTTATAGCCCTGTGTCTAGGCTACACAGTAAAGTCACTAGGACTGCTTGGTTTTTTTGTCAGTGTAGATTTTGAAATACAATCCCAAGAAACTTAATCCCAGTTGTATTGGTTTAAATGTATCCCCACCCCTTAGAAGAAAAAAAATAGGCTCATATGTATTGAATGCTTAGTGTTCTAGTCGGTGGTTCCTAGTTTCTAGCAGAACTATTTGGGAAGGATTGGGAGCTGTGACCTTGTTGGAGGAGGCACGTCACTCTCTCTGCCTTCAATGTAGGGTTGGATGTAAGCTCTCAGCTAATACTTTAGTGCTATGCCTGTCTACCTAGTGCCAAGCTTCGTGCCATGATGGTCATGGACTCATCTAAACTCTAAGGTCATGGACTTCTGAACTGTAAGCTCCCAGTTAAATGCTTTCTTTTATAAATCATCTTGGTGTCTCCTCACAGCAAGAGAACAGTAATTAAGGCTATTGTTGATAACAGTTGTCCAGGATATCAGCATGTTTTAAAGTTCTCCAGACGATTCTGACCTGTAACCGGAGTTGACAAACTGCTGTACTGTAGAACATAAAAGCATGCCGGGAAGATTGATCAGGTAGAGCAGGTCAAGACCCAGAGACTAGGTGGGTACATGCCTGAGGCTTAAGCGACTCTCAGCTCCCTGTCAGACTCCTGACTTGGCACACGTGCCATGATTCTTATATAATAGAAGTATTTCCTATGGTCACATAGGTCCAAAACAGAGTTCTCCATGCTAATGAGGTTCCTAGAGGCCTGGAAGGCTTAGCCAATAAGCTTCCCTTCCCAGACATTCCTCCCTGCAAAAGGTATTTAGTCTCAGGCCCACCCTGAGAAAAGGAGTAAGGTTTTATGCATCCATTTTCCACCATGACAATAAACTGTTTAGAATCATGGACTTTCTCTTTTCTTTTCTTTTTCTTTTTTTTATTAAATGTTTTCTTTATTTACAATATCTCCTTTCCCAGGTTCCTTTGCAAAAGAAAAAAGAAAAAGAAAATAAAATAAGAAAAAAAATTAAAAAAACAAAAACTAAAACAATCCCCTGTTCCCTTCCCCCTCCCCCTGCTCATCATCCCACCCTCTCCCACTTCCTGGCCCTGGCATTCCCCTACACTGGGGCATAGAACCTTCACAGGGCCAAGGTCCTCTCCTCCCATTGATGACCAACTTGGCCATCCTCTGCTACATATGCTGCTGGAGCCATGAGTCTCCCCATGTGTACTCTTTGGTTGGAGTTTTAGTAACTATACCCTCAGATCTCCCAGGGACTTTTCATCAAGATATGCTGTGGGGAGCCATGAAGAAGGCCTTTGCCTACAGAATCGCAGCTTAATCTCCTATAGAAGGCTTCCCAGCCACAACTGTCACCAAGCCTGCCTCATCAAGCTAAGGACTATCACCCTCTGGGACAAGCTGGAGTTCCCCTTCCCTGCCCCACCCCCAGCCCCAGGTTAGATGCTGTCTCAAACCTGTACCCTCCTCCCCACTTCCCCCACCCCCTGCGACTCCATTCTCTGCTTTTCCAAGACTCCCAGTGGTGTCTGAATGTTCAAGAGTCTGAGAACTCACACTTTGTCTCTGCAACTCCTTCGATGGGTATTTTGTTCCCCTTTCTTAGAAGGATCTAAGTATCCACACTTTGGTCTTCCTTCTTGAGTTTCTTGTGGTTTGTGGATTGTATCTTGGGTATTTCAAGCTTCTGGGCTAATATCCACTTATCAGTGAGTGTATACCATGTGTGCTCTTTTGTGATTTGGTTACCTCACTCAGGATGATATCCTCCAGATCCATCCATTTCCCTAAGAATTTCATAAATTCATTGTTTTTAATAGCTGAATAGTACTCCATTGTGTAAATGTACCACACTTTCTGTATCCATTCCTCTATTGAGGGACAGCTGAGTTCTTTCCAGTTTCTGGCTATTATAAATAAGGCTGCTATGAACATAGTGGAGCATATGTCCTTATTACATGTTGGAGCATCTTCTGGGTATATGAAGGAAAATTCAGAGACTGCCCTAATTGGTAATCCTTCCCATACACAATCACCAAACCCAGACACTATTGTGGATGCCAGCAAGTACTGGCTGACAGGAGCCTGATATAGCTGTCTCCTGAGAGGCTCTGCTAGTGCCCAACTAATACAGAAGTGGAGGCTCACAGCCATCCATTGGACTGAGCACAGGATCTCCAATGAAGGAGCTAGAGAAAGGACCCAAGGAGCTGAAGGGGTTTACAGCCCCATAGGAGGAACAACAATATGAACAAAGCAGTACCCCTAGAGCTCCCAGGGACTAAACCACTAACCAAAGAGTACACATGGTGGGACTCATGGCTCTAGCTGCATATGTAGCAGAGGATGGCCTAGTTCATCATCAATGGGAGGAGAGGCCCCATGGTCCTGTGAAGGCTCAATGCCTCAGTGTAGGGGAATGCCAGGACCAGTAATCAGAAGAAGGTGGGTTGGTGAGCAGGGGAAGGGGGGAGAGAATAGGGTATTTTTTTCCAGAGGGGAAACCAGGAAAGAGGAGAACATTTGAAATGTAAATAAAGAAAATATCTAATAAAAATAAAAAAAATAATAATAATAAAAGAAAGAGTCTGAAAAGCCCACAGCCCTGGCCTCATCACAGGCCTGGGGAAACCCCAACCAGATCCAGCTTTCCCATACCTAAGATTTCACTTCCCTACCCCCAGAGCTGTGACTTGATGCCTTGCTATAGGGCAGCACTCATCCCTGGGTGGCATGGGATTTGTACCATCAAGCTGCCCCTGTTCTGCCTCCCCAAGCGGCCTTGCCCTGTGGCAGAGCAGATGCAGACCTATGCTATACCAAAACTTTAACATGGTTTCCAATCTTAAGACTCTATGATTCTACATATGAAGTGAAAGAGTGTTTCATCCAAAGCTTTCCAATTTTTTTTAAGTTTTATTGCAGTATGATAAGAAAAGTTCCATGATTTCAATTTATCTGAATTTGTTACCATATAAAAATATATTTTAAGTAAATAAAATTAAAATGACATTCTTGTTTTCCTTTTGTACCCCAACTCCTCCCAGAGACCCCCCTTCAATGCCTACAATAGCTTTTTGAGTCATATTCTTTAAAATTTATAAAACATTATAACAATAAAAATGAGTATTATAAAAGTTGTTTGATATAAAACAACAATCAATTTAACAGTCTTATGTAGATGCTTGTCTATGGCAATACCGAAAATACAAAGGTTTTTCTCAATATAAATTTTAAATAACTCCAAACATATTAACTGTATATTTCAAAATAAAACATCACTACTAATATTTTCTCAAATGAACATAAATATATAAAGTGTTTTTCTTTGTTTGTTTGTTTTGCATTTAGTAGAGCTTAAAATCTTGGCTCTTACTGTGGTAACTTGATATAAGAGTTATAAACGTCAAGCAAAGCATTCAGTCTCACTCTTTGTTGTTCTCTTACAAGCCCCCTCCCAATTTAATTGTCTACATTTCTTTTGGGTATATAAATACTTTCAAAATATGTAAGCTGTTCTGAAAATCATAGTGTAGTGTAAAAACATGAAATAAACAATACTACTAATAGAGAGGCTGAGATAGGAGAAGAAAGATTTCAAGACCCTTATGTTGTACACAGCAAGAAACTGTCACGAACAAACAAGCTGAAAGTGTATATAGATTGTACAATATTGGATCCATTTCTCCAATTACCAAATTAGAGAGGCCATTGGATGACAATCAACAAATTTCTAATTCCTCATGTTTTGGGGTTTCAATTGATTAGGATATGCTGGTAATATTAATTTTCATATTAAGATATTAAGAAAAAGTAATTTTACTTCCTGTTCTGTTTGTTGTAAGAGGTGGAATTAGGTTTGTGTGGATTTGTTGAAAGATTACTTTCTTGCTTCTTCTAGAGTGTAGTTTTGCTCCTTACGTTGATGTTTTCCATGTATTATCCTTTGTAGGGCTGGATTTGTGGAAAGATATTGTGTAAATTTGGTTTTGTCATGGAATATCTTGCTTTCTCCATCTATGGTAATTGAGAGTTTTGCTGGGTATAGTAGCCTGGGCTGGCATTTGTGTTCTTCTAGGGTCTGTATGACATCTGCCCAGGATCTTCTAGCTTTCATAGTCTCTAGTGAGAAGTCTGCCATAATTCTGATAGGCCTGCCTTTATAGGTTACTTGACCTTTTTCCCTTAGTGCTTTTAAAATTCTCTTTGTTTAGTGCATTTGGTGTTTTGATTATTATGTGACGGGAGGAATTGCTTTTCTGGTCCAGTCTATTTGGAGTTCTGTAGGCTTCTTGTATGTTCA
>NW_022196894.1:37037834-37071794 GCF_008632895.1 Mastomys coucha | reverse complement strand
CTGAATCTTGCTTTTCCAGTGTGATGGTGTGTCCAGGACTTGCTATGGTGGGAGTATTGGGTTCTGATAATGCCAAGGAACCATGGTTTGTGTTGCTTACAGTCTTATGCTTGCCATGCATCATCTGGTTATCTCTAGTGCTACCTGCCCTTGCTAAATCTGACTGGAGCCTGACTTTCCTGTGATCCTGATTGTGTCAGAACTCCTCAGAGTCAAGCTGTCTCTGTGATCCTGTGATTCTGGGATCTGGTGACCCTGGGCTTGTTAGAGCAAGGAGTGGACCTTCTTCTGGGTGTTGTGGGACTGCCTGCCGAGCTTGTGCCCAAACTCTGCTCAGGGCACTGGCAGGCCCAGATAGACCAGAAGCAACCCGAGACACTGGGCTGGCAGAGTTCCTGTATGCCTGGTCCCACTGATCCCTGTTATTCCCAGTATTGGGACAGATGTTGTGTCCCCAAAGCTTTCCAATTTTTAAAAATGTTTTCTTTTTTAATGAAATAGATGATGTAACTTCCCCTCTCCTTTTCTTCCCTCTATCCCTTTCTTACTATCCTCCTTTTAATCCCTCCCATGTACTCCCCAGTTTCAAGTTAATAGTCTCTTTTACTATTGGGGTGCATTGTGCATGTATGTGTATAACATATATATACCCCGTGTTGGCATGTCCATTGATATTGCCATTGTTCCAGTCTTGTTTATGCAGCCATTTCTAGGAGAGACTGCTTCACAGCAGACTTTTTGGTCCTCTGGTTCTTACGGTCTTTCCACCCCTGTTCTGTGATGTTCTATAACCCATAGACTCAGGAACTGTGATGGAGATGTGTCCATGGGGTTAGCCTCGCCATGATCTGCTGATCTCTGCATTGTGCCCAGTTTTGGATTTCTAGAGGCTTCTTTGATAAGGGTGGTAGCTACACCTTCAGAGCTTCTCAGTCTTGACTGGTTGTAGGATTCATATTTTGTCTAGCATTAGCTAAATAAATGAAACCTCCAAAGCTATATTCTAAACAGAAGGCTACAAAGAGAGCCCATGAAGAACAGATAGAGAGAATTTTAAAAATATTAATTTTTATTTTGCAAATTTTAAATAATTAGATTTGCCCTTAACCAAAAAAGTCTTAAAAAGTGTTTTCTGTCCAAACATACAAAGTTCCTCTCACGAAACCTCCCACCATGGAAACATCAACAGTTGAATTGAGAGTAGGCGTGGATCTAATCAAAGACCTCAGAGTTCTCAGATGGTGTTTGAGACCTCTTTGCCCGAGGACTGAAATATGGAAAGTGAACGGGAGAGTGCATATGGCTGTTAGAATGCAAGTAGGTGACAATTAGATTGCTGCATATGCTGTGTTTTATTCTGAACTATTTCAGTACAAGTCTGCTCTTTAGTAAATGAATAATTCACTTCTATTTCATCTGTACTTTAAATGTGTCATAATTGAAAGCAGGCTAAGCTATATTTAAATAATTTATTACTTCTTAATAGGTGGTGAAGTGGTTTGGGATGTTGCTATAAACAGAAGGAGCTGGTGACCTTTGTATTTAGGAAAACAGAGACAGGACAGTATAGGCCCCAAGGTTTTTCCTTCCCTGGAATAATGAGAGGCAAATGCCATGTGAGTGTGTCCCTTATTTCAAGTTCCTCTTGACTTGGCTGCCCAGGTTCTGATTGTGATAGATGAGATTCTTCAGAACTTACCTGCCACAGCCTGTGACTCTCAAATAGTGAGGACACAATTTCTCTATACCTGCATACTTAAAGGAGGCCACATGTGAAACTAGAAAATCAGCTCCAGAGTTAAGAGCACTTGTTGCTCTTCTGGAGAACCTGAGTTCAGGTCTTAGCACCCACATGTACCAGCTCACAACCACCTGTAATTCCAAATCTCAGGGATCTGAAACTCTCTCTTACCCTTCATGGGTACCTACACACACACACACACACACACACACACACACACACACACACACATACACACACACACATACACACACACAAATTTAAAAAGTAAATGTTTTTATAAAACAATTTTGTGTTTATAATATTATTAAAAATAAAAATGCCCTAAAACATATTGAGGCAAAACGTAATGAATTTTTATTGAAGGAACTTACACAGAGATGAGCTACAATGCTTCATTCACCAACTGTTCAAGGCTTTACAAATACAGTAACAAAAGTTCAACTCTTGGAGCTGGAGATGTGGCTTAGTAGTATTTAGCTAGTATGCACAAAACCCTGAGCTCTACCCACAACACTGCAAAATATTTTGAAACAGAAAAGAAGACAGACCCTCAAACAGAAACAAGTATGAAACATTATATATCAGACACTGCACTTTCAACAATATATTTAATAAGAAATCTTACGTCTGATTTACTATATACTTGTTAAAAATCAGTAGAAGTGGAAGATATTACTATTTTCTAGAAAAATGTAGCCTGATTCTTTTAACAAGATACATGCTCAGATAACTTGATTCATAAAAGGATTTTTGAACTGTTTCACTTATAATCAGTTCTATATTGTAGGCTACACTGTATGAAGGTGCATCTCTGTACACTCAGTTGTTAATTCTATACCAGCAGAGAATAATGGCCTATCACTGGTCTCATATTTTGTAAATATTCACTCTTCCTTACCTGCCTAAGGCAATCTGAAATTTTATCTACTTGTCTGTAATAAGGATCTGACAGCCAATAGCTTGGCAGAAAGTGGAGGGTGGATCTTCTGAGCAGAGAGAGGGTCTCTGGGAGAAGAAAGGAGAGGCAAGAGATTCACCAGTGGACTCAGAGGTGGATGGATGGACCAGAGCAGAGCAGAGATGTAGACTTGGCCATGTGGCAGGATGTTAGGTGAAGATTAGTCAGGATAGAATAACCAGCTAAAGCCTAAGCTTTAAAATATTAATAAACCTCTGTGTCGTTATTTATATCACTGGTAGAGCCAAGAACGTCCTGCTATGCTCCACCAGTATACAGCAGGAAGGGTGTGGGGGCTGGGAGGCTCTGAGTAATGAACTTCTTAATTTAAATTGTGATCACTGTAGTAACTTACTGAGGTGACAGCTGAATGTGGACATGAGAAAACTACCCATGCACGTGCCTAAAGAAAATTCCATGCAGAAGGTAGCCAGGAGCAAATCTCTGAACCAAAAATATGTCTGGAATCCTAGAAGCCAATGTGAGCCAGAAAGGAGGCTATTAGGATATTAGCTCAGAAACACTCTCAAAGAGCTTTATAGAACTTGGTGAGGATTCATGCTGTGACTTTGAATGATATATGGATCCATTTAAGGTTTTGAGCAGAAGAGTCACACAGCCTGACTTTGGTTTTGAAAAGCTATACAGCCTGGCTGCCATTGAAAGTGACCTCGTAGGCTCCAGGACCAACACAGATATTCAGGTAAGGCACTTCAGTGGAGCAGGTAGATGAGGACAGGGGCTGGGACCACAGAGCCAGGACGAATGCTGAGACATGGCCAGATTCGGGAGGCATAGGTTCTCCAAAGATAAAAGCAAAGCTAATTTTTCAACACATATAAAGTCAAACAGGGAATTAATTAAGCACACATTTATGTGCATCTCATGCACATGAGAGATTTCTAAGTCAGAAATAGATATTTGAGTGATTCCTTCAGCTGATAAAGAGTATTTAGATCTGAAACATTGGGTGCATATGAACTGAAATGGACTCTGCAAAGCACATGCTCATTAAACTGTGGGAACCTTGTATTCAGACATCAAGATCAGGAATGCATAGGTCTATCGACAGAGGCAGAGCAACCCCCAACATGTGAAGAAACTAGAAGAGAATAATATTTTGGAAACTTAGTGAAGAAACCTCTTCAGAGTTGAAAGGTAGAAGCCATGCGATGCTCAGGCGGAACTCCAGAAACGAGAGGTGAAACCGGACATTGGCCTTTCGCCATGCGGGAGGAGGACACTGGTGATCTTTAGAAGAACAGCCCTTAGATGAGTAAAACAGATGCGAGGCCTGAATGGAGCAGACTCAAAATAGCATAGGAACCAGAAGGAGCAGGTACAGTCAACTCAAGTACCGTAGCCTTCCCTGACAGCTGAAGAAGAACATGGACCTCAGTACACAGAAAATGGGGCCTGAATATCTACTTTCTAAGGAAAGAAAGAGTTACCTACCTCTTTCTAACAAGGTAAGACTTTTGAAAAGTGCCCAGCTTATCAACCTACCTGGCTTTTGAATCTACAGTCACAGTGCTCCTGTCCAATTTGGTGGCAGACTTGGATTTCAGCTCCAACCGATTTCCTTAGACCATAATACTATTCTGCACCCAAAGTGCCTCGGGCCTCCACCCAATCAATAAATTGCAGCTAATGCCCTTAGGGAAAATGGTCTTTGATGAGACTCTGTGTTAGCAGCCAATCCAAGCCCATTAACTTCCACATCTGGAAATAAGGTGAGAAAGGAAAATGAGACTGATGGCTTCAATTTAGTTCTCATTTATCAGCATCACAATAACCTAGCTCAACGACATACAATTCAGGGTGATTGGATGAATTTGCCGAGTAGAGGTCCAAGACAGAAATAATAAGGAGGCTAAAGGCCAGGATCCAGGATTACTGGTGGATTATTTCAAAGAACAAGGTTTAGAGTCAGGGAGCATGAATGAAAGGGTATCAAATAGGATGTTCCCAGACTCCAGTCTCAAAGACAGATTGGAGCTGATATAACTCCATATCATTCCCTGCTTCTTAATCAACCACCTCTAAACAAACTGTGGTCACAATGAACTCTGCATTTCTATAAGTTAGTTTGCCCTTTTACTCAAGTGCCTCAGCCAAAGAGAATGTTCTCCATTTCATAGATAGGAAAATCGAGCATGGAGAGAATGAAGATTTTTCATGGCAACTGGGGAAATAGCACACTTCATTTCAGTTAATGACACACACACCCCTAATGAGGCAAAGAATTGGCTGAGTTTACCAAATTTGGGAGTAGATGTAATGGAGTGAGAAAAAAAAGAAGAAGAAGTTTTATTAGAAAATACCAGAATTCCTCTAAAGGAGAAAATTGTCTCTGGCTAACAAAAATCACTTGAAAAATGACAAATTTCTAGTTTACCTAGAACGAGCATAGTTTTGCCTTATGGCTGAGAAAAAAAATACTGCCATTGCCTACATTTACTCTCAAGGGTGTTCTAGTACTTAGGATGTGATCAACCTATGTGGGTTGTGCATGTGTATACCGACTCATACGTGCTTGCCTGTGCATCCCCACATCTGTGCTGCTATCTAGATAGAGCTCAGCAGGGAGGGCAGACCCCCACCCAAAAGTAAGAGTTCCCAGGAAATGAAGTAGCAAAGATTGAGCTGAAAGCTCTGCTTCCTCCATAAACAGAACTGGGGAAAAGAGACAGAATACAGAAGGAGAGACAAAAATGACTGGAATTAGAAGAAAGTAAGCAGATGGTATGTGACCCTGGCACTCTGTGAGATTCATGGCCAAATCCTCTTCCTGTACTCAAGAGCCAGAGCCTTAAAAGAATATGGATATCTGGATACCCAATTACAAAATGGCTTTTGTCCCTACAGTGTAAAGCCTTGAACTTGCTCTTCCCTCTCCCCATTTCAGTCAAGTATACTACACATGTAAATGCTTTGCCTCAGACATTTTTAAATAATGCAACTAAGGAAACCTGAGCTGCACATTTCACTCTAAGAGACTTGAAACAAAGAAGAAATGTAAAATAAGTACTGCTCCCCAAAACCGAAAGGCAGTAATCCAGTGACATCAGACGTGACCATGAGCATGTGATTCCCCCAACCCCTAAGTACTGGCAAAGTCCAAAGGATGAAGAATGGAGCTTCAGGGACAGACACCTCCAGAGATTCTCAAGTAGCAGGCACACCCTGCTCACTTGAATACAATGGGGCCTGGAAGTCCGTTTCTTCACATTCTATTTGAGCACCGCAAATGCCCACTTATACATCACTATGTTAAAGCAGAGTCCAGGCCGTTTCTTCCACCAGGAGTCCACGGATTTACTTCCTTTGTCATCTTTCATGCTCCGACCACATCTCCAATGCAGTGTCTTATTTCTGTTGAGGGGAAAAAGAAAAACCCTAAATTTGGAAATCTGCTAGACATACATTCTTTAAAAGCTTTTGAAGATACTTAGCCCATCTCTAATTTAAAATTTTCTATCAATCAATTAGCCAAATCTTTTTAAGGAGGCATAGACGCCTTGCATTAATACCCCATCCATTTATATAATGCTTAACACATGTCTATAATTACGGCAATCAATGTAGTTGACACTAACAGCATGAGTTAAACACAGTGGATTCTTGAGGAGAGATGCCTCCTGTGGGCAGGAAGTCCCAAGTATACTCTCAAGCCCAGACCATGCCCCATGTGTAAACTGGAATGAGCCATGTCCATCATTCTAGTGAGCCTGGTGAATAGAAGCCAGGTTTAAGACCGTCTGTTGGGGTGCTTGTTGTACTGGCTGGTATTGTGTCAACTTAACCCAAGCTGGAGTTATCACAGAGAAAGGAGCCTCCCTTGAGGAAATGCCTCCATGAGATCCAGCTCTAAGGCATTTTCTCAGTTGGTGTTCAAGGGGAGAGGGCCCATTGTGGGTGGTGCCATCCCTGGGCTGGTAGTCTGGAGTTCTATAAGAGAGCAAGCTGAGCAAGCCAGGGGAAGCAAGCTCATAAGTAACATCCCTCCATGGCCTCTGCATCAGCTCCTGCTGCCTGACCTGCTTGAGTTCCAGTCCTGACTTCTTTTGGTGATGAACAACAATGAGGAAGTGTAAGCTGAATAAACCCTTTCCTCCCCAACTTGCTTCTTGGTCATGATGTTTGTGCAGGAATACAAGCCCTGACTAAGACACTTGTGTTTACTTTGCTCTCCATTCGGCTTTTAGACCACTTTCCTGAACAGGGGAGCAACTTGCCAAGCCATAGCACATTTTGACCATGGCTGTGTCCTGTCTCTTATTATCAAAATCCAGACACTTCCTGGGATCCCTCCTCAGCACAAGTAGATAGGACCCAGAGCCTAGAGAACATGTTCCCCAACTCGGGGGTTGGGGGTGGGGGGATCCACCCTCATTTCTACCTGAAGCCATACTGTAGGGTAGGCTTTGATCTATGCTGACTCAAACTTAACTGAAGCCCCAGAGAAGCAGGCTGAGCTAAGCTAGACAAGAGCATTCCAGGAGCTTCTCAACGAGCCTCTGTAACATTTAGTGGTAATGACTAAACGTATGTATTCAGTGTAAATTAGGACTCTCTTATTCGGCTGGAAAGGGCAGAGAGCTAAATCTAAGCAGCAGTCAGAGAAAGCAAATTTTCTCCTAATCAGAAAAGCACAATCATGGTGATGCGGCGCCAGGAAATGTAGCCAGTGGGGTAATTAGGCACTTTTTTTTTTTCTCTTCTTCCAAGAGGCAAGAGAGGAGGGGTGGGCATCTCAGGAAATACCGCTTACAAATTTGTCTTCCAAGTGACATCAGTTAGGTAATTGAGGACAGGTTAAGCCTGATCATTTTCTTGGTAAGGAAGGACTGAGAATAACAGCAGCTCACTAACGTGCACAAATTGAAAGGGACTTCTAAGGCCACGAATTCTAAGTGACAGCATCATTTATTTGAATATATGTGTGAACATATACATACATATGCACAGTGTGTATATGGAGTGTGTATGAGCACATATGTGCAAATGTGTATTGTTGGTATCAGGAACGGTCGAACCCATTGACATAACACATAGGTGACAAGGACCCACACATCTGTTGGCATGGCAACCACCATACATTCCCAGAATCCACTTGGCTCACCTCCCACCTTTACCTGCGAGTGACTATGACCTCTCCCCTCTCCTCCCTCCCTCTCTCTCTCTCTTTCTCTCTCTCTCTCTCTCTCTCTCTCTCTCTGTTTCCCTTTCATCTGCATCACCACCTTTGCCCCCCTCCCCCCACAATAAACCCCACGTGGATCTGTATTGGTCTAGAATGGTCTATCTGGGCGATTTGAGCCACTATTCTAACACAACATGTATGGAAGCCAGAAGTCAACACCACTGTCTACATTAATCATCTTCTACCTTTTATTTCTAAACAGTCTCTTGCTGCTCAGTAAGCCCCAGCGATCCTCCTGCCTCCCCAGCACTGGGATATAAGTATGTACTGCTATGTACTGCTATGCACAGCTTTTAACATGGATGCTAGGTGGGGGTCTGAACCTGAATCTTCATGCTGACAGAGCCACAGCCCTTAAAAATGCAGATTTTTTAAATGGGCAAACATTAATCAGTATAAGTACTCAACAAGTAAGAGTTCTAACTGTATTTAGAGTTCCTGTTTGCTTAAATTTTACTGATTATATGTGTTGTTAAGTATAGTGTTTAATAAATAACACATGGTAAGGGATGTAGTACAAGAGGTGGTTGTTTTTCTTTAGAAAGGGCAACCTTGAATAAAAGAAATGCGCCCTTGTCTCTGGAACTCACTTAACCTTGCTGAGGGTCATCATGCACTTGACACCTGAGGCCGCTTAACTAATCAGAGATTTAGACAGAAAGAAAAACAAAAGCCTTCAAATAGTAGCAACCAGCAGAACGGGTGTGGGGGGGCTGGGGGTGTGGGGGGTATGCACAAGACAACTTGAACAGCTGGAGGTTTTGTTTTGTTTTTTATTTTATTTTAAAAATGCAAAAAAAAGCAGCAAAGAAATTAAATGGGAGTTGCCATTTGGGGGCTGTGGGAATAGATGCACAAATTGTTTCACCTGCTGCCAGCTTCTGGGAGAAGAACAACTTGGGTTTCAGAAGAACGCTTCTGTTTTCAAGTTGGGAGGCAGACATTAGTAGAGTCCACACTTCTTCCTTTTCTCTTGCTCTTCCCCAGATCAAATTCAGAGCAAGGAGGCTCACGCTGAGGCCTCTGCAGGAAACCATCAACAGTAGCTGCTAATGGGAAACCTAATGACACTTAAATGGGACTGGGAGAGCTAAGAGAGCTGTGCAGATAATATTTATAATAGAAAAGGAAAAATAACCGCACCAAGCCAAAACAAGTAGCGGCCCAAGCCGGGAACCGTTATAAACTCAATAAAGCAAAAGTTGTGGTCTCCCTAAAGAACAGACTCTCATCACACCCCTGCAAATCCTTCCACCCCTCCGCTGGCTCTAACTGGAAACACTGAAGAGGCTATGAGCCACCAGCCAGCACCTGTGTTAAGTAAAAAGCAGTGGACCCAGAGTTCCCTCCATTTGCATTTACAACCCACTTTTGACCTATAAGGAATGGACTGTGGCTGACTATTCAAGCTCTGGGCTAAACTTACGTGGAACAAAATGTATTTTCAGTCACTCTGAAATACTTATAAGAACAAAGGAACATGATTGTAGGTATGGTTTTTTTTTCAAGCCCCAGTGTATCACCTGAGTTTTCCAAAGTGATGCAAATGTCTCTGTAATGACTGAATCTTTCCTTTCCGTTTGAAGCATTTTGATAGTATCAACACACCTGAAATTCGAGAACAATGGAGCTCACAAGGTAACCCCCCCCAACACACACACACACACACACCCCACTGGCATCAACTGAGAACATGTCAGAAATACAAATTCTTGATACCCTTCTTAAGTCACTTACTCAGGAAGTCATGGTAGTGGAACCCAACCTCTGTGTTTTTACAAGCTCTCCAGGTGATGCTGATTCACGGCTCGAGTTGAAAAACCACTGGCCTGTAACATTGTTTCTCAAACTTGGCTGCACACTAGAATCACCTACAAAGCTTCACAAAACAACGCCACCGCCAAGGCTGCTTCACACTCCTCCCCCTAGAGATTTCCACTGATATTAGATACACCCTGGATGGTTTATTTTTTTACCCTCCTTCCACCCCAAGTCATTCTCATGTGCAAGGAAGTGTGGAAACCACTAGAACATACTTGAAAACTGGAAAGGACACAGCCAGTGTTTCCCAACCAAATGGTGAAGCCTTAGTCACTTAGGTCATCGCTCTGGAGAAGCACCTGGCAGAGTGACTTACAGAAGGAAAGACACACTGGCTCATGGTTCCAGGAGGATCTCTGTTCATCAAAATGCAGAGGGCAAGGAGGTGAGGACACGTGGTAAAGAGCCCCTCATTGGGCCAGGACCAGGAAGTAGAAGACAGAGCTGGGAACCGGAAAGCCCACCTTTTTAATTACCTAGATGCATCAGGCAGGTCTCACATCACAGAGACAGCGCTAGCAGCTGAAGGGACAGGTGTTCAAGCACATCTGCCACCAGGAACAATTTGACATACAATCCTAACAGAACTCAACAGATACTAAAAGTCAGCATTTATAAGCACGAATAGGTCCATCCTGAGAAACTCATCCATGTCTTCCCTTTATCCTATTTCAACCAGAGAGAAAATAATTTGCCCCCAAAATCTAGATTTATTTAAATGCTTACTTGCAAATTTCCTGCTTTGTCCTGACTCTGAGGCTCCTTGTCTTTAAGAATCTTATCTCCCCTCTTTAATGTACCTGATTCCTGCCGTTTAATACCTATTGAAAAGTATTATGACCATGCTTCTCACATGGACAAACACAGATATCCATAAACTATGCAGCCTTGTGTTGTGGGAACCAAGAAGCCATAAGCCACGGGTAACACACATCTGGAAGCCCAAGTTATTTAAAGATAGGCAATTTAAGATGTCCTAATATTATGAAAGGCATCAATATGTTAGACATTAGAAAGCAAAGTATGACTATCCCAAAAGGAAATAGTAGCACAAACCTGTAGTTCCAGATGCTTGGGGAGGCTAGGCAGGGGAACTGCAACTACAAGGACTCACTGGGTCACAGAGTAAGTTCAAAAGCCAGCCTAGGTAATTCTGTCTCAGAAATAAGCAAGCAGAGAAAGGGACTGGGTGAGGGAGAGAGAAATGGTGGCCACAGCTGTAGCGAGAGTGCTTACCTAGAATGCATGAAGTACCGAGTTTGACTTTAAACACAGCAGATAGGGTCTGGAGAGATGGCTCAGTGGTTACAAGCATTGACTGCCCTTCCAGAGGTTCTGAGTTCAATTCCCAGCAACCACATGGTGGCTCACAACCCTCTATAATGGGGTCTGATGTACTCTTTCTGGTGTATGTTTAAAGACAGCTACAGTGTACTCATATTAAGTAAAAGTAAATAAATCTTTAAAAAAATAAACACAGCAGATAGATATCTATATACATAGATAGGTGGATAGATATACAGATAGGTAGACAGATAAATAATTGATAGATGATTGATTGATTGACATAGATATAAATTGATGAATGATAGACAGTAGATAGATGACAGATAGACAAATATAGACAGACATAGATTGATGAATGATAGATAGATAGATAGATAGATAGATAGATAGATAGATAGATAGATAGATAAGGAATACACACCCTGAGTTCTCAAGTCTTCCTGAGAAGGTTGCCCATCTCTTTCCCTGCCCTGAATGCTTCACTAGGCTCTGGTGCATGTGGACAATGGGAACGCTCCTAGCATCACACAGTATCCATAAGCCATATAGAAAGCAGCTTCCAATAGCTTTAAGAAAAATCCAAACTAAGAAAACCCCAACACATTCAGGATGAAGGTGTCACGACTTAGGAGGGGTCTTGATCAGGTTCCTTTTCTCTACCAGTTAGAGGATTTAAAAGGGAGGAAGCAAGTGGAGTAGTGGGGGAAGTAGCCATGGGGGAAATCTTAGACAACAACAGCTCTTTTAAAAGGGCATCTATTGGGGTGAGGAAACACACACACAAAGCACACGGAGAGAAAGACCCTCTGCAGAGGAGAGAGAGTGGTCAGGGAACCACAGCCTACTCTCTATGTGAGGACGGGGGAGTTTTAAAGGCCTTTGAGCAGACTTCATACTTCAACTGAGGGTTGGTCAGTTTGAACAAAGACAGGGATGACATGTCTACAAATTGGGGGTAAACAAGTCCTAGTGTGGCCTTGAACTTGCCAGACCAGACTAATCCACCAGCAGGGGGCCCTTCTAGGTCAGGCCTATGTTTTAAATCTCCTTTTGCCTCCAGTCATGAAGGTAAGAGAAAAGCCAGTTATTTGATTATTTTTTTTAACTAGTCATGGTCCCTCTCCCTGTCTGTCCATCAAGGAACCTATCTAGCTCCCCATCCTTCAGAGAAATTTCCCCCTGAGGTTTCTCCCACGCAAGCGGTAAAGCACCCATGAAATTCTAACTCATGCTCTGCCACCAAGGTGCTATCAATTATTGACAGAACAGTGGTGATCTTGTGGACTGGGTGTTCCTACTATCTCCCCCTCCCCGCAGCATGTGTATACTGGCATTCTAACTTCCAGTGATCAAGGTCAGATGAACTCCAGTTGTTCGTCTCTCCTTCAGCCACTGTTAGACCTTTGAATTTCTTCCGTAATCAATAGTAAGTGGGGAGAAAGGAGCTATCTATACCATCCCTGAGTTTAAGAGGAGGAATGCACAAGACTCCACTGGAAGATGCTACGGAGGCTGCTGCAAGCCCCCTCCCTTTTCAGCTGAGCACTGCCTTTGGCTCCAGTTCTAGGAGCAGGTGCTTGTGGTCGGAGCAAACTGGGACTTAGCCAATCCCAGGAAGGAGCTGTAAGGAGATAAACTGTTGAAATTTGAATTCGTGGTAGAAAATTGTAAAGCACTATAAGGCAAAGGCTTGAAAGAAAAAATAAGGTCTACCACCTCTCTTCCAGAAAGGAAAAAACTAGAACACAAAAAGAGAAAGCGAATGATAAAAATCCAAATCAAGACCGAAACCTGGAGGAGCTACTGTGGACGTTTATGTGGAGCCGTGATGCCAAACTTACACATTTATAACCCCCAAAGGATTTATTGTTCAGTTTTTTGTTTTCACTGACTTCTAAATGAAAAAGGAATTCTGTTCTTCAGAGCTTATAAAAAAATAATAATAAATTTCCCCATAGAGTTGGGCCTATCTCCCATCTTTACTCTCTTCCTAACCAAGTCAGCTTGCAGAAGTGGTTATGTTTCTCATTTAGTTCTTGCTTTGGGCACTGGCACGCCACACTTCTGCTGGGTCCCAGATGAGCTCAGGTGGCAGCCCGAGTAAGCCCAGTGTTCCTTCAGTTTGTCAAGATTGTGAAGAACAGTCAATCTTTCCTTTCTATTAGAAAATGTGAACAGAGCGTCTGTGTTACTCCCAACCATCCTGAGTCCCCACGTGTTCTGAGTCACAGAAGAAGTATCTACCTCCTCCAGAAGCTGGAGAGAGGAGCCCACGGCATTGCGTGCATTTTGTGGGGAGCCCGGCATGTGAATTTCAAGGAGAAACTCAGTAACCACTAGTCCAAGCTCTGTTCTGACAGAAGATGAAATGGCACACAGCCAGGAAGCCTTGAGTCCCCCGTCTCTGCGTCACAGTAGTCCCTGCTTAACCAGCTTCATGACTCATGGATTTATTTACCCATAGTCAACAATGATCCTAAAATAGTAAATGGGAAATTCTAGAAATAAATAGCTAATATGTTTCAAATAAGTTTTATGTGGATACTCTTATAATTGTCCAATTTTATTACTGTTACTGTTGATCTCTTATTTATCTAATTTATAAACTAGCATAAGATATAAAGTGTAGTGTATATAGTTTTATGAATCGTCTAGAGGTTTTGATGGAACAATCATAGTTTCCTTTTTTTCTCGAAACCCCAGGCATTCACGTCTGTGGAGCGTTACAGAGCACAGGGAGCCTGCGAGCTGCCTATCTAAGCAGCAAGCAAAGAAAAGCAAAGAGAAAAGGAACCCGTGGAAAGGAAGGCCCGGATAAAGGCCTGACCTCAGAGTGATACAAGGCAGGAGGCTGCCAGCAGAGCCCCAGGAGGTCTCTTCCTCCCTGGCTAGCAACAGAGGCAGCACACAGCAGCAGGAAGGAGAGGGCAGACAAGACCCCACAGGGGGCTCCTGAGGACTAGCAGGCGGGGGCAGTCATTGTCTGCCTGTCTTCTGGCTTGCTGACCTTAGACAGGCACCAGTCCCGTTGCCATCATCCAGGGGCATAGAGAGCTCACTGAGATCTAAACAGTAATTCCTAACTTCTGTGTCCTTACCTGTCAAATGTCTTAATCACCTCTGCCCTGTAGAACTGACGTGAAGCATGTGAGTTAATGTGCAGAATATGAACAAAGAGCATTGAGTCAACTGGGATCTACAACCGCGTCCTGGACTAGATGTTTTATAAGCTACAAAGATGTATTTCACACAGCCCTGGGGGATGGGGCATCTGAGATTGGAGAGCAGGCATGCCAGGCCCTGCTGAGAGCCATTTTCCTAATGCAGGCTTCAGATTCTCCGTGGAGCTTTACTTGAAAGAAAAAGGGTGATGGAGAACTCTCTGGGGCATGTTTCCAAATGTCCACAACTCCATTCGTCAGGGTTCCACCCACACAGTCTACCTGACTCGCAAAGGCACCGCGCCACTGGAGGTTACAATTTCAACATGCAAGACATACAGACTGGGAAAAAGGGGGATCGTGGAAACCTGCGGCCCACAACAATGCTGCTGTTCCACCACCATAGTCAATACCACTCTGATGGCAGAATATAAGAAGAACGTCTGATCTAAAGTTCCCAGGTTTAAAGACAGAGGAAGGCTGTATTTTAAACAGGATCTAGAAGCAGAGCTGGGTTTCAACCACTGCTGGCTGACCTTAGGCAAATCATCTAAGATCTCTGAGCCTCAACTTCATGGGCACATACTACCAAACAAGTAAATTACAGCATTGGATAGCTGTTGTGGGAAATATTAAAAAAGTGAACTGGCATGTTCCCGAGCTAGTGCCCACACTGGCGGGCCACAGGGCTCCAGCAGGGTGATCTCATCTCGGCGGTCTCTCTGCCCGCCAACTCTCTGGAGCCCTCCTCCCCACCCCGACTCCCACCCCTCGGGTTCCTCTCGTTACCACACAACGCCCCTCGAACCCCACGGTCAGCCATCACGACACCCAATTACCTGGTAGAATGAAAGCTCTTAAAACTTATAATTAACCAATCAGATTTATGAATCAATAAAAATCACAATTTACAAGATGCCAATACAATAATTTCAGAGCCAATTGATAATAATAAAAGCTTTTCCCCAATTATTCCAACCTTATGATATCATAACTACCTGTGGCTGTTTCCAGCCACGCTGGTTCACGTCTGCCTCCGTTCTCCTTTCTCCCCTTC
This sequence comes from Mastomys coucha, assembly GCF_008632895.1. Taxonomy (NCBI): domain Eukaryota; kingdom Metazoa; phylum Chordata; class Mammalia; order Rodentia; family Muridae; genus Mastomys; species Mastomys coucha. The sequence goes on along the minus strand of NW_022196894.1, from coordinate 37,056,560 downwards.
TCTCTCCTGAGACACTGTCTCTGTAACTCTTAGCCCCGCCACCCTTTTCCCTGTGTGATTGGACAGGGAAAAAAATCCTGCAACAGATAGCAATAGTATATTCCTGAAAGCCAGTCAGTCAAGGCCAGAACAAGTCCATTATTCTATGCATTCACTTCCCGACCTGTCATACATGGAATCCAGGATGAGTTTATCTGCGTGGTTCTTATCTCCCCCACTCCTAATCACACTCCCCCTCGCCTCCCAAATTCTTCTCATTCGCTTCTTATTGTCCAGTTGTGGAAGGCCCTCACAAACCAAGAATATAAAGATAACTAGACAGAAGTGGAAAAGAAAGAGAGAGATTTTGCTAAAATTGCCAGTCAGGGGTAAGTGAGATGGCTCAGCTGGAAAAGTCACTTGCTGCCAAGCCTCACAGCCTGAGTTTGATTCCCCGGGCCCCACATGGTGAAAGGAGAAAAGCAAGTGTTGCCTGTTGTCCTCTGACTTCCAGATGCACACGGTGGCACATGAGTGCCTACATACATACACACGCACGCACAAAGTTAAATAGTAAAATAATGAATGTAATTTAACTTAAAAAAAAAAAAGCCAGATTGAAATTAACTAGTAAACCGGGAAAATCATGTATTCAGTGCATGATTTTAGAAATTCATTAATAACAATTTTAAATAATTGCTTTTGTTTGGCTTTATTACTTATATAAGAAATTAAACCTTCTGGTAAGCCAAAATACAAAGCTGAAAATACAGAGAAAGATAACATCGGACAGAAATGACAGAAACCCCCACTCCCGGATCTGGATCAAAAATATTAAACAAAGAAAAAAATTACTCATTATGCTGTCAGCTCTAAGACATTTTCGGCTTGTTCAAACGGGAACAAGTCCCCCTGTGGTCTTGTAAAACTCACTGAATTGGAGTAAAGTCGTGTGTACAGCAGCCTCCTCTTCAAAGCTGCGGCGGCAGAGACATGTATTAACAAGCAGAGGCGTTTCCCGTCTCATCCCCGCTCTGCCTCTCAGCTCTGTTCCAAACACTGAGCACATCTGAGCACTGAACACATCTGAGTAGAGGAGCTTCAAACAGAGTTTGCACTTTCCCTTCACCTCCTGTCACCTCTCAACCTTGAGGCTTCCACCTCGCCAGGGGAGCCCTCCCGGGCACCCGCAGGAGGGACTGAACTCCATAAGTCTGTGTCATACAACTTCTTCCATCTCTTTCCTCTCAGACAGTATCTGCTATCTCATGCCCAACTCAGAACTGCTTGTGTTTGTAAAAGCAAATAAGCTAGGGGGGCATGTTTGCGATCCTATGTCTAGGTGCTCTGCTCTGTAAATTGCTACAGAGTGACCATTATACCAGGAACAAGAAGACTCTCATACTTAGAATAAGCTTAAACGCGTGTGGGTTCAAATTTTATCATACACGATTCTTCAAAATTGCAATTCTGGAGTGACAACTAGTCATTTCCACTTTGCAGGGCACTGACTGGTACATGCTCTAGAAAAGAGTCAGGATTCTAGAGAGATGGCTCAGCAGTCTTAACGGAGCACTGTCTGCTCTCCCAGGGGACCCAGGTTCAATTCCCCAATCCTCTCATGGCAGCTTATAACCATCTGCAACTCTAGTTCCAGGAGATCTGTTGCTCTCCCCTGGCCTCCAAGGGCACCGGGTATACACATGGTGCACACACACAGGCAAAACACCTTGCTCATAAAACAAATACATTTATTTTGTTTTTGAAAGAGTAAAGATTCAACTCCGCTCATCCCAACATTCTCAGTGTCTACGGCAATGGTGAAGGTAGCTCGGGGCAGGACCCCTGTGAACTAAGAGATACCTGGTAATGGTATCATTATCTTTCTTCTCTCCCAATTTATCATAAACCCACCCCTGCTTCCCTCCTATCAAAGGAGAGAAATTTAAAACTGAATAATGTCATGTAGTTTAATCCTTTATAGTTTGGAAAGAACTTTTAAGACCCTCCTTCCTATATATCTAAGTGCATCTCCACCTTCGAGAACAATGTCAAATGCATTGTGAAAAAGCGTTGAATGGGTGAATGAAGTACTTGGTCTAGACTGTCAAAGAGGTCAGTGCTAGAATTTATGTCAATAGATTGTAAGACATAAGAAAAAGGGATAAGATTTGGCTCTATTTCCAAAAGGAGTACAATTGAACATGGTAAATGGCTACTTCAAATTTTAAAACTCTAATTCAACCCCCAAAGTCATGCTTACTTGGAAGGGGAAAGGAGATAGGATGAAAGGCAAAATCATCCAGAAGATGATTGTGCTGATCCCTGAAAAATAGACAAACCTGTCGCCATGGAGCAGCTGGACTACCAGATTTCTAAAACCTCACAGCAGAAGGGTCAGCAACCGTTCTGAACATAATTAAAAAGGTTGTCCATGAGCTATGAGCAGGCCTACAGCAGTCAGGCCTTAGAAAACCTCCCTGAAGTCCTCTGTTATGTGAGGTTTACACATGGGGACAGGACTCCAGGAACTGGGCGAGCACCCTGTTGTTCAATACTGAAGAAAGCAGGCCGGTTTTCCTTAGACACAGGTGACTCTTGACACCAGAATGTGGCTGAGCACTGCGCCCCCCACCGGGGCTGCTTAGTGTTAAAAACATGCCATCATTCAATGTTAAAATCATTCAAGCTTGCCACCAGCCCAGTAAAATGGGCACTATTACCACCGTGTCCACTTTGCAGATGAGGAAAGGCAGGCACAGAGCACCTATGTGCTTGCCAAGGCGCAGGCAGCTGATGACTGGCTTGGCCTGGTTCTGAGCTCTACAGTAAACCCCTGCCTGCCTCTCCTGCCGGGAAGGGCCACTGGCTACAGGACTATGAGGGAGGAGATCAGGAAACTTCATGTTCTTTCTAAGCAGGACCAATGAAACCAATTACCTATGTGGATAACTCCCTGATGAGATCCATGCTTTGAAAGTGGGCCATTAGAAAGCAGAGCACATAACCAGAGTCATTCACATGACTGTGCAGCCTCATAAGAATAATTCAACAGGGAAAAGGCCCCCAAATAGCCTGAGGTTTGCCCACATAGTGAATCTAAAATGTGCATGTTATGACTGAGATAGAGAAATGGAGTTAAGTGCTCCATGCTTAAGAACCCCCAATTTCATGCCACACAGTTACCTCAGAGTAATTGTTCAGGACACTCAGGACTCTCTTCTTTATTACTCTCCTGTCCCTCTGCCAGGCCCTGAACTCATGAGTTGTCTTAACTCTACTAAACAGTTCTGTCCCTCCAGCTCCTGGGCATATCCCACTTGAGCATGCAGCTATTTCAATCCAAACTAATAAATAAAAACTAAGTCCCCCATGTCACGCCAGCCACATTTTAGCTGTCCCATAACCATGTGTGGCTAATGGTATTCACAAACGAAGAGTAATATACAGGCTGCTTTGATCATCACAGAATATGCAATTTGACACTGTCTTAGTCAGGGTTTCTCTTCCCGCACAAACATCATGACCAAAAAGCAAGTTGGGGAGGAAAGGGTTTATTCAGCTTACACTTCCACATTGCTGTTGATCACCAGAGGAAGTCAGGACTGGAACTCAAGCAGGTCAGGAAGCAGGAGCTGATGCAGAGGCCATGGAGGGATGTTACTTATGAGCTTGCTTCCCCTGGCTTGCTCAGCTTGCTCTCTTATAGAACCCAAGACTACCAGCCCAGGGATGGCACCACCCACAAGGGGCCCTACCCCCTTGATCACTAATTGAGAAAATGCCTTAGAGCTGGATCTCATGGAGGCATTTCCTCAACTTAAGCTCTCTTCTCTGTGATAACTCCAGCCTGTGTCAAGTTGACACAAAACCAGCCAGAACAGACACTGTACCACATATGTGTATGCCTATATTCGTGTCTATTTGTAGTTCATTTTCATATAAAAAGACTACAGCAATATGTAATTAACTACATGTACAACAAGATTTAAAAAAAAAAATGAAATCAAGGACACACTGTAGAACAGGATCTGCCAACTGGTGAAAAAAAGACTTGAGGAGTTATTGATGTCTCCAAATCTGCTTATTTGTTTCTCAAATAGAAATACAAGTTGAACACATTTAAAAACCCAGAATCTAAACATTTTCAAATCCAAAATTTGAGCAGCAAAAGGATGCCACACAGAGAAAAGTGCATGCTATGACACTTTGTTTCTATGCACAAAACTATACAAAAGAGTCTATAGAATTGTGTGTATGTAACCTAAATAAATTTTGTACTTAGACTTGGCATCCATACCCAAGTTATCTCATTATGTATATGAAAATATTTCCCATCCTTCAAATTCCAAATCCAAATCACTGTGGACCAAAATGTTTCAGAAAAGGGATACTCAGCCTCAACCAGTCTTTCAAATTCACAAAGGGCTTCAAGGACCACATGGCATAAGGCAGGTGGTGCTTCCAAGTTCTAAGATAACGAGGGCTAGAGAACTCTCTCAAAGATTAGGAGAGCTGACTGATATTACAGAGGACCCAAGTTCAGTTCTCAGCACCCACATCAGGCAAGTCACAACTACTTATAACTCCAGCTCCTGGGAATTCAATGCTTCCAGCCACTAAAGGCACGTGAACTCATGTGTATGTACCTCACATACATGCACATACACACATACATCATATACACACAATTAAAATTAAAATAAATCTTTAAAATAAAATAGCTCTAACACAGCAACCAAAGTTACCCACTGCTATTCATTCCCATAATCACTAATTTGTATTTTAAAAGAAAGAAAACGTGTAGCAAAATCCAGTCGAACTAGAACTCTGGGACTAGTTTGCATGAGAGTACCTTGATGCTGCTCCCTTTGGATGGCAAAATCAGGACTAGATAACGCATTAGGAGCTCACATGGATTCCTGGGGAAGACTGAATACATCACAGATCCTTTTAAACAGAGAAAAATTGGTGCCAGGTCACCAACATGGGACACACTGATTTTTAAAAACATAGAGCATGCTTCCCCCCTAAAAAAAAACAATTTCGAAGTATTCACAACAAAGCCTGTTCATTTCAATCACTTTTTAGGCTCAATAACTCACTCCAGAGCTCTTTCAAGCACAGTATGCCTTGACTTCAGGTAGGTAACATTCCCTTACTCTACCTTTGTCCCATGTAGTGTTGGCTTTGTCTTCAAAGTTAGCTGAAAGGTAGCTGAGGATCCGGTCTTTGGAGGCCTGTTGCCCGTGGAGACACAGTGGATGCTCTCAGGGAGAGTCTCAAAGGACAACACCACCAAGCTGTTTACAGATGCTTAAAGAGAAAGGGGTTTGAGGAGGCGGTCTCCGAAGGATGAAGCAGGCATGCACTTCCAACTGGATCAACCTAACCAGCACATTTTCCACAGGATGCCTCCTTACCATTCAGAAGTCTGCCACCCTGCCCAGGCTCAAGGATGTATTATTCTATGTGAGAAAGTGAAGCAGAAGTAGCTAGGAAAAGAAAAGGCTCCTAGGCTACCTGAATGGGAAGCTCTGGTTTGCCCTTTCCATAGTGTGGATCTCATATCTCTGGATACACACACACACACACACACACACACACACACACACACACACTGTATCTTACTGATGTAGCTATAACGGTACAAAGATGGATACCACTAACCCCAGTTGAGAATTGAGGGAACTGAAATCAAGTCGGTCACAGAGTCATCCAGGAGCAAACCTGCCATCCCAGCTGTGGTAACCTCATGCCTAGTGTGATGGTTTGTATATGCTTGGCACAGGAAGTGGCACTATTGGGAGGCCTGAATGTTGCCATGCTCCTGCCTTGATGATAATGGACTGAACCTCTGAACCTGTAAGCCAGCCCCAATTAAATTTAGGCAGAAGCCTAAAACATTGTATTAGCAAAAGAGAAAATCCCCTCCCATTTGACCGTTCATTAAAACATATCTAAAACCAACCCTGACAGCGCTGGGCGGCCAATAAGCCCAAGGGTGGGACCTGGGAGTGTCTCTGTGGGCATGGGCTTAAGACTCTCACCCTAGCTGCCTGGAAGTCAGTCTTCCACTAGTAGCCTTTAGATGAAGATGTAAAACTCTCAGCTCCTCCTGCACCATGCCTGCCTGAATGTTGCCATGTTCCTGCCTCGATGATAATGGACTGAACCTGTGAACCTGTAAGCCAGCCCCAACTAAATGTTGTCCTTTATAAGGCTTGCCTTGGTCATGGTGTCTGTTCACAGCAGTAAAACCCTAACTAAGATACCTACCTTCTCAGCTTACATCTACCATGCATCTGAACATACAGCTGGTGTATGTTGAGTATGTAATGTGTGTGGTATATGTAATGGCTTCACTCCTAATAATGTAAAAACGTTCTCATTTTCTCTTCCTCCCCCACTCTCTGCCTCCTGCCTCCTCTCCCTTCCTCTTATCTGCTTTACCCCAACCCCCATGTTTTATATTTATTCATGCTTATGCAACTTTTTTTCCCCATTAGGGTTCTTAAAGAGAGACCTGGCTTATTGCTGCCCTAGAAAATAATGTTCATGTCCCCTCAAGGGCAAAATTACTAGGTATCCCAAACACAGCTAGGAATGACCCATATTTTTAATGTTTGTTCCATTTTCAACTCCATTGGGACAAATAATTGTCCTATATTTTAAACTGGAACTAGGGTACTTAGAATGTGTGTGTGTGTGTGTGTGTGTGTGTGTGTGTGTGTGTGTTTATGCGAGAGAGAGAGAGAAAGAAAGAGGCAGAGTAATTATCTTTGCTTCTTACTTTTATAGATGGAATTGATAAGCCGATATATTTTGTCCAATCCAGCACTCCCAGATCATGAGTTCTTTCATTTAATTCACATGTACACACCATACACACACACCCACACACACACATGCACAAACGAGTACACACATGTGCATACTCACAATTAAACTCCTGATAACCTCTGCTTTAACGCTAACGTCCAGAACCGGGATATTATCAGGCACATCTTGTACATTCATTTAAATCTTTATAAGAAGCTAGTCTGACACAAAGTTAAAAAAAAAAGTTACTATTAAAATTTTAAACAATCATCAAATCAGAAAATGGCCACCATTAGCAAGGGATTTCGCTTCCAAGTCTGTGCGTCTGCTGTCCCCTGGCTTCTGAGTAGCTGTCTCTAGCCTGCTGAAACTCCTTGACAATGCTGCCTGAAGGGAAACTAGATCCCCTGTCTTCCATTCAAATGCTGTTGTAGAATTCACATATTGAGGTGGCTAGTGTAAATATGGATAGTTTATTCTTCCACAGAGTGAAGTGGTGACAAACGGGGATAAGACAGAGACAACGCCCACCACTTCCAATGTAGGCCCAAGATCACAGGTGTGGTCAAGCTTTCTCTACCTGCCTCAACTGTATTTCTGCTCCTTCCTCTTTCTGTCATCTGTTCCTAACCTCTAGGAAGCTGCTCTCCGCCATCCCACTGAGCCAAGTTCTCCAGCCTGACCCCAGGCTCCATGCACACTCTAAGACCTCCTGGGTGACAATGGCAATAATTACTTGAATTCATAGAGCATTCAGACTATGCTACAAATTATGTGTGTTTTCTCTTGTTTGCTTAGCCTACAGTCCTGAAGCAGCTATTATCTTTCTTATTTTACAGATGAGAAAAAAAAAATATCACTGCCTTTACTTTGGTAGGAATCCAGAGACTACTTTGACCATTATTATCACATTACGGATGATAAACAGAGGCTCAAAGAGGTCCTGTAGCTTGAGCACACTCACACACGCAGGAGCCTAAAACATTGTATTAGCAAAAGAGAAAATCCCCTCCCATTTGACCGTTCATTAAAACATATCTAAAACCAACCCTGACGGCGCTGGGCCGCCAATAAGCCCAAGGGTGGGGGACCTGGGAGAAAGCAGTAAAGAAAGGGCAGAACTGAGCATCTCCTTCCTCGCCAACCCCCCACCCCCAGACGCGGAGTCAATTACTCGGCAGTGAAGACTCACAAAGCAAACTTAATCCTCAGAAAAAAAGAAGAGTAATTTTACAGGAAAAGAATTTTTGAAAACGAAACAGAGAATTGATAGCTTAGAAAAGGCAACGTTATAACAACGAGTTGTAAATCCTGATCATAAATTAAGGTTGAAATGGAGAGGGTTTTTCTTTTTTTTTTCTTTTTTCTTTTTTCTCTTTTTGGATGGGTGAAGCGTCTTACTGGATACATCAGCACCACCTTGTGGTGACACGAAAGAATACACATGTGCTCTCAGGTACTAAACCTTGCCATGGCAGGATGGAAAAACAAGATTAGCCACAAGTCACCAGGCTCAGAATTTCATTCACTATGGGACAATAGTCGTTTTGGACAAAGAGCCTGCTTTCAGGGGACCTTAGCCTTACTTCACCCAAAACAATCAAATTACAAAAGAAAGCTATGCTTGCTCAAGCTTAATATTGCTATATCATATCTCGTATTTGTTGGCCACTTCCTTATACATAATTTCTATTTTATTATCAAAACACACCAAGAACTAAGCAGACAATTTATCCCATCCTACAGACAGAAAAAAAGAGAAACAAGTTCATTTGTGACATTTCTCTGGATAACATTGCATTATTAAGTCTTCCCAAGAACTCCAGGGACCTTGATGACAGAAATTAGGAAAAGCCAAAGAACGAAAATCAAGACTCCCTAACATGACTCCTAAAGACCTGGTTTCTCAGCAGAAACACACTTCCCACAAGTTCAAAGTAAAAGAACCATGGCAACAAGTGCAGTGAGAAGCCCGTTGGCCCTAGCTGGCTGGACGGCAAGTCAGCACCACGTGGTGTCCGTGTGCTCATCCATCACCGAAGGATTTCAGAGTCAACCTGGCTATGCAGTCAGGCTTCTCTGTCAGAAAGACCTCACCACACAGGTGTGAGTGTCATCATGAGCAGACCATTTCACCCCAGTTTATCTGCAGTTCGTTTGGTATTTCTTACATGAGCTCCTGTCCATCAAACTCCAGAGGTGTTATTTTCATCCCTCTGTTAGAACCTGGACAAGGAACCCCACATAGCAGAAAATAGTCCCATATGCAATCTTCCTGTAGGCCTGTGGAGCGGCCACTGTTTCTCAGACCTGTGTCAAAGCCAAATGTTCACCTGTCGCACTTGAGAGAGGGCTCATGCAGTTTCTTATTTCTGTAGGGCATTATAGGACATTTGGAAGGTCACATGTTTGTTCAACACCAACCATGTTAATCTAAAATATCAGTTCATCATAGCTATGAATAAAACATACTAATTGATCTTTGTATTTCTAACCTTATCAGATACTTTTGAGGGAGGAGGGCTGGTGCTCCATAAGTTACTCTAAATTCTATTTGTAAAAATTAGCACTCAAAAAAAAATCCCTTACAGGAAGAATATAAACATTTCAAAAGATTATACAGTTATTTACAAAAACCCTCTTGTTTAACATCTAATGATGTGGTTAATAAAAATATATTACTAGAATCAGAATCAAAGGATTTAAATATTGTGTCTAAAAGTTTATAGTCTTTTCACCTGTTTGGTCCCAATTTAATTACTACCTCTTCTTTAAAGCTATTGAATGAAAGGCCTGGATATCAGACTTTATTACAACATAGTCCCTTTACTTTCTACCCTAGATAACATTAAAAAATCCTTAAATATCAATTTTGCTTGAAGTGTTTCAGAGGACTGAACCAAACAGAAGACACCAGGTCTCGGTCTCTCTCTCTCTCTCTCTCTCTCTCTCTCTCTCTCTCTCTCTCTCTCTCTCTCTCTCTCTCTCTCCACCCATACATACTAATTTAGAAGCAGGCATGGTTACAGGACCTGAACTACTTCGTTTGTCTGCCTAAAGAAGTCAAACCCTCCATTACACTTCACATGACTGACAGTAGTGATATCCAATCAAAACGTTCCTATATTTTTCCATCTGGAGATCAAAGAAGGATGTCAGTCCTCTTAAAATATATTACAATTGGGAAGAATACAAACATTTTGTTGACAAGCACAATATAAAACTAATGAGAGCTAGTGGCTAAAATACCTCAAATGTAGTCATGATGACCAGAGTTCAGATCTTCAGAACAGCACAGCAGCCTTCAGCCAATTAACTCCAGCCTGGAAGGCAGAGATGGGATCCTTAGAGTAGATTGCCTGAGCAAGTGAACTCAAGGTTTGCTTGGAAGACCCTGACTTAAGGAACAGGATGGAGAGTCCTTGAGAAGGACACCATGAATGTTAGGCTTCCACACGTATGCACACATACATGTACCCAGACTCATGTGAATGTGCACACACGCATGCACTTCACTCACAGACTCATTAAAGAAGGAAAAGAAAAGAACAAGTCTAAAGAACTCATTTCTTTTCCGTAGCTTTTTACACATGCTCTCTTGGGAATGACTTAGACTTCAACACCAAGTAGCACTGAGAAGCTCATCGCCATAGGAACAAAAGAGTACTAAGAAGCTCATTGGAACAAAAGATCACCCAAGAGATCCTGAAAGTAGTAGATGATTAAATGAGATCAGAAACATTAAGGAATGTAGGAAATATCTGAGAATTTTCTTTTGCATTTTTATTTTATTTTATCTGTCAGTGAAATAATAAATCAACAATGGAAATATTAAAACAATGTAAGAAAGTTGGGGAAAGATATAGGCAGTCTCTCTCTGCCTCACTCTCTCTCCCTCCCTTTGTTGTATGTATGTATTCTCAGAGCCCATTACTAGAAGCTACACACACCATACATTAAATGGACATTATAATTAGTAAATGTTAACTACCCCAGCCATGAGATACCCTTTTCTATCAAGCTAGAAAATATTAAAAACCTAAAATCATTATTAAAAAAACCCTATTGTCAATTACCATTTGTGTCTTTTATTATGTATGCCAATATCCACCCCCTGTGAAAACACAAAGACAAAATGCATCAATAGTCTTAAAATTTTTATATCTTTTAACCTATTAATTCCAACTCTAGATAACTACCCTAAGGAAATCATCAGAAACACAAGTCGATTTATGGGCAAATATGTTTATTATAGCATTATTTATTATTGTAATAAATGGAAATAATAAAATCTCCGACAGAAGGTGGTCTTAATAAACTACAGGCCATACAAACATGCATATTGGTGACTGCAGCACAGCTATTAAAAGTCACATTTACCAGGCTCTGAACAACACGAGTAAGTGCCCCCTCCCCAAGACAGAGAGGCAGGATGGGAAGCTATTCACCTTAGCAGTCTCATTGCCGATTTTTATTCAATAAGTATGTACAGGAGAAAGGTACTGAGTATGGCTCCAAGCCATGTTCATTTGCTCTTTATAGCATTTCTGTTTCTCTTCCAAACTCTTCATAATGGAAGGGCACGTATACTCTGAAAATCAAAGAACTAGTAAGGTAAGTTCAGGAGCGTGATGTTCCTGGAAAAGGTCTGCTCCAGCTGCTTCTTTCTAGCTCTGGTTGTTTCCTAAACACAGCAGAAGTTAGTGGTTTTCTTCTTAATAATCACGTGGAAGGTCCTACAGGGACTTGAAAATCAGTTCTCAGAGGCCTTTTATGAACCCCCCCACCTGGAACTGAGTGTTTCCTCATCTTTGTTTTTAAATCACTCCATACATAGTTATAGAATTGCCACTTGCAAAATTGATTCTAAGTATTTGTTTATATGTCCAGGTTTTCCTATGGACTTGGAACTTTTCTAGGGCCCTGAGTTTTACAATCGTTTAAGTCTCTAATACCCAGTACCTTTCCTAACATGCCATATTCAGTGTGTGCATAAAAGAATAGTCAATAGATGGATTGATGGATAAGTGGACAGATGGTGGTGAATGGAGGGATAGAGGATGAATGGATAGATGGTAGATAAATGAATGGATGGATATATAGATGTATAAGTGATAATGATAAATGATGATGAATGAATAGAGGATGAATGGATGGATGAAAAATGGAAGAGTGGATGGACGAAGGATGGGTAGTGAATGAATGGATGATGGGTGGATGATTAATGGATGATCAATGGATGGATGGATAATGGATTGATGATGGATGAGTGGGTGGATAGATGGATAAGAGATAATGAAAATAGATGATGGTGATAGAGGATGAATGGATAAATGAAGGAGTATGGATGGATAGGTAATGGATGAATAGATGGGTGGATGGATAATGTACTAATGATGGGTATGGATGGATAGATAAGAGATAATGAATAAATAGATGATAGATGGGCAGAGGATGAATGGATGGATGAAGGATGGGTAGTAGATGAATGGATGATGGATGGATGGGTGATGGATGAATGGATGGATGGATAAGGGATAATGGGTAAATAGATGATGGATGGATAGAGGATGATGGATGGATGATGGGTGGATGGATAGATGGATGGGTGGATAGTGGATTAGTGATGGATAGAAGGATGGATGGATGGATGGATAATGGATTAGTGATGGATGAGTAGGTGGATGGATGGGTGGATAGATGGATGGATCAATGATTAGTGATGGATGGGTAGATGGATGGATGGATAATAGATTAGTGATGGATGAGTTGGTGGATGGATGGATGGATATGTCAATAAGCTTTCAAAGGGTAGTAGAATCCAGACACCAAGCCCTTTTCCTGCTCCGACACCTGTGTGAATGTGTGCAGACTGCAGATGACATATAGGAAGCACTACACTGAGCTCTGCTAAGATAAGTTGGACTGTAATTAGCTCATAATGGAACTGAAATTTTTCTAGTTGAAACAACAAATCTGTTATCCTGCTCTATAGTAAATGGCTTTCTACAGAGGATACCCACATGCTTTTTTTATTATTAAAACCCATTCCAATAAAAGATATGCTGAAAAATTATTGCAATTCCTACTAATTAAAAACTAATTAAGTCATTTGCTGAATAATACATGTATTCTACTTGCATTATCTACGAGCATGCTCTTCACTTACAAATATTTGTCTCCATTTCATTAAAGTAATTAAACTGCTCCAAGTATGGTTATTTTTATAAGCATTTTATAGCCAGCTCTCAATTTTCCATACCAATGGAGAAGCATAATTGAAATATTTAAAACTGAATAACAGATAATAGAGACCCTCTCGGCAGCTCTTCTCCTCCTCCGGTTTAACAAACAATGCAAGTGACTGATTTGAGTTTTAGCTTCTCTCTCCCTTCCCTCACTCCCACTCTGCTCGCCTGTGTACACAATAACAATGTATAAGCAGAACCCTCATCTTCCCGAATGCACACCCTCCCTCCCAGCACCACCGGTGATGTGTTCAGTCTAAGGTCTGTCCAGGCAAGGTGAGCCTGGTATGTGAGCCTGCTTTACCAGGGACGAGAGCCCATCTCCAAATCTATGACAAAATTAATTACACTCTGTCTCTCCTTCCACATTGCCCAGGCTTTGTCTCTGGCAATTATGACAATTCCTTAAGCTCCTAGAAAAAGAAATGCTGCTTAAAGCCAAAACTCTTTATGCTAGGAATTTTAATGGGGATTCTGAGTGAAGATGTCAGCCTGTGCGTGACACTGTGCCTGGCTGCAGCTCTCTGTGCTGTTTGAAAGGAAGGGGGTTTGTGGTGGATACACTTTCCTGCACAGAATGAGAGAAAGCATCAGTCTGGAGGGGCAGAAAATACACGTACGTAGGATGCATCTAATTACATATATTGAGAAATGTGACAAGAAGAACACACACTAGAAACAGGTTGGTAATCCATGTTCTATGAAAGGCATTCATGGTATTAGTATTTTGTGGGAGATGAAGAGAATTAGCTTCTTCCCAATTCTTCATACCAGTCTTATTTTTTCCTCACTTGTGAGGAACAAGGGTAATATTACCTCTAAGAGGAGAGAGAGAAGGGGCAAAGTGGGGGGGAGAGAGAGAAAGGGAGAGAAAGGGAGAAAGAGAAGAGAGAGAGATGCGAGAGGGAGAGAGAGAAAGAAAGAGACTGGAAAGGAAAATGCCATCCAAGGAGAAGAGACATGAGAGTGGAGATCTAGTGTATATCACACTTGAATTCATGTCTCTCGCATAGTAAGTAGCTAATACATGTATTATTCCCTTGAGGTCCTGGGGGACAATATTTAATTCCTAAGGTTAAACACACAACAGAAGTTATATGGCAAGAGGCAGGAGATTGCTTTTATTGTTTTGTTTCATTTTTAATACAGACCTCACAGGCAGTCTCCAAAACACATGCAGAAGGCTCAAATCAGAATTTCATTCAGAATCCACATGTACACGGCATCTGCTTTATTCTGTACTTTTCCCCTGCTTTAAATTTTATTGGATTTTAATCGGGGACCATCTGATGAAATGTTCTAACCTAGATTAGAATGTAGCTTGCAGAACGGCTGAGCGAGAGGGAGGACAGCGGCATCTCATAATGGAATATAAAATAGATTTTAAAAGCAATAAAACTGCAATGGGCAGAGGGGCCTCCTTGAGGGCAAGGAGAAGGAACATTCACAGCACAGAATTAAAGAACTCCAAGAGGGTCCTGCCCAGGGCAGCCACTCACCTTGAACCAGGACCTTCCCTCCTCCCACCCCAGGCCTTGGGAGAGACAAAACAAAGGCAGGTTCAGAGGAAGCAAACCTGACCCTGGTTGTGAAAAGGAACAGCCAGATCCCCCCAAGGACTCAAAACAGTCCAGTTCATGAGCTTTGGAGACAAAGTTCATTGTAGAAGACAATGAAGGTCAGTTCACTGTGCAACGGGACCAATGTGATCTTGCAGAGTCTGCCTTATAGGGCCAGGGGTGGACCTGCAAATCTGCATTTCTAACAGTTCACAAACAGTGCTGATGTGGAGCAGCTGGGTGTGAAGTGGTGTTTGTTTTCCCCTGCACCTGCCTTGTTCTGTATCTGGTTAATATTTGGGTCACCTGAGCTCGCTCTTGACTGAGATGAGAGTGCCTGGGAATTTGCAGTTTATCAGACTTCCCCGTTGATATTTTTTGTCACTCTCTGAAAGGTTGAGTAAATTCACAGACATGTTGAACAGAGAGCTTCCAGTACAAACTCTTGTAAGGGAGAAAAAGAAATTGTAAGTGAGTGACCTGGCAGAAGTGTGAAAGATGAGGGGAAGCAAGGCCAGTTCTCATGTGAGAAAGCCAAGCCAGAGTGAGTCTGTGATCTGGAAACGAGAAACTCCCCTCCCACCAGGTAGCATAGGTACTCATGGGTTGCACCCAGCATTTTTCTTAAAGGGAACACCATCGCCTTGCCTTGTGGAATTCTGGGATCTGTCTCTTATTTATTTATTGGATATTTTCTTTATTTTCTTTATTTACATTTCAAATTTTACCCCCTTTCCAGGTCTTCCCTCCAGAAACCCCTATCCCATCCTCCCTCCCTTTGCCTCTATGAAGGTGCTCCCCAACCAACCCACCCATTCCCATCTTAGTGCCCTAGCATTCCCCTACATTGAACCCCCTCAGGCCCAAGGGCCTCTCCTCCCACTGATGTCCAACAAGACCATCCTCTGCCACACATGTGGCCAGAGCCATGGGTCCCTCCATGTGTACTCTTTGGTTAGTGGTCCAGTCCCTGGGAGGTCCAGGGGGTCTGACACTGTTGCTCCCCCCATGGAGCTGCAAACCTCCTCAGCTCCTTCAGTCCCTTCTCCAACTCCTCCATGGGGTACCATGAGTTTAGTCCAATGGTTGGCTGGAAAATACAGAGGGGGATACTCATAGCCAACCAATGGGATCCGTTCCACCTCTCACCCCTTGTACCCACACCCTCTGGATCTGTTCTGTTCAAAACCTTTCTTTCTTTTTTTTATTAGATATTTTCTTTATTTACATTTCAAAGGATATCTCCTCTCCTGCTTACCCATATGAAAAAATATCAAAAACAAAAAACAAACCCTGTTTCCTCCCTCCTCCCCCTGCTCAACAACCCACACTCTCCCACTTCCCATACACTGGGGCACAAACCTTCACAGGATCAAGGGCCTCTCTTCCCATTGATGACTGATTAGGCCATCTTCTGCTATACATATGCTGCTGGAGCCATGAGTCCCACTATGTGTGCTCTTTGGTTGATAATTTAGTCCCTGGGAGCTCTGAGGGTAATAATTAGTTCATGTTGTTCATCTTAAGCGGCTGCAAACCCTTCAGCTCCTTGGCTCCTTTCTCTAGCTCCTTCATTGGGGACCCTGTACTCAGTCCAATGGATAGTTGTGAGCCTCTACTTCTGTATTAGTCAGGCACTGGCAGAGCCTCTCAGGAGACAGCTGTATCAGGCTCCCATCAGCTAGCACTTGCTGGTATCCACAATAGTGTCTGGGTTTGATGACTGAACATGGAAAGGATTCCCAGGGGGAACAGTCTCTGGACTGTCCTTCTTTTAGTCTCTGCTCCATAGTTTGTCTCTGCAACTCCTTCGATGGGTATTTTGTTCCCCCTTCTTAGAAGGACCTAAGTATCCAAACTTTGGTCTTCCTTCTTCTTGAGTTTCTTGTAGTTTGTGGATTGTATCTTGGGTATTCAGAGCTTCTGGGCAAATATCCATTTATCAGTGAGTGCATACCATGTGTGTTCTTTTATGATTGGGTTACCTTACTCAGGATGATATTCTCCAGATCCATTCACTTCCCTAAGAATTTCATAAATTCATTGTATTTAATAGCTGAGTAGTACTCCATTGTGTAGATGTACCACATTTTCTGTATCTATTCCTCTGTTGAGGGACATTTGGGTTGTTTTCAGTTTCTGGTTATTATAAATAAGGCTGCTATGAACATGGTGGAACATGTGTCCTTATTACATATTGGAGCATCTTCTGAGTATATGCCCAGGAGTGGTCTAGCTGGGTCCTCTGGTAGTACTATGTCCAATTTCCAGAGGAACCTCCATACTGATTTCCAGAGTGGTTGTACCAGCTTGCAATCCCACCAGCAATGAAGGAGTGTTCCTCTTTCTCCACAACCTTACCAGCATCTGCTGTCACCTGAGTTTTTTATCCTAGCCATTCTGACTATCATGAGGTAGAATCTCAGGATTGTTTTAATTTGCATTTCCCTGATGACTAAGGATGTTGAACATTTCTTTAGGTGCTTCTCAGCCATTTGGTGTTCCTCAGTTGAGAATTCTTTGTTTAGCTCTGTACCCCATTTTTTAAGAGGGTTATTTGGTTCTCTGGAGTCTAACTTCTTAGCCCTCTATCAGATATAGGATTGATAAAGATCTTTCCCCAATCTGTTGGTTGCCATTTTGTCCTATTAACAGTGTCCTTTGTCTTACAGAAGCTTTGTAACTTTATGAGGTCCCATTTGTCAATTCCTGATCTTAGAGCATAAGCTATTGGTGTTCTGTTCAGGAAATTTTCCCCTGTGCCCATGTACTTGAGGCTCTTCCCCACTTCCTTTTCTATTAGTTTCAGCGTATCTGGTTTTATGTGGAAGTCCTTGATCCACTTGCACTTGAGCTTTTTACAAGGAGATAGGAGTGGATCAATTTGCATTCTAACTGCTAATCACCAGTTGAGCCAGCACCATTTGTTGAAAATGCTGTCTTTTTTCTACTGGATGGTTTTAGCTCCTTTGTCAAAGATCCAGTGACCATAGGTGTGTGGGTTCATTTCTGGGTCTTCAATTCTATTCCATTGATCTACCTGCCTGTCTCTGTACCAATACCATGCAGTTTTTATCACAATTGCTCTGTAGTACAACTTAAGGTTGGGGATGGTGATTCCACCCGTGGTTCTTTTATTGTTGAGTATAATTTTTGTTATACTAGCTTTTTTGTTATTCCAGCTCAATTTGCAAATTGCTCTTTCCAAATCTGTGAAGAATTGAGTTGGAATTTTGATAGGGATTACACTGAATCTGTAGATTGCTTTTGGCAAGATGACCATTTTTTACTATATTAATCCTGCCAATCCACAAGCATAGGAGATCTTTCCATCTTCTGAGATCTTCTTTGATTTTCTTCTTCAGAGACTTGAAGTTCTTGTCAAACAGATCTTTTACTTGCTTAGTTAGAGTCACACCAAGGTATTTTATATTCTTTGTGACTATTGTGAAGGGTGTTGTTTCCCTAATTTCTTTCCCAGCCTGTTTATCCTTTCTGTAGAGGAAGGCCACTCATTTCTTTGAATTAATTTTATATCCAGCTACTTTGCTGAAGTTGTTTATCAAGTTTAAGAAGTTCTCTGGTGGGCTGGAGAGATGGCTCAGCCGTTAAAGGCTAGGCTCACAACCAAAAATATAAGAAGTTCTCTGGTGGAATTTTAGGGGTCACTTAAGTATACTATCATATCATCAGCAAATAATGATATTTTGACTTCTTCCTTTCCAATTTGTATCCCTTTGATCTCCTTTTGTTCTCTAATTGCTCTGGCTAGGACTTCTTTTTTTTTTTTAAGCTTTGTTTATTTTATATATGTGAGTACACTGTAGCTTTCTTCAGACACACCAGAACTGGGCACCTGATCTCATTACAGGTGGTTGTAAGCCACCATGTGGTTGCTGGGATTTGAACTCAGGACCTCTGGAAGAGCAGTCAGTGCTCTTAGCCACTGAGCCATCTCTCCAGCCCCTAGCTAGGACTTCAAGTACAATATTGAATAGGTAGGGAGAGTGGGCAGCCTTGCCTAGTCCCTGATTTTAGTGGGATTGCTTAAAGTTTCTCTCCATTTAGTTTGATGTTGGCTACAGGTTTGCTGTATATTGCTTTTACTATGTTTAGGT
>NW_022196894.1:37027082-37037603 GCF_008632895.1 Mastomys coucha | reverse complement strand
CAGCATCCAATGAGATGATCATATGATTTTTTTTCTTTGAGTTTGTTTATGTAGTGGATTACATTGATAGATTTCCATATATTGAACTATCCCTGCACACCTGAGATGAAGCTTATTTGATCATGATGGATGATCATTTTGATGTGTTCTTTGATTTGGTTTGCAAGAATTTTATTGAGTATTTTTGAAGTTTTCTTTCTTTCTTAGGTCTTTGTGTGGTTTAGGTGTCAGAGTAATTGTAGCTTCATAGAATGAATGGGGTAGAATACCTTCTGTTTCTATTTTGTGGAACAGTTTGAGGAGTATTGATATTAGGGCTTCTTTGAAGGTCTGATAAAACTCTGCACTAAACCCATCTTGTCCTGGGCTTTTTTTTTTTTTTTTTTTTTTTTTTTTTTGGTTGGGAGATTATTAATGACTGTTTCTATTTCATTAGGGGATATGGGACTCTTTAGATAATTTATCTGATCTTGATTCAACTTTGGTATCTGGTATCTGTCTAGAAAATTGTCCATTTATCCAGGTTTTCCACGTTTGTTGAATATAGGTTTTTGTAGTAGGATCTGATGATTTTTTGGATTTCCTCAGTTTCTGTTGTTATGTCTCCCTTTTTATTTCTGACCTCATTATTTAGGATACTGTCTCTGTGCCCTCTAGTTAGTTTTGCTAAGGGTTTATCTATTTTGTTGATTTTCTCAAATACCCAGCTCCTGGTTTGGTTTATTCTTTGTATTGTTCTTTTTTATTCCATTTGGTTGATTTCAGCCCGGATTATTTCCTGCCTTGGACTCCTCTTGGGTGAATTTGCTTCTTTTTGTTCTAGAGCTTTCAGATGTGCTGTCAAATTGCTGGTGTATGCTCTTCCAGTTTCTTTTTGGAGGCACTTAAAGCTATTAGTTTTCCTCTTAGGACTGCTTTCATTGTGTCCCATAAGTTTAGGTATGTTGTGGCTTCATTTTCATTCAACTCTAGAAAGTCTTTAATTTCTTTTTGTTGTTGTTGTTGTTGTTGTTTTGTTTGTTTTTGTTTTTTGAGACATGTAGCCCTGGCCGTCCTGGAACTCATTCTGTAGACCAGGCTGGCCTCGAACTCAGAAATCCACCTACCTCTGCCTCCCAAGTGCTGGGATTAAAGGCGTGTGCCACCACCATCAGGCAGTCTTTAATTTCTTTATTTCTTATTTGACCAGGTTATTATTGAGTAGAGTGTTGTTAAGCTTCCACGTGTATGTGGGCATTCTATTGTTTATGTTGTTATTGAGGAGCACCCTTAGTCCATGGTGATCTGATAGGATGCAAGGAATTATTTCAATCTTCTTGTATCTGTTGAGGCCTGATTTGTGACCAATTATATGGTCAGTTTGGAGAAGGTACCATGAGGTGCTGAGAAGAAGCTATATCCTTTTGTTTTAGGATAAAAAGTTCTATAGATGTCTGTTAAGTCCATTTGTTTCATAACTTCTGTTAGTCTCACTGTGCCTTTGTTTAGTTTCTGTTTCCATGATCTGTCCATTGCAGAGAGTGGGGTGCTGAAGTCTCCCACTACTATTGTGTGTTGTGTAATGTGTGCTTTGAGCTTTAGTAAAGTTTCTTTTATGAATGTAGATGCCCTTTGATTTGGAGCATAGAGGTTCAGAATTGAGAGTTCATCTTGGTAGGTCTTGCCATATGTTCTAGCTTACAGCAGTTTTCTTTGTCTCTTAAATATACAAAGTTCTTTCTTACCCCAAGCTCTTTGTATATGCCCATTCTGGTATGTTCTTTGCCAGACATAGCCAGCCTGACCCACTCTTTACATCCAAGCTTGTGTTACCTTCTCAAATAGACACCACAGTTCTATGTTTCCTGAGGCACTATTTGTAACAGCCAGGAAATGGGATAAACCTGAATGCCTTTCGGTGGAAAAAAATAGAAAACAACTAAACTATAACAACAAATCTTTTGGTGTGGCTTGTAGTAGTAGCCCATCTCTATAACTCCAGCACTTGGGAGACTGAGGCAAAAGGATCACTCCAGGTTCCAAGACAGCCTGGACTCCATGGAGTTCCAAGCCAGCCTGCACCAAAAAGTGAGCCCTGGTCTCAAAGGCATTTATACACAATGGGATATTAATCTGACATTTTAAAGAAGAACAAATTCCTGCCATGCACAACAATAAGTGAGACATGTACTCACATTTAGGGAGACCTTGAAAAAGTTGATCTGAGAGGAAAGGAATGGTCACTAGAGGCCAATGAGTGAGGTGAGGGGTGGAGGGATAGAGAGAAAGTAGTTTATGGATTAGTAGCCACTAGTGTTCTATATAGCACAATAGAATACATAGTAATAACTAATATTTCAAGATAATAAATGCTTCTGATATACCCAACACAGATAAACAATATTTGAAATGACAGAAAGGACAAATCCTAATGTGATCATTACATATTATATACATGCATAGAAATGCCATACAATATTCAAAAATATAGGTCATCATTGAAGGTAAATTAAAAATGTGGGCCTAGGATCAACAAATTAACTCAATGGATAAAAGTACTTCCTACATAGGCCTGGTGACCTACATCTGACCCCTGGAGTCCATTTAAAGAAAGGGGAGAACTGATACACAGAGCTATCCTCTGATATGCACACATGCACCATGGTGCTTGCAAACACGATGATGATGACAAGATGGTGACACCAACAACAAATATTAAAAGTTCAAAAATATTTTCCTAAGAAGGGTTTGTTTTCAACTGCCATGAATCACTACACGATGCAATCACCCTAAGAGCTGACATCTCATATCACAAATGCACAGGAAATGACTCTTTACTGAGAAGCTGTCCATGTTTTTCACGCATGCGCAATGCTTACACTTTCCGCTTACCTTCCGACAACACACTTTCAGACCGAAAGTATAAAAACATAAAGATGAAACCACATAAAATAGCGCAGAGCTCTCTAAAACCTTTACGTAACGTCTGCTCCAATACTGGAAATATTATGAAGATGAGAAACACGGCAGAGTGGATTGTGAGGTTTGTGAGGACCATTGGAAAATTGAGGGTAAGGGAACAAACAAACAAACAAAACCTTGACAACCTGACACAGCGTAATCGAGATCCAGGTTTTGGGGTGGTACAGAGGCAGCCCCGGGAAAAGTGGTTGGCTGGCTTCTGTGATTTCTGAGGCCATTTTGAAGTCGTGCCTTTTTCTCCTAGCATTTGACACTTGTTGGGAACAGGTTTGCGTGCTTTTTTAGGTCCTCCATTTGAAAATGTCCTGTGACTTTTATATTCCCGTGTAAGCATACCCTGTTTTCTGATCATCTGCACCATGCTGCATTCTGGGGATAGACAGAAACCCAGGCCCGATGCGTTCACATGCAGGCTGCTGATTGGTAAAACTGAGGCGGACGCTCAAAGGGCAGAGCCTCAGCGAAACGGCCTTCTTACCCTACTGTGCCCGGAACTGCTTCCACTCAGTCGGTCACTTCACTGGCTTCTTCAAGCAAACAAGGCTTTCATTCCTGAAAAGCTCCTGGAACTTCATCAGCAGGAAGGAGTGCCAGTGAAGACAAACGATGCATATTTTAATTGATGTTTCATCGTTGAAATATTGCAGGACCAAGTACTCATCTGAGTTTTCTGCCAAATGCTTTGGGCTGACTGGGAAAAAAGATATTTAAATTCACTTCAGAACCGTTGATGGTTCCCAGCTCCAGTTGCTTCACAAGACTTTAGGAATTCAGTTGAAATCCTCTTTCCCAAAGGTATTTCATACCTACATACTCCCAAATAATTCATGCCACCTCCAACCCCCACTACTTACTTGTTCTGCCTAACAGACTACAACTCTCTCACCACCCTAAGAGCCCTAACCCCAATAAACCTTAGATTTAGCTCTCTAGCCCTCTCTATGGTCTGCCTTCCTCCAGTGGAAGCCTCAGTTTGGGGGATTTCAGGTTCAAGATTTCAACCTGTGTAATTTGGAATTGTAATCTTTTAGGACATTAAGCTTTGACTTCAAAGATTTTGGACTTTAGAAGTTTTAAACATCAGGCATTTTGCTCATTAGGACCATAATATTCCAAATTAAAGCAGTTAAATTTGTGTCTTTCAGGGTTATGAAAGAAGCAGATATTCTAATACAACCTAAAGACAGATATTCAGGAAAAAAAAAAAACTTGAAGTGAGATTTCTTTGCTCAGGATTGAACCCAGTACCTTGTGCTTGCTAAGGAAACACTCTACCACTAAGGAATTGGCCTAAATCCTCAGAACCCCTGCACATATTCAAACATCTTACTTTGTTTTGTTTTGTTCTGTTTTTGACAGGGTCTCACTACATGGGCCTGGCTGGAACTTGGAACATAGACCAAGCAGGCCTCAAACTTACAGAGATCTACCTGCTTCTGCCTCTGGAACACTGGGATTAAAGGCATGTGCCACCAGGTTTTGCGTTCTTATGTAACTGAAGATGGTAGCTGACTTAGCTCATGCTGTGGTTGGAGGCACAGGGGACCTGCCTCCATCCTTCCTTCTCTCAGCTCTTACCAAGTGGTGCTCCACAGAGTAAGTAGAAATTCTCCAGTGTCTAGCCCAATTGGAATTTGAAGTTTTCTGAAATCCCCAAGACAGAATTTCAACGAAGAGCGATGTGGGTAAAGCTAGGAAACGGCTTCTACTGAAGATGATTTAGCCCAACATCTCTCAAACATAAATGACCGAAAGGTCCCCCCATCCTATAGAGAGAGCTTCATGCCCATCAGCACCCGGGGCATACACCCCGTGCACAAGCGCAAGCATCAGAGAGACGGGGCTGAGTTAATCGCAGCTAAAAGGTTACGTCTGAATATTTCATACGCCGTTAGAAGTCCCTATGCCTTTGCGTATGCATATTTTCAGAGCTTTAATTGACTGGCTGCTTTAAGCTGCTGGCTGTGCTCATTTTGAAAGCACTCAGCTATCACTGAAGGAAAATAGCCCAGCAAGATTGCTGGGCTGCTCCTCACTTGAAGTATTCCTGGAGGCTTGAGACATGACTTCCCAGGCCTGCTCCAATCTGCAGGAAGAAGTGTCGCCCGGCCAGCTTCCTCGACCGTGGTAAGACAACAGCCTGCGGAGAGGTCTCCTGGCCTAGCAGAAGGACCCACAGAGTGGCCAAGACCATCAATAAGCAGTGGTAGAGAATCCAGGGGTAGGGAGTCCAAAATGACCGGGCCAGAGAAAGATGCTCACCAGGAAGAAGCGGGAAGGCAGAGGGGCAAATACTCAGGAAGCCACTAATGAGGGCCGTTAGAGACTGGGCGGAACTCAGGATCCTAGGGAAGATTTGGAGAAGTGAGACTCTGAAGGGGTTCTGGAGTGAGCATGTTAGGTTCAGGGCCTTCCTTCCTCATGGGGGGTGGGCTTGGCAGGCTACCAGGTGTTTTTGCCTGCATTGTGCTGTCTGTACAGCTGGGAGGCAGGAGTCTGGATCTCACGGCCTAAAGTCCAAATGAGCAAGCTCCTTGTGTTTTAGATTCCTGACTTTGAGCTAATTACTCGTCTCCCTTGAGCCTTGGTTTCTGGGTATGTAAAAAGAGGCACAATAATTTCTGCCTCTTGGATGTAGTTGGTGATTTTAATCAGATAAGGAGTGTAAAAACACTGACACGATAATAGAAGTGCAGCCAAATATAGATATGATTGCTACAGGTACCACAGGTTTATTCATTTACTGAGCGCTTTCAATGTGCCAGGCACCGGGTTAAATCCTTCAAGACAGTCGCTTGTTTAAGCCCTCTTGAGGACTTCCAAGGTAAATGCGATCATAACCTTAATTTTATACCATACAAAATCCATGTCTAAGGATCCAGGATCTAACAGCAGTGTGAACAGAGAAAACATTTTCTGTTCCACAAATACTGACACAAGGCCATGGCAGACAGGCGCATTAACAGAACACAGGGAACTCTCTGGAGTGAGATGTATAGTCAAGCAGCTACCCCTTCTCCCACATTAGTTTAACAAATTATTTTTAATATTCATTTTGGTTTTTTGAGAACTTCATACCATATATTTTGAGCATATCCTTTCCTTTCCCCAGACCCTCCCCAATTCCCATCCACCCAACTTCATCTTCCTTTGAGCTCAATTTGCATACTCTGCCTGAGAAAATCTAGAAATCCTGTTGGGCAATCTATCCAGTTTTCACTAGGAAGAGCAGAGTGTCTGCCCAAAGGGGACTGTCTTAGTTAGGGTTTTACAACTGTGAAGAGATACCGTGACCATGGCAATACTTATAAAGGAAAACATTTCATTGGGGGCTGGATTTAAAATTTTCAGAGGTTTAGTCCATTGTCATCAGGTCGGGGAGCATGGTATCTCACAGGTAGACATGGTACTGGAGAGGTAGCTGAAATTGTTACATCTGGATAGACAGGCATTGAGAGAGAGAGAGAGAAAGAGAGAAAGAGAGAGAGAGAGAGAGAGAGAGAGAGGAGAGAGAGATTGGGCCCTGCTTGAGCATTTAAAACCCCAAAGCCTACCCCCAGTAGACATTATTTTCTTCAACAAGGCCACACTTATTCCAATAAGGTCACACCTCCTAATAGTGCTGTTCCCTACGCACCTCTGAAGGCCCTTTTTATTCAAATCATTACAGAGACATATGCCAGCATCAGTGACAGCCACAGGGGGCTCTGTCAGACTCCTTTCACCAGGTGAGTCACTCTAGACATGAGCTGAGCTCGGCACTACATAGACCAGCAAAAGTGAGCCCCCAACAGGAGCCATGCCTCGGCCACATCAGGTGGCAACTGACCAGAAGCACCTCACAGAAGCTGACTGAACACCAGCCCTTGGACAATCTGGATGCGAAACCTCCTGGTTGGTCATTAAATCCTGGGAAAGAGATTTTCCCAGTAGGAATTTGATGGACAAAATCAGCCAGCCCTTAGAGGTCTTTAAAAGAAATCCAATGGTCACTGAAGTGAATTAAGGCTTCCATGCTGAAGAGGAAGGGTAACTTTTAAAGCGCCTGGTCCCTCTTGGCAGTGCGCTAAGTCTCACGCACAGCCATTCCAGTGAAGAACAGTTGCAGATAATGATGCCTAGGTGGCTGGAAGATATGGGAAGATGGGCTCTGAAGGAACCACAAATAATTACAGTCCTAGGTTCAGTCAGAGGTGTGGGGAGTAGAAGTAGGGGCTGTCCCTGGATCTGAAGCTGTGATGTCATAGACAGGAGTGTGACACCCCTACTCAGTCATAACTGAGTTATGGAGCTCTTGGGTAGATAGAAACACACCCTTCAGAGTTGAAATCTACAAAGAAACCTGAAGAAGAGCTCAGAAATAATTCAGTGCTGGGAGAGAAGACAATAATCTGCTTTCTAGCGCTTGAAGTAAGACCAGGGAAACAAAGGCCAGGGAGAAGAAAGGAAGACACAGGGAAGCAGGGAGACAGGAGGGAAGAACAGAAGTGCCTCTTAAATTAAGGCCAACAAGAGGTGAAGAAGCTTTATATCCAAGGTTGGCCCCTGTGTAATAGGACGAGCTTATTCTTTGGTTAGAATTTGAATAAACTCTATTGTTTTAAAATTATGCTGTCAGGCTTTTAAGTGATTCTGTTCTTCACCATAGCATTCACTCTTGTAATAAAGAAGAAAAGAATTTAAAATGAAACATAAATGATCAAAACCTCAAAATTTTCCAGTCAAATTTCATTAACTGATAAAGGTCTACCCTGAGCCCTGGGCAAGGGCAGTCAACGGGATTTGGTTAATTTGGAGATTAAAAGCCTTTTGAATAATTGAGGCTACATTAGAAGGAGACTCTATAGCTTGAATGACATCCCAAGGTCAGAAGCTGAAGAGCTACAAGTCTTTATCCAAAACACCAAGTTAACCTTTCCAGCTGAGAAAAGTCAAGCTATTGTGGCCTTGAACTTCAATGGCTGATAAACAAGGAACAAACAGTATAAATTGGTAATCTACCTGTTTATACACAGATTTATCTTTCCTTTGGTTAAGGATTTGACCAGTGGAGTCCTGAATATTTTAAGGTGCTCTGTATAAGGTAATGTGTTATCTTGACAGTTTATTAGCAAGAAAGTCAAGGAGGTCAGAACTGAAAACTCTTTCTATAATTTTATTTCCACACGGCTTACATCTTAATAAAAGGTGTCTCTTGCAACAGTAAACACAAACCAATCTGCATTTACAGGTATAGGGGAAAAAGCTTTCAAATATATTATAAGCGGAGAGTGATTTGAGCTCATGAGGATCCACATTCCTCAACATGCTTCAAACATGAGCAAGATTCAAAGCAATCTCTCTCTCCTCCGGGCTAAACAAAAGGGCACAGTAATATCCAAGCCTAAACCAGTCCAGACTGTGTTAGCTTTGTTTTTGTTAATACTACAGACAGAACTTTATAGAGTTGTAAGAATTTCCCATAAGTCAATGACCAGAGTCCCTTTGGTTTAAGGGGTGTGTGCTACAGCAGATTGGTGTTGGTTTCCCATCACATCCTTGGGACTCAACCAATAAAGCCATAAGTTACCTGAATTTATCCTCAATGTGACTGTCACAGGTGTTGTAGGTGACCCCTTCTCTCCTCTCCTTGCTTTTCTTAGTAGCACCCAAGACATTTATTGTGTAATACACAGCCTGCCCACTGTAGCCCATACAACTCATGGCAAACCTGTTTCTAGACATAAGCCATGTAGAAAAGAGATGCTGTTTTTACTTCAGACTACATTTAGTTAAGAATATGTTCCAAAAAAAAGAAAAAGAAAGAAAGAAAGAAAGAAAGAAAGAAAGAAAGAAAGAAAGAAAGAAAGGAAGGAAGAAAGAAAAAGAAAGAAAGAAAGAATATGTTCCAATGAGAGCCATTGAGACTGGACAGTGGAATTTTCTAAGGGAGCTGAATGAAAGACCCACCTCTCTCTTCTAAAAGGCTGTCAGTGGGTTCCCATGCATACATGGCCCATGCAGATAAGAAGGTACATGGTGGGTCCTTGAGCTAGAAAATAATGGGAAGATCTCTGTTGAGGAAAGTGCAGAGAGAGAAAGCGAAAAAGGCAACACTGGTTGATGAACCACGCCCATACTGAAAATCCAACTAGCTCTGCACTTCCAGTTATATAACAATACGTTCTTTTTCTTAAGTGGATTAACTTAATTCAAGTTTTCTGTTACTCCCAACTAGTCAATCCATAATAGAAACATCAACTATTATGTGAGGCGATTCAGTTTGTGTTCTGTCTCCATCTCAATACTGTTTAAGTTCTCGGAGTTCATGTGATACTCAAAGATACTACCTTGATGCAGCCTAGGGTCGAATCCAAGTCCTTTGCATTCAAGTTTAATATATTTCCCAGTTCCAGATGTCATCTCCTTGAAGGGACCCTAAAAAAAGCCCCATTTTTCAAATTTATGACGACCACCAAACTGAAATGTAAAGAGTCAAAATGAAAATTACCATTTAGCTTTAAAAATAAATAGCTACCTGATAGCAGCCGAGTTCTTTGTTTTCACTTCTTTTTTTTTTTTTTCCCCTCTGATATCAAAGCATCCTACACCCACTTGTGTTCTGGGCAGTAACCATCAGATAGCTCCATGTTCACCAACAGCAACAGTATAAGGTACAGAGATAGCCCAGCAGTTCAGTACTTTCTTCTGACAGGAAAGGTTGCAAATCACAACAGAACAGAAGCTATAGCTCATAGACACCAGTTCAAAGCATCGCACTAGAGACTCTTAACCATAGCTTCTGCCTTCCAAGAGTTTACTTACTCATAGGAGGAGAGAAGATAGCCATGCCTGGCTGGGCAGTGGTGGTGGTGCACGCCTTTAATCCCAGCACTTGGGAAGCAGAGGCAGGTGGATTTCTGAGTTCGAGACCAGCCTGGTCTACACAGAGAAACCCTGTCTCAAAAAGCCAAAAAATAAAAAAGAAAGAAAAAAGAAAAAAGAAAAAAGAAAAGATAGCCATCCCTTCTCCATGCCTCTTTTCCCAACTGTGCTCCTCCCTCACACCCTGAGATTACTATGAAATTAATTCTATCTATGCATATATGTATGCACTAGATAATTATTGATGACGTATTAGTGACTCCTGCATTGTTGAGACCACAGAACTAGTCAGAAACAATCAAGAACAGAAAGATTTATTTTGACACATGGTTTCAGAAGATTTAAGTCCATCACAGCAAGGATGGCACAGTAGAGCAGTTAAAGTCATGGTGGTGACGGTATATGGTAGAGGCTGTTAACATTATGGTGGACTAGGGAGCAGAGAAAGCATGACAGGAACCAGGAGCCTGATAGCAACCTTCAAAGACCTGCCTAGTGATATACAGCCATCTTCTACCTCAGCTTCCCAAAACAGAGCCATCAGCTGGGGAAGGAGTCTTACAGATGGATCCAGAACCTTTCTGTGTAACAGATGGATCCAGAACCTTTCTCTGTCACAGATGGATCTAGAACCTTTCTCTGTCACAGATGGATCCAGAACCTTTCCCTGTCACAGATGGATCCAGAACCTTTCCC
>NW_022196894.1:37018713-37026822 GCF_008632895.1 Mastomys coucha | reverse complement strand
CCAGAACCTTTCCCTGTCACAGATGGATCCAGAACCTTTCCCTGTCACAGATGGATCCAGAACCTTTCTCTGTCACAGATGGGTCCAGAACCTTTCCCTGTCACAGATGGGTCCAGAACCTTTCTCTGTCACAGATGGATCCAGAACCTTTCCCTGTCACAGATGGGTCCAGAATCTTTCTCTGTCACAGATGGATCCAGAACCTTTCCCTGTCACAGATGGATCCAGAACCTTTCCCTGTCACAGATGGGTCCAGAACCTTTCCCTGTCACAGATGGATCCAGAACCTTTCGGTCATCACAGCAGGAAGTACCAAGAAGAAGAACTTACTTTCATTTAAAGATAACCAATTAAAATGGGCCTAGTAGCCACGGGCTTTATATCTACAGAACCAACAAGCTTGGGATTAACAGTATCTACAGGATCAAACATATGGCATGCAGACACAAACATTGTGTCATTGTAAGTAAGAGATTTGAGCATTTCAGCTTTTGTTGTCCATATAGAGAGTGTGTAACCAATTCTCTGAGGATACTATAGGGTAGATGCATTCAGACAAGAAGCAGACAGAGAGGTCAATCAGAGCAAAGAAAGATGATTTGTAACCTGGAGTGATAGCTCTGGTTAGCAAAGTAATAAGTGAAACTTAACCCAAAGGAGTAAAAGAACCTGCATCTTGCCTAGAAATAAAACAGACCTATTATCATTTGAAATTAACATCATGTTATTAAACTAATTGACTGAGGAGGAGGACTAGGAACTAGCCACCTATAACCAGAGAACTTTGCCTACACAAGTTTCTGCATGGTGGGAGAATCGAAATTACTCATAAATGTTTTAGATTCAAAACAGATAGAGTTGGATCCAAAACCCATTCCCAAAACTTGCTAACTCTATGATTGTGGAAATTGCTGAGAATCTTTAAAAACATTTTTCTCTTTTACAAAGGGGTAAGAAGCATGAATAGTAAGGATTAAACAAAATAGCACCTAAAAAAGCGATAGCTAATGATCAGCAAGTTGAAGATGCCATCATCAGTCAATGCTGACCACTGTTCTCAGCTTTCCCTGGATTTTTTGTTGCAGGTCAAGTTGCCTCTGGCTTCAGACAAACCCCTGCTTGGGTGACCTGGAGCAGGTACTAGAACTCAGCAACAATGGGTGTCTCCTAAATGCTCCAGCCAGACGCTCACGTGTGCTCTTTGCTGTTTGATTTCCCGGCTCGTTCCTCAATGGGGTTTTCAGAAGCTCTGCAGACCTAAGAGTCATTTTCTATACTTCTTCGTGGTTTCCTGCGTTCTTGAACGCTTAACTCAGTCACCTCAGCTCAGTCTCACCTGCCATAGAAAGACACAACATCCAGGAAAGAGGTAGTTGTGATCATAAAAAGAGAAAGAGCTATATGAATATGTTCTGGTGAGGTGTGGGGGAAGGGGGTGCTTGGGTGGGCCCAGGCTGAGGCATCCCTTCCCCCTGAGGGACCAAACACACACGCCGGTATAGTATAGAATAGTTTATTTAGGGCATGGGGAGGGGAGTTAAGAGCAGAGGCAGAGAAAGGCAGAGAGAAGGAGGGAGTAGAGAAGTAGGAGCCGGCTATGACCATGTGAAGGCCTGGGGGGGGGAGGGAATGGGGAGAGAGGGGGAACAAGGGGGTAAGACGGGGTGGATAAGCAGGAGTGAGAGAGAGAGGATGAGGCAAGCAGCCCGTTTTATAGGGCCAGGCCTAGCTGGCCGTTGCCAGGGAACCATGGGGTGGAGCATACTGCCAGGTATCTGTGAGGGTGGAGTTTATACAGAAGGCTAACAGAAGTGGTTGGTTCTCCATGGAACCATTATATAAGGCAGGATCTCCAATAATCTCTCTTCACAGGTCCTGGGAAACTGAAAATATGAGAATGTTCGTTGGTTTACCTGTCAATCTCAAGGGCTCCAATACTGGCCTTGTCTGAAAATCCTCAGTCTGCTTGCAGGAACAAGCTCAGATAAAATCTTACATCAGCTAAGGTAAAGCACAGACAAAACCTGAATAGAGAATATTTAATATAAGAGATTATATAAAACCACCAACCAGCAAACTGAAAAGAATAAAAGAACATTATGATATCCAGCAACTGCAGAAAAAAATGACTATCATAGTGAGGACTGTAAGAACAAAAGGAAAGGTTTTTAATTATTAGGACTTAGACAAGAAGAAGGAAGAAACATTCACAGGAGAGACAGATCTCCAAGGAGGTAGCAGGTGGCTGGTAGCAGGAGTCCGGAGGACAACAAAATGAAACCATTCATCCAGATGCTGGACAAACTGAAACACAAACCCAGGAACTCCCGTAGGAAGGATTTGTTACAAGCAAGAAAAAGTTTTACTGCATGGCAATCAGTAAACAACAAAAAAGAGATACTTTTAGCCTGTCCTGTTCTTTCTTAGCGCCCCCTACTGGCAATGCTAGCAGGGATCCAGCTGGCCAAGGAAACACGTCTGAGCATTACATAGCAGAGTAATGAAAGGTGCCTTTGGGAGTGAGTGATAAACAACAGCTTAATGATTGACATAAGGCTACTATCCTCTCTTTGAATATAGAAATCCCACCCTAGTGAATCACTCGATATTTTAAAGATATGTATTATGCCCATTTTAATCTCAAAAAATCTTCAAACCCTGGGAGCAGAAGCAAGCAGATAGCTCCCCAGGAAGTGAAATACTGAAGTACCTTCCCTATTTGCCCAGATCTCTCTCAGCTCCTGGGTTACAAGTCATACTAAAAGTAAAGTGATTTGTACTATTAGGTAAGTTCTTATTATTCATCAGCATCTACTGTTTCTTGATATCCTCATCATTGCTCTGCCAAGTTCTTGAGGAGAAAGAAGAAAGAAGTCTGATAAACAGGAGGGTAGGTATGTAGGTAAGTAGATACAAACACACACACACACACAAACACACATACACACACACTAAGCAAAGCCAAGAAAACCCTTGCTCTTTCCTGCCATAAGTGGTTTATTCCAAATCCCAGGGCAGCCCCAGTGGAACCATCGGGAAGAACGTTTCGCATATGAGGAATACTCAAACTAAGCATGCTAAGAGTGTTCCTCGTCTACTTGCCCCTAAGAACATATCACGAGATTAAGATTAATTCTGTGTGTATCACCACCACTCTAGTAGGCAGGAAATATCGTTTGAAGGAAAGACATTGTAAGCAAGCCCCAAGGCAGAACAGCCTCTGGAGGGACATGCCCATCTTTCCTCCTCCTCCTCAGGCATCTCTCTCTGTCTGATGTCAACTCCGTGTAACATAAGCCAACAAAAGTTCTTGGATCTGTCTCCTAATGCTTGGACGTCAAGTGAGGAGAGGAAAAATATCTCCAGCATGAGTTAACATGAGTGCAAGAAACCAATAGTAACCTGGCTTTTCTTTCCCCTTCATCCCTTAAGGGAATATGCCAGTAGCCATATGAGAAAAGCTCAGTGCTAGTTGGGCCATGCTCCTATCCTTCTTCCTGATGCTACAAATCTACGTAAAACTTACAGAATAAGTGGTTTAGTTCCTCAGAATAGTGGTGCCTCCAAGAGGCACCTGAGACAGATTAAAACAAGATAATAAGTTGACCCCAAAGACATAGCTAAGACTGTCTTAGACATATATGCTGATATAGCAAAATGACTCAACCTGGATTAATCATAGTGAACAGAAGTGATCAGCTCATGAATCTGAAGATTGGGAAATCCAAGATCAAGGGACCAGCTTCTGCCAAAGGCTGGATTCTTTTATCCTCCCATGGAAAGGCGAAGCAATGGTGAAAGAGACCAAGAAGTGGCCAAACAGGCCAGTTTATAAGGACCCCACTTCCATAATGACAGCAATAATCTATGTATACATCAGGGGAGAGCCCTGCTGACCCAGTCAACAAACTCAGTAGGTATATTGTTTAGGGAGACATATCCAAATAATTACAAAGGCTAAACCCATTCTGAACGTTACTGATCACATCATTATCACCATCATCATCATCATCATCATCATCATCATCATCCATTCATTCATTCCATTTGTTTACATCTCAAATGATATCTCACTTCCCAGTTACCCCCTCCACCATCCCCCATCCCATGATATCCCACTTCCTGGTTACCCCTCCGCCAACCCCCCTATCCCTCATCTGCCCTCCCCCTCCCTTTTGCCTGTATGAGCGTGCTGCCCCACCCACCACACTCTCCTGCTCCACCACTCCCGATCACATTTTTCAAACTAGATTACTAGATGTCATTAATCAATGGATGCTGGGTAGCAGCCCATTGAATACAATACTAGAATCATAGAATGTTTCAAGCCTGTCACCACCACCATCCCTCTGTCTGCCTGGGTGAATTAATGTCTGCAATATGTACATGCATTTTCCTTCCATTTGATTTACTTAAAATTCCATTCCCATCTCCCTCCCTGCTTTGTGCAGAATCAGCCTGGGTTTTTTAAAGCCCTTACAAGAAGCTGGAGTCGGGGATCAGATCCTCCAAGAACTGGCCTCCTTTCTCCTCCTGAATCCAGATCTTATGTTCCTTACCCTGGAAGTTCCCAGAAATGTGTTGGACTTCAGTACAACAACAACAACAACAACAAGAATTCAGAGAACTCTTGAACAATAGTATCAAAGAACTGGGGTTGTGGTTGAAGATCTTGATGGGGCTTGGGCTTGATATCCCCTAAAGATGAGCTCAATGTAAGCACACTGTTATGAGTCTCTCATGACCCCAAGAAGTGAAATGTGG
Organism: Mastomys coucha; assembly: GCF_008632895.1. Lineage (NCBI taxonomy): Eukaryota > Metazoa > Chordata > Mammalia > Rodentia > Muridae > Mastomys > Mastomys coucha. The sequence goes on along the minus strand of NW_022196894.1, from coordinate 37,022,058 downwards.
AACAAAGGTGTTGTGGCACATCAGAGGATGCAGGAGACTTTCTGCAGGGGTCTGCTGACACCTCCCATTTGACACAGAGATTCTCAACACACGATTACTACTAGGGCTGCAGCCCCTTAGGACAATCCAGTAGCCATAGGAGTCCTACTGTCTCACAAAAAGAAAATAGCACAATTAATGGTTCTAGAGAAAGGAAGAGATAAGGGCATCGTGAGAGGAAACCGATGACAAATGAGAAAAATAAAGTATGTCAGAGGCATCTCATGAAATCCAGACACAACACACTTGCACACAGAGAAGATGGTCAGAAACAAAACTTGGTACTAATTGACAAGTTAGCAAAGCTGGGATTCAAATCAGTTCCCTAGAATACCAATTAGAATAACAATCCCAAAGTTTCAGAAAAGGAAACTTTGAGGAAAGATATAGAAAACTCGGAGAACAGATTCAAGAGAAGCAAAGTGGCAATTATCAAAGCACTAGAAATTGCTAACAGAATACAACGATGAGAGGAAATAATTACATGAATACTGGAAGAACATCCTGAGATGAAAAAAAAAATCCATTCTTCAGATTAAAAGTATACGATCTGCTCTAAGTAAATTCAACTCAAAATGACGCTCCTGGGAGCATCTTCTTAAAATCCTAAACTTCAACCCATCCCTCATCCCAGCCTTTAGCTGTCTCCTCTTTAGACATGGTTGGAGCCCATTGTGTTCCTGGCCCTTGGCTGCACGTCAGGAGAAGGAGACGCAGATCCCATGGACTCAAGAGGAGAAAGAAGAGCTTCCAGATGCTCTTATCGCAGACTCCAACTTCCCATGGAGGCTTTAAAAAGCCCATGCTGATTCTGCACAAAAGTCGTGAGGGAGACAGCAGTGGAATTTTAAGTAAAGAGAAAGAGAGGAAAACCCATGTACACATTTTGGAGGCAGGCAGACAGAGGGAAGACTTGCACCTTCGAGGATGGTGGTAGGTTTGGAACACTTTGTGTTTCTCGTGCTGTGTTCAACGGTTTGTTCCCAAGTTCTCATTACCTAGCTCCCATCACCTGGTGATTTCCAGTGCTTAGTACAGATGCAAGTTAATAAAAATCTGTTGTTGATACACATGTTATGAAGATGGGGAAAATAGTTTTAGGATATGTATAGCACTCAGAGTTTACCAGAAGACGATACTCAAGAAAAGACTCTAGCCAATACACAGACGAACCAGAAGAGTGGAGAAAATTCAGTAACTATTGTTCTGAAGAGAAGACAATGGTGAGGAGAAAGCTTTGCAGACTGACAGACAGACTGCATGCGGATGCTGATGAGCTGTGACAATGAGTTATACACATACTAGATACAAACTTATTAAACCTATAGCAACAAAGTTTAGTAAAGTTCAGTGATGCTCAAGACCAAAAAGTACTAAACTACTTTAGAAAACGTAAAGGTTAAAGACAGAGAAAAGAAAGATTAGTATATTCCAAGTGCACACTCTGGATGGGCTGAGGATTTATAACTTGGCTCAAGTGAAAGTGTTCTTTGGGCCCCTTCTTCTAGTAGTGACGGGAGAAGAAGCTAAAGGGAAGGGCAGAGTCCTAGTGGGGGAACTAGATAATACTTTCTCATTGTAAAGAAATATACATATTAATTCAGTTGGTAGAAAAAGGAATGGGAAATTGTAGTACAACATAAATTTACAAAAGGAAGCTAAGACAATGAATATCAATTTTAACAAGCAAAAATAATGAACATGAAACACCCAATTGGGTTATTTAAATATTTCTGGAATCCCATCTCCATTTATGTGTTAGCTTTTGGGCCACATCTGTCTCCCATTGTGTCTTGTTTTTAGTGGATTCTCCAGGGACTACAACATTGCCCCTTGCCTGCTCTGTCTAATTAGAACCGTCTTTGTTCTGCTTTGTGTGATAGAAATAGCTCCTTTGGTGTTTCTGTCATAAACACCACAAATGTCATATCTCCATATACTGAAAGCCTTATAACTTTTGCTTTTTGTTAAAACTATTTCAAGACTCTAAGACACATATGTACATGCAGGAGCACACACACATACACATATACACACACACACACGTACATATACATATAGATACATACATACTTTGAATCCATCCAGAGATTTAGCCTTTCCATCGCTACTCCTTTGTTTTATGGGACCCTTCCATTCTGACCACCTTCCTTTGGCATTTCTGCCCTTGGTGAACCTTGGCTTTCCTTGGTCTGAGGAAGGCACCTGCATCCTACCTGCATTCCTGGTTGATATTTTCCACTGGACATAGACTTTGTGATTAACCATTCATTTCTTTCAGCATCCTTTATTTTATCCTCCTCTTCCCTTCATTTTTTTTTTTTTGGCTTTTTTAAAATAAGAAATCCAGTTTTTCTAATCACTGTCCTCCTAGCTGTCACTTTCTCTAATTGCTTAGAGAAACTAATTCAAGAGTTTCTTGGTTGTTCTCCACCCCACCCCACCCCCACCCCCGGCCAGTCTATATCCCATTAGCTTAACCATGATGAACCCCGACACAGCATCTTTTAGCTCATTCTCTGTCAAGTTCATATGATTCTGGGGTAGAGGGGTATATAGTTATTGTCCAGGGGCTAGGCATTTTTCCTTGGATATGAAAATTTTGGGTCATTATTTATTAAAACATGTTTTCAACTATAATCTGTTTTCTTCTTGTTCTGGGAATTTTGTAACATGAAAATCAACCTTTTGCTATTTCACGGGTCTCTGAGGTTCTGTTAATGGTTATAACATTTCCTTCCCTTGCTTCTTGGGTTGGATAACTTACATTGATCTATCCTCAAAGTCACTGATTTGTTTCTCGATCTATTGACCTTATCCAAGGAACTTATCTATTGTAGATACTATATTTTCAGTTCTAAAGCTTCCATTTCCTTATTATTACAACTTTTATTTTACTTCAATGATATCTTATTGGTCTACTTACTTCAAGCATATTTAACTTGACCTCATAGAACATATAGATAAAATCAAAGAATTACAATTTCTTCTGATAATTGAAGCCTCTGGTGCATCTCACATCTGATCTCTGTTGAGTATCTTTCCCCTTATGAACTTGTTGCCCGCGCAGTCATCTCGCCAGCAAGAAGACACGCGGACACTAAGATCATTCTGCAGCAAGCATTTATTCCATCATGAAGAGGAAAAAGGACCGAGCCAATGATCGGCACTGTTTATATACACCACAGTGCGGCGTGTCCACCCATGATTGGCTGTTTGCTTATCACCCCACGTGACACCCCGGGATGGGCCGTGACTTGGCGCCTTTTCACTCTACACACATGCGCAAACAGTTGTTTACCAGGA
>NW_022196894.1:37007865-37015922 GCF_008632895.1 Mastomys coucha | reverse complement strand
CTGGCTAGCCCCCACTCTCTCATTACACTCTGTTTCTGACATGCTATCTTGTAACTCCTCAAGTGCTCACTGTCCAGACGCTACAGAGGCGCGGCATTTCTCATCTTCCAGGCAAGAATGTATCAAATGCTAAATAGACATCGTAACAAGTGCCACTAGCACAATTACCGCAGCTTTGGCCACGCTCTCTAACCTTGAGGAAGGGTTGGAGGAATTAAAACCAAACAGCATGCCTCTCAGAGCTTACCTTGTCCTGCAGTTCTGAATCCTCTCCGTGAACAGAGGGTCTCCTCAGCACCAGTGGTTGTAAGGCTCCCCTGGTGTCCCGGGCTTCGGTACCAGTTGTTGCCCGCACAGTCGTCTTGCCAGCAAGAAGACACGCGGACACTAGGATCATTCTGCAGCAAGCATTTATTGCATCATGAAGAGGAAAAAGGACCGAGCCAATAATTGGCACTGTTTATATACACCACAGCGCAGTGTGTCCGCCCATGATTGGCTGTTTGCTCATCACCCCACGTGATGCCCCAGGATGGGCCGTGACTTGGCGCCTTTTCACTCTACGCACATGAGCAAACAGTTGTACCAGGAGTTGACAGCGGATGTAGGCACCATCTTGTCAAGGCGAATGCCTCTTCAGCTCTACTGCTCTCCACAGGAACTGGTTATTGTTCCATAATTCTTTGTATATCACATGACAGGACATTTGAAATTTATGTCATATAGCTGAGTGTGGTGGCAGATACCAGTAATCCTAGCACTCAGGAGGCTACAATAAGTGAATACTGAGTTTAAAGCTACCTGAGGCTACATAGTGAGACCCTAAGACATCCTATTATAATGTTCTGAGGATGTGAAAAGGGAACTCCCATGTGTTTTCAAAGAGTAAAATGGTCTAATCACTTTGAAAAATAGTTTGGCAATACCATATAAGGTTAAAATGATATGTACATTAAGGGCATAAAACAGCCCTTAATTCTACCATATAATCACATGGTCTTATAAAGACTTCTGCATTCATGTTCATAGAAGCTTTATTTGTAAACCTCATACGCTGGAAACAACATAATTACCCGTCAACAGAGACACTGGACAAAGAAACTCTGGTCCAGGTATATCCATACCCTGGATTGTCAAAGAAGCTAGAACTGCATAATCAAATCTCAAAGTATGTATGTTCTTTGAAAGAACTCTAACAAGAAAGAGTATGCATTCTGTGGTTCCATTCACTCAAAATTCTATAAAATTTGAACTACTTATATCAGCAAAAAAGTAAAACAGTATTTGTCAAAAAAAAACAAAATGAGGTGAACAAAAGGACAGACCACAAAGAAACATATGGAAATTTCAAAAGTAGCAGGAGTGTTGGTTTGATGGATGAAGTGGCTTTAGAAATGTATAAATACATCAAAACTGATAGTATAGACTTACAAATATACAAACATATATTTATGTATCAAAGGAATCTATTTATCTGTAAATTTGGCTTAAGAAGACTCTATCACAGTACATTAATAAGTACAAAGTGGAAAGCAAGAAAGATGAAAATTACCACATCTGTAAGTCCTTGCACTGGGAATGAATAACCTCATCCATCAAGAAGACAAAAGACAAAAGACAAAAATCAAATTTGAATTTTCTCTGAGATTGAAATTCCAAGCTTATAAGATAAAGACTGAAGGCAAATAGAAAAACAAATATTGGAGGATGGAAGGGAAGTTAAATAAAACATTTTAAAATCAGACAAGGTTGAAGAAAAAGACAAAGATATTTTGCAATACCATCAATGCACCGATCATAAAGAAAATCTAGTAGTTAGCAATGAGGATAACCATAAATCCATAAACCCAAAGGCACTGCAAACCAGGAAGGACTAAAAGAAAATGCAAGTGTGGGACAAAGATTTTACATGCCTTTCAAAAATGGGTATACCTGCTAGACAAAACACCTAAATACCTAATGGAAGAATGAGCTGAGCAACACAAATAACTACATTAGTTACAGGAAAAACTATAACTCTCCAAATAGAAAGTACACATTTTTGTTTGTGTCCAGTAAATATTTACAAAAATTGTTCTAATATTTGCACAAATAATTTTTTTGAGACAGGGTTTCTCTGTGTCACCTTGGCTGTCCTGGAACTCACTCTGTAGACCAGGCTGGCCTCAAACTCAGAAATCTGCCTGCCACCGCCTCCCAAGTGCTGGATTAAAGGCGTGGGTCACCTCCGCCCAGCTGCACAAATAAAATTTTATTCAAGGAAGTATCTTACAGGCTACATTTTCATTCCTAATAAGTTAGAAACAACAGATAAAACACAGCTCTGGTTGATGGTGGGATTCCTGAGGCACAAATATCACTTGACATTGAAAGATGTACAACTTGAAGTTCCTAAGCAGAGAATCTGAGATCAAATTTCCCCTGACATCCCTAGCACCAGTGATCCCACCAGTTTAATAGCCACTCTACAGGTGTCGTGAGATTTTCATGAAATGATAAAACTTAATCACAGCATTTTTCAAATTACAAAGTTCTATGCAAACACAGGGCTTCTATGAGGAAACGCACCAAAGTGGTAATCAACTAAAATGCACCCAAGTGGTAATCACACAGCCTTGGGGGGAAGGCTTCAAAGTTCATTTCCAAATTTGGAGTCTCTATGTACATGTGTACAAAGATCTTTTGAACTAAAACCAGAAGTTATCTCCAATTGATAACCACTGGCCAATGGAAAATTAGTTATCTCCAACAGGGTCTCACTGGGGACCGAAACTGTGCTTAAGGGTAGGCGCCATGCCCAGCAGTACATGCCTAACACAAAACCAATTCAACGGCATCTTTGGAGGCTCCTGGCCTCATGTTACTGAGTCACAGCTATTCATTTACTTATTTATTTACTTAGATACTTATTTACTTTTACATTACAGATCCTTTGTACATCTATTATGAGATTCCTAGGTTCCTATGTGTACAATGGTGTGTATGTCTCTTCTGTATGTGTATCGTGTGCTTTTTCTTTTCTTTTTTTTGTTTGTTTGCTTGCTTTTTCCTATTCTTTTTTGTTTGGTTTTATCTTATTTTATTATATGTTGCAATGCTTGTTTTCCAACAAGAGACAGAAGAGATATGGATACAGGTGGGAGGGAGAAGAGAAGAATCTTGGAAGAGTCAGGAAAGGGAAAACCATTATCAGAATATGCTGTATGAAAGCAATCTGTTTTCAACAAAAGAAAAATGAACTATGATGAGTTTGGCCTATGAGGACTCTACCAGAGTGAACTTATACACACTTGGAATAGAAGGAACTAAAGCAATCAACAATATTAACGTGTAACTAACTTAACAACTAATGAGGAGAAAAAGTCCCTCAGATAAGAGCTACTTAAATATTTGATGACTAATAAATTAAATGTTAATTAAATACTTCAGTGATTTTCTTCCCTGACCAGCATATAATTAACATTTAATTTGTTATAAAATATTTAAAGTTATGAAATATCCTATGGCATCTAAGATGTCTCTGTTGTCAAACCATCTTGGGACAGCGTTCCAAGGGTACAAGAGGTTAGACTGGAAGTTAATGCTCATGAGAGAGTACATAAAAAGGACCTTTTGAAACTTTCTCATGTGAAGACATTGAGAATGATATCAAAGGAATCTCATTTCCAATGGAATTTAGCCAAGGAATTTATAACCCAATACTGCTAAGAAATAAAGCATGAAATAGGAGGGAGATGATCTTCCAGCATAGAGCTAGCAAACCTCATGAACATTGCAATCCTAGCCATGATAAATAGGAAACATGAGGAAGAAAGGAGTGTTCTCCTCGGCCCTTGAACCTGAAACACACCTCGAAGAATGAAAAGGAGATTAGAAGCTGGAAAGATGGCTCAGCCATTAAGAGATTTGGTTCCCAGTACCACATGGCAGTTCACAACTGCCTGTCATTCCAGTGCCAAAGGACCTGACACACTCTCCTGGATGCCACTGGTACTGCATGTTTGTGGTACACATAGAATAAAAATGGAAATGTTCACAAGGGAAGCAGGTAGAACAGTTATCTAGTAAGACAAGCGATGCAATAAAAGAGGGGCCCTCTTCCTAACCTTCCCAAAGTTCCACAGAGAACTACACTTTCCCATTGGTTAGAAGCTGACATTGGAAAGAACACGAGGATCATGGAAAGTGGGAACTACCAGGGCAGAGGAAGCTGTGGCAGGACAGCTAGTTAATATGAAAAGGGGCTTGGAGTAAACCAAAAAAAGAAAAAGAAAAAAGAAAAAAAGAGTACACATTGTTAATCTTTAGGGCCACAAGGAACAATCAATGGACCAAGGATGAGTTCTCTTATAGACACTTCTCAGTAAGGTTCTATGAAGCACCTATGCTGAGAATAATTCACACAGAGAAGGCTCTTCTGTCACAATCCCACTACAACAAGAGCAGGTGTGTACTACTTCCAGCAACCAGGACTTTGGGTACAGCCTCTTCTATTTTTCCATTATTCTCTTGTAGTGGGTTCTTAGCTACAGCCCTAGTTCAGTAAGTCTAAGCATACATGCTCTACCAAAGGTGAGATGATCATTGCCTTCTATAACAATGGGTGTCAGAAGCTTTCTAATTCCCCATATTTATATTATTATGGATATTTAATGTAATGCTATTTAAATTCCTCTTATTCTTCAGCTCTTTGCTACCCAGGATCTAAAGGGGTTCTAGAGCCATTGACAGATTTATTGGTCTCAAGTACTCCTTTCTGTGCAACACAATGTAAGATACTCACTTACTCACTTGTCAGAGGTTGACTTAGGAGTTAATCAGCTTAGTTCTTTGCCAAAAAAAAAAAAAAAAAAAAAAAAAAAAAAAAAAAAAAAAGATGTGAGAGGTCTGATGAGACCTCTCTATGAAGAAACAGAACCTGGAAGTACTTGCCTTAACAGTTATCCATGCACAATACTCAAGCAGTTGCAGGCATCTCATCACTAAGGATGTAGTCATCCTGAAGACAGAGCATCCCACTGGAGTTAAGTGGAAAACATGAAGGAAGCAGACCCTTCCTGACATGGGCCAACCACTACGTTATCCTACCCTGGGGATGCCCTGCTTCAGGATTTGGCATTCTATTTGTCTATCTGACTGCTTGCTTGCTTGCTTGATTGATTGATTGATTGTTTTTTTTAATTGCCTCCCAAGATGCAGAATTCCTTTAATTTCCATATCCCACTTTTCTCAACATGTGTGCCTCTTTTAATTCCTATGTACTCCCTCCTACCTAATATGCACATGCAGAACCTCTACATAGTCTCTTCTTAGGCTTCTCATACTTTGTACCAATCAGGCCAAAAACATCTTTGGTAGCCACTGTGTGTTAAATACTAGAATTCTGTTGATAGCAAAGTTCAAGTGACTACATATAAATATTTCTAAAATGTAATTACTGTATAATTGATGACACTCCTCCAGAGAACAGTATCCCTAGTCCATGCTGCAACTCTACATACATGAGTGTCCATCTGTAATAGAAGGACCTATAGTGTCTATATCAGAAGTTGTCCTTCTCTGAGTTGTAATTACCACTCCTTTTCAGCTGTCTAAAATTATTCTGCTCTCTCCTACGAGCAAGTTCAGTTGGTATCAATGGTTGCTACAGTTGGTTCAATTGGCACAAATAAATACACAAATGAACAGATCTGACCTTAACAGACAGCATCTACAAACCTCAGAGACTGAAGATGGCTTCAGTAAATAGCATCATTTGGTCCCTGTTATGAGTTACGGTATGCCTATTTGACTTTCTCTACCCCTTCAACTTTGGCATAACTATGAATACCAAACCTTTTCTTAAATTGTCAGTAGATTACCTGCATTGTTTTGTTTCCTGGGTATGCATGCCCAGTCCTTTACCTAGTCCTTGGCCTGGTTCATGACACTGGCTCCAGCCACCAAGCTGTACCTTAGTTATTCATCTGCCACATCAGGAGAGTTTCTGCCTACATAACAGTGTGTCAGACTCAGCCACAATATAGAGACATATTGGCCAAAGTGAGGAAAATGCCCACATATGTGGGACATATTGTCCTATGAATATAAGACAGAGCAACTGACAAGTAATTTTCCAGTGGGATGGTGATGAAGTAATAAAAGAGAATTAGAAAGGGATCATAGCAAATGCATCAAATAAAAATATATGCAGATATTCTCTGTTCTCTGATGCACACAAAGCTATAAAACTCTAGATTGGAGAAGGGCCAACAGAATAAAAGGCTGAGGGGGGATGAGGTTTTGGAAAGCATCGTATGTCTTAGTCCACTCTGGCTACTACATAAAAACATCATAGACTGAGTGGCTTATAAATAAAACAAGCTCATTTCCCACAGTTCTACAGACTGGGAAGCCCAGGATCTCTGACAGATTCTGAGTCTGATGAAAACCCTGGTTAATAATGATGCATTCTAACCATGTCTCCAGATGGGACGAGCTGGCTCTTCAGAATCACTCTCATTTAAATTTCAGTATATGAATTCTGGGAAGGACACATTCAAACACACTATCCCGGGGTGAGCCATTTCTCGTTTGAACCAAATCAGAATGGGCACACTCTAGATGAGAACTGTGTTCGCAGGAAGAACTCTTATGATGGCCGCATACGACCCTCATCCATAGGGATTCAATGGAGGAGCCAAGAGCTGTGAATTGTGTCTACTGACATCAGATACAATGACAGCAAACAACAGACCCACAGTCCAGTGATGTCTGAAATTGCATGAAACTACACAGAAGCATTAGGTTTGGCGATAGTTGAAAGATTGCTTACAGTGACAGATGTTTTCTTGGTGAGAAAGCTTTCAGCCAGGCCAGTAAATGCTCTGATGAGCCTAACAGTGGTAACCATTCTTTATAGCCCTAGACTTGCAGGACACATCAACATCACCCATAATTATCATCCTCAGAGAAAAGAGTCCATTAATAATCTAGGCTGAAACCGTGTCTGAATGCTAATGAGAGGGTAGCCTTCTAGGATACTAATTAGGGGTGACACTTTTAGGGCAAGTTTGACTTTTCTTCCCAAGATTTCAGTCGAGACTGCATTAGATGTGAGTAAAATGCAGATTGGAATTTACAAAGAATTGTGAAAGGTTGAAAAAGGAGAAGAAAAGTCAAGGAAAGTAAGCTGTGAAAGCAAATTAGGAAGAGTTCAACACTGAAGCACAAAAATGTTCAGTTGCCTGTGACTGAAGTGCCAAATCTTCTCTGCCTGTCACTTGAGACTGAATAAAGCTTGTTCCATCTGTCTTTCCAGTGCTCTAAGAGCAGTTTAAGACTCTCTCCCAAGTTACTAAGAATCTCTAGGGTTTAAATACTAAAGGTATGTCTGATTCTACATTTCTTGACACTTCACCTGCATTCTTGTTTATGTTTGTTTTGCCTCTCTCCTTGTCATTTGTAGTGATATGAATGAAAATGTCCCTCATAGACCTATAGGGCATGGCATTATTGGAAGTGTGGCCTTGTAGGAGGATGTGTGTCACTGGGAGTGGACACTGAGGTTTCAGAAACTCAAGCCAAGCCTAGTGTTGCACTCTGTTCCTGCTGCCTGCTGATCTGGATGTAGAACTCTCAGCTACCTCTTCAGCACCATGTCTGCCTGTGTGCCACCATGCTTCCCACCATGACAAAAATGGACTAAACCTCTGAACTGTAAGCCAGCCCCAATTAAATATTTTCCTTATAGGATTTGCTGTGGTCATGGTTTTTCTTCACAGCATTCAAAAGTGTGGCCTTGAGAACAAAGGTATTGATAATAACTGGGACTTGTTGGTGATGCAAGTAAGGTTGTGAGCCAACCTCAGACTTTCTAGATTGAAATCTGAGAATGGATCAGAAGCTCACGGATGTGGATATATATTAAAGTGTTAGAAGCTCTACTATACTCAGCTAAGACAATGTAGCTAAGAAACCCAGTCATTCCTTTATTTAAAAACAAAACAAGAATAAGGCTGCTATGAACATGGTGGAGCATGTGTCCTTCTTACATGTTGCAGTATCTTTTGGGTATA
>NW_022196894.1:37005766-37007216 GCF_008632895.1 Mastomys coucha | reverse complement strand
AAAAATTTTAAATAAAAAAAAAAAAACACAAGAAATAAGGAATTAAAAGGATTCACAGAGTCCTACCTGAAGTTCAATACTATTCAAATTATTCCATAAAACAGAAAAGTTTTTGAAAACAAGAACTAACAAAAACAATTGCTGCTAGATTGGGGGGTGATTTCAAAATGGGATATTCTTTTAATCTATAGAGCAAGTGTCTTGGAGAGTGGCCGTTGCTAAAGGGAAGCTCAACGTTTGAATCAGCTTCCTCCAGAAATAGAAAAATGAAAGAATATCTTTTTTTTTAAAGCACTCATCTTGTTTATTTGTAGACTTGAAACATGGTGTCTCATGTCAAGATGTCTTTGCTTAAAACCAAGCAGATGTTATAATACCATGTTTTCACCCATGCCCCACCCCACCCCACCCCCTAAAAGAAAAGGAAGGTATGCTTTCAAACTCTTTTATAAAGCTAGTATTACCCTGTCATCAAAATCAGACAAATACACAATAGCAGCAACAACAACAATGAGACAAACACAATTACAGAGCAATATCTTAGATGAACACAGATGCAAAACATTCTGAATAAAACACCTGTAAACTAAATTAAAATCACATTAAAAAGATCACTGGTCATGATCCATTTGACTTCATTCCGGGGATGCAGGGATGGCTCAACATATATTAATCATAATTCACCATATAAACTGCCTTAAATGTAAAAATTCATATTATTATCTCAATAAATGCAGAAAAAGCCTCCAACAAAATCTAACATAGCTTCCGATTATATTCATGACATGTCTATTCTTTCTATATAAATGAATAGAAAGCCAACACTAAATTAAGAAAAGCTCAAAATATTCCTACTAAAGTCAAAATCATGACAAAGGTGTCCACTCTCTCCAGTACTGCTCAGTGTGGTACTTGAAATCCTAGCTACAACAAAAAGAGGCAAGATGGAAATAAAAGAGTTAAAAACAGAAAGGAAGAAGTCAAAGTATTTTATTGCTGGGATGACATGATTCTATTCATAAGAAACTCTAAAGCCTCTACCAAAATCAAACTCTCTGAGCAAAACATGTTCAGTAAATTAATACATAAAAATTAATACATAAAAAATCAGTAGCTTCCTATATGACAATGGCCAACATATAAGAAATAAGTAGTCCCATTCAAATTAACCACCAAAATAAAAAACAAACAAATAGAAAACAAGGAATAAACCTGACCAAAGAAATGAAAGAGAAAGACCTATACAATAAAAAAAAACTTTAAGTCTCTGGAGAAAGAAAGCGAAGAAAACACTGGGTGAAGAGACCTTCTATGCTTATGAGTCAGGAGAATCAATAGTGTGAAAATGGACATCCTGCCGTAGACAATAGAAGACTTAGTAGAAGCAGGGACTGAAGGAAGGGCAAGCCAGTCTAAATATAGCTATCTCCTAAGAGGTTCTGACAGTACC
>NW_022196894.1:36994213-37005253 GCF_008632895.1 Mastomys coucha | reverse complement strand
TACTTTTAAAATCTTAAGATTTATAAAAAAAAAAAAAGCATGAAAGAATCAAGGATAGACAAAATAATACTGATCAAAAAGAGTGCTGACCAAGGTATCACAACATCTGGTTTAAAATTATGCTACAAAGTCATAGATGTGAAAATAGCATTACTGATACAAAAATGGACAAGTAGACCCCTAGTATAGTATAGAGGACCCTAGATATTAGTGTGTGAAACTACAGCTCGATGATTTGTGGAAAAGCCAAAAATATTCACCAAAGAAAAGAGAGCACCTTTTCTTCAACAATGGTGATGGGAAACCTAGCCAAGTCCAATCCTAGAAGTAATGAGTGACTAAACAAAATCCTCAGTGCCAGGTATATGATAAATTCATAGGAGATGTTGGTCAAGGAGGTCTCCAAGTCCCTCAGAATAATATAGGCTATTACATTCTTCTTACTTACCTATTACATCTAGATGACAAGACCCTATTCCTGAAAGATCCACACACCTTGGATGTAACACAGATTAAAAACCATTAGAACTTAACCAGAAGCATCATTTTACTGACTAGCCTTTATAGTGACAAGGGTTATGATGCTAAAGGGTGGAACTAAAGGCATAAAAGACTTTATCCAGATGTGAAGTCTATAAACTACATTATCAAGTACCAGACAGTATGTACTCATTGAACAGAAGTGAATGCAAAGTCCTGAGCAAGGTGCTGAGGATAAGGGATGATGGAGGGCTCAGCCCTACACAAAGCATTTGTATCACCCCTTCAAGACTCAGGGAACAATCCAGGAAAAGAGGACAGAAAGAATGTAATAAAAGCAGCAGGAAGGGAATTAGGCTACACAATGCCCACCCAAGCACAACCATGGTAATCCTGAGCTCACAGCAGCTACACCTACTAGCAATGAGTTCATGCAAGGAAAACAATCAGCTATGGATGGGGTAGGGGCTCTCTGGGTCCTCCTATTTACTGCATAACTACTGAAAATTAGTAGATTATGAGAAGAGCATCCATAGTAGCTGGTTATGTACCTTCTGGTGAGTCCACCAGACTCTAATACAGACAGGCACTAGTTAAACTCTGTGGAACACAAAACCAAAAGTCATGAAGAGGGAAGGGGTTGAAAGGCAGAAGCAAGGATAATAGAGGCAGAAATGAAATAATAGAGAGTGGTGGAGGTAGCCAGAATGCAAGAGTGGTGGGGGCAGCCAAAATGCATTATGTATTTAATTGTCAATAATTACATATTCAATGTATTACGAATTTAATTGTCAAAGTATAAAAGTGATTAGTTATATCTATTTATATCACATGTAATAAATGATATATCATAGCATAATTACAGATTCAACAATGCTGTGCTTTACAATTAAATATTTGCTGTCCCCAATGTATTTTTAAGAGTCTTTGGGAGCCAGGCGATGGTGGCACACGCCTTTAATCCCAGCACTTGGGAGGCAGAGGTGGGTGGATTTCTGAGTTCAAGGCCAGCCTGGTCTACAGAGTGAGTTCCAGGACAGCCAGGGCTATACAGAGAAACCCTGTCTTGAAAAAAAAAAAATAGTCTTTGGACCATCTTAACCTGCTATCTGACCACCTAGCCTTCAGATCTCACATCTTAACTGTCCCATTGTATTAGACAAATTCATTCTATTCTTCATCCTCGACCTGTCTTTGTGTTCACTGTTGTCTCTATAAAAACAAAACAAAACATTCTTCTCCTTTGATGAAACAAAGGGTTATCTACTCTTGGCCCTCAACATTTAGTCCTCCAGAAAAATTCACAGACTTTAAAGTCCCTACCAGCATCCTTTCAGCCTCTCCTTTTCATGTGTTGAAGGAACTGGCCCAACTAGAGACATTTTTCCCTCTGACAGGAAATATATCATCTCTACTCTACCTAAAAAAGCAGAAACTGCTATAGTCATTTTAGATTTTGAGACATTTTCATCTTGCCACACTCCTGAATCTCAATTACCCATTGTGTAACAAGATAATAATAGCCTTGGTCATTCAAATCTACCATATGCGTCTAAACACTAAATGTAACCCATTGCTTTCAAATGTTTTACAAGAAATACGGGCAGAATACGAAAATTATTCTGAGAACAGTTCTAATTGATTTCTCATTATTTGATTAGTCTCTTGTCAAACCTCTATCTCGGACTCTAAGCTCATGATTCTGGGCAAGGCAACCTATTACCCAAGTCTTTGACTCTAGCCATTGGACCTTAGGAGACATATTTCTGGGACTGGCTCCAGTCCTAACTGGAAGTTACTAAGAAATTCTTGGCTGAAAGTAGGTGTTGCCTTGGGTTAGGATGGCCAAAGTGAATTACTGAAAATAAGGAGAAATAAAAGAGGTTTACTTGCCTCCCTATGAGGTAGAAGAGGAAACTAAATAGATAAGATAAATGGTCTGCTTGGCTAAGAACACATTAAATTAATTCACTTTTTAATATAGATGAGCAGCAGTCTCAGTACATGCTAACCAACGTTGTTCAATCGAAGATGTGACAAAATCGACCTTGAGTTCCAATGAGTAGAGCAAATACTGATTAATCCTTTTCTCAGTGTCTGTTTCATGCCAAGCACTGTACAGGGCCCAGGGAAAGCACAAATAATTACAAAATAATTCCTGCTATCAAGAAGACTAGTCCCAGAACAAAATTAATTTAGATATAATACAGTTAAGTCCTAAAATACATTCACACGCAAGATCTTATACTGCCAGGGCTGTCTTTGTCCGCCTTGGGCAGTCAAGGAAGGCTTCAAAAAGAAAAGTACAACCTGAAAAGACATTTTCCTGTTCAACTGGAGCTTGGATTTCTATTATATCATATCCTTTCACCAAGTGTGTTTGATTTCTCACATAAACAACACAGCTCTCCTGGGAGCCTCATGTCAGAGCTGTTAAATCAGTGGTATCTAAGGAGACCACCAGCCGTGCAACAAATGTAAAGATCTGAATGTTAGATTCTGAGCATCTGGTATAAACAATGTGGAGGGTAGTCACAGGGAAGAGGTCCAGATTGGGAAAACTCACCATTGATTGCCCAAATGAATAAATTCTGAGGGTGGTGAGGGACAGACTATCGCTTAGGCTAGGATGTGAACTGAATGAAGCTAATTTGGCTAAGCTGGTAAGAGGACTTAAAAGTGCATGATCAGATTTCCAATCAATTAGTAAATAGAGAACGCCCTAAGGACATACCTTCTGACCATTGGTCTCCTTACATCATGTTGTGGTCGGACTGTTTATAGGGGGTTCTGAATAAACATACTTTTCAAAACTGGTGATTAATTTTGGTTTTGAAATTAACATTTCAAAGTAAATATGATAGACTAAATGTTCCATTAAAATATCCATGTGTTAACAAAATTCAGTCACCATTGTGATAGTATTACAAGGTGTTGTGGAGTTTGGGGAATAAAGTCATAAATATTCTAACCTGGTCAACTTTGTGCTTTACGAAGAGGCTAGGGAGAAATAGCATAGTGCCTTTTGCCCATTCATTCCCTCTCACCTGAGGACATAGTATTCATTATTTCCACCATGGGAGTATGTAGCAAGAAGATGATACCTGAACTTGTCCACCCCACAAAGGTGAAAAATAGGTTTCTGTTGTCAGTGAATCTCCCAGACCGTGGCATTTTGTTATAGCTGCACAAAAAGACTCAAGACACTGGCGACTGGAATCATGTGTACATCATTCGCTAGGGTTAGTAACCAAAACAAAGAGACCAGGAGCATGCTCAGCCCACCTACAGGAATGAGCGCTTGGATATTGCCACAGGCAGCAATAACCCTTTCTAGCTCATTGTGTTCTTACACCACATAAATATTGCCCCACCCCTGGGGACAGAGGAAGAGGAAGAGGAGTACATTAATTAATTTTCTATTACCATGATGAATACTTGCAAAAGCCCGACCTAAGGAAAGAAGGATTGCCATGAAGTTTGGTTTCAGAGACTTCAGTCTCTTGTTGACTTGCTCCATTTCTTTGAGCCTAAAGTGAATTGGAACCTATTGATACTGAGAACATGTGGCAGAGGAAACTGTTCACTTCACGGGCCGCCAGGAAGCAGAGGAAGACAGGAGAGGGAGCTAAGGATAAAGCATATCCTTCAAAGTCAGACTTCCTAAGTGACCTTTACCATCCAGGCCCCACCTTCTCATTTCCACAAGCTTCCAAAAGTACCATCAAAATGACTCTATCTATTGAATATCCCACTCATTAGGTCGGAGACCTTGTGATAGCATCTCCTTCCAGCTAGCAGCCCATCAGCTAACAGCCAAACCTTCTACACATATGCTTCCTGGAAGAAACATATCTAAACCATAACAAGGAACAAGGATAAAATCAGAGACTCATTTAAGAGATGGCCAGAGACCATTGAAAACAAATGTGGGGCAGATGATATTCAGCAAAACAGGTCAGGAATTCAATCTCTTAGTGGTCCATTGAACTACAGTAAGACTTAGTCACTATCCTTAAATTCAGGTTCTTCCTGGAGAGACCAAAACCACAAATCCAACAGGAAGAAGAACGGAATAGTCCAGCACAATGCTATTGTGGTACATACACACTTTAAAATGTGTGTCTTAACCAATGACTCCCTTCAAACAACAGTGATGACACAAACACCAAATAATACTTCAGTAACCATTCTACATGTTTCATATTTATAAATTCACCGTGTGTGGTGTTTTGTTTGTTTTTGGTTTGGTTTGGGTTTTTGCAGTAGCTCTAAATGATAAGTACTTTCATTATGCTAATATTGCATTCGAAAAAAATGGAGATCCTGGGCTATAAGCTGTGAAATCCTGGAAGGTAGTGGAAGTGTTACATCTTACCATTTGTGCAGTTCTGTCTCTGTCTGTCTTTGGGCAGATAAGAAGTGCAGCTCTTTGAAGACAATAGCACTTACAAAGCATATGTAGAAAGACTTGATATTAGCCTACACGGGATCTCAAGAAAAGGAAAAATATTTGTAGAAATAGTGGAAAGTGCCAAGAATTCAAAAACTATTGGGTGAGGGAGAAAGTAACATAGCTCTTATTTCTCAAAACTGGTTTGGAGGGAGACAGAAGTCAGAAAAAACCTTCCTAACTGAAAGTCAGAGTTGTCAAGAAGAGATGCTCGCAGCTCTGTGAGATGCAGATTATTGAGGTCCTAGGGAAAATTCAGACAAGAAGTGGGCACCTGGCACAAGATGGAGATCTACTGCCCAGCAACTCAGAATGGAATTGAAGGACTGTCTTCTGAGAAACATCAGATGATTATTGGGTTGTACCCCAATAAACTAGAGTGCCTATTTGCTTCAGGATTAATGTTTTTAATTTTGGAATTTGTCCTAAATTGTTTATCACCAAAAAGTGTTTAATAAAGCAATATAGAGGCCATAGAAGATTTTATGCACCATCAAGAGGAGCAGAGGATGAATGATTGACAGGGGAGCATCTCAGTCAAAGGCCAACAGGGATGTGCTGGCCCGTAAAGGGGCAGGAGTGAATAACGGGGCAGAAATGAATCCAAAACAGCATTTGGACCGAGAAAATGCTGTTTTCCTCTACGCATTGTGCATAGATCTTTCCCGGCTCTGAGAGGACTTGTGATGAGTAGTAGGTTCCTACGTTACTCAACTGTGGTGGTTTGACTAGGTATGGCCCCTAAAGACTCGTGTGTTTGACTGCTTGGCCCATAGGGAGTGGCACTATTAGGAGGTGTGTCTTTGTTGGAGTAGGTGTGGTCTTGTCAGAGGAAGTATGTCACTGTGGGGGTGGGCTTGATCAAGCTACAGTGTCACAGTCTCCTACTGGCTTTGGATGAAGATGTAGAACTCTCTGCTCCTTCTCCAGACCCATGTCTGCCTGGGTGCTGCCATGATGATACTGGACTAATCCTCTGAAACTGTAAGCCAGCCCCAGCTAAATATTTTCCTCTATAAAAGTTGCCTTGGTGATGTTGTCTCCTCATACCAACGAAAGCCTAAGACAATAACCCATTAATAGCAACAGATGTGCTTTTGGCAGCAGAGCTGAGGAAGAGGAACTCACAAACAACTGGATGTTGACCTCGCTGAAGGCTTGAAACATACAGCCACACAGATGAGGTAAAGAACATTGCTACTGGTCACATGACATACTTTGACTACTATGTAAAGTTAATCTGGGTTGTATTTTGTTTCCAAGTTAAATGTCTCCTTAACTATCTCTTTGAAAAGAAATGTCCTTAAGTTGTACAATGCTAAAGGGAGAGAAGAAACCAATATTACAGATAGATAGTCAATGAAATCAATGGTCTGTAAGTTTTCTGTAAAGGTCCCTGAATGAGGACATAACGCGTTGATGTTATATGATGTCTGGGATATTCTCCAGGAAACATTCTAAATAGGGCCAATATCTTCTGGCATGACCACATAAGGATTTTTCGTCCTGCTGAGACTAAATAGAACTAATAGATAATGGCCACAATCTGCTAGAAAGGTGTGACAGGGCTCTCTGCCTACCTCTACCCTTTCTAAGAGATTGCATAACTGCTCTCAGAGGGGAAAGAACGCACCACTTTCAGGTTCTTGCTAAGAGCCTGATGATATAACAATCGCCCTTATTCTTGCCTTTGATGTGTGGGTTTCTATAAATAAGCTGTGAGGAGCTAAGCCTTCCATAAGCCAAAGGAAACGAAATCAAATTGTGGTTTTAACCCAAGACAGACTAATGAAAGGAGTCGGCATCCCTCCAGCCTCCTCCTAGAACTGCTGTACGTTTCCCCAGCAGAGAGGACGGCTGGAAATGCAGAGGCTATCTGTGTAAAAGCCTTCGGAAGGAACAGCTCAGCATGACGGTAAGAAACCATGTTGGTTCTCCCTGGGAATTAAGCAGCTGAACTCTATGAATCTATAATTCCGCGGAAATGACAGCCTCATTGCCGCTGAGGGTAAGCAGATTCAAAGGCAAAGTCCCTATTAATCCCTATGTAGTTTGCTACCGAGGGTGCACTGTCAGCCACCACCACGCAGGGGCTGCTGGCCTGAATGCTCAAGCCATGCCCACATGCGCTGCGGCATTTCTGTGCCCCACTGTGACTCGAAAGACTGATGATGCTTATTTCTCTCATCCTATTCTTTGAAGGACTGAATTGGCCTCGGCTGATGGTATATCCAAACATAAGGGCTAAGCAAGGGGC
Organism: Mastomys coucha; assembly: GCF_008632895.1. Taxonomy (NCBI): domain Eukaryota; kingdom Metazoa; phylum Chordata; class Mammalia; order Rodentia; family Muridae; genus Mastomys; species Mastomys coucha. The sequence continues at coordinate 36,998,063 of NW_022196894.1, read as the reverse complement.
ACAGCTGCGGCTCATGTTTTAAAGATAGCAGCAAAGATAACAGGTAGAGGTCAGGCCACATGGGAATCCCTAGAGACATAGCAATGAGCTGAGAGACATGTGAAACAAAAACAGCTGAAGACCCAAGGCAAAACGTGAAAGCTAAAACAGTCCAGGGATATGTCCACACTTGGAGTCGACTCTGTGGGTGAAGATTTCGGGATCCTGTAGTACAATGGAAGCAGAAGATTTCCTTTGGATGGACGTGGTTTCCTCCTGAACACCAAGCAACCAAATAAGGATGCAGTAAGCAGGAGGGAGGGCTCCGTAGGCCACACCTCTGCTTCTGATCCGGATGGTAACTGGAATCAGTTGTATTCTCTCAATGCTCAGCTGTCAAACTAGACAGTGTACAGAACAAATGTTTGTCAGCGGTTGGATTAGAGACAATATATAAAAGGACAAAAGCAAATGAGATGAGCCCTCCAGTTTCTCTGAACGGAAATCATTTCGGGGCTGCTGTTCAGCGCATGTGCTGTCTGCAGACCTCGATGTGTTTATTGTGGGGAGTGGCGAAGTCTGGAGATAAAAGATAGATGAGGATATGGAAGGGTAGGAAGAAGGGAGCTTCAGCAAAATGGAGGGCAAGAAGTCTGTGTGATCTACTTGCCACGGTGAACAAAGATTGAGTCACACGCGCACGTGATGAGCCAAGATTGGGCTAAGCAGAGAGTAACTACTATAGGATGAGACTCACAAAGTTCACCAAGTAAATGAAGACCACCGAAGGCACAGAGTTTACAAGAGAGACAGTGTTACAACCAGCCAAAGTAAAGAAGCAAGGGTGGAGCAGAAGCATCCAAATAGATGAGCCTATGGGGGCATCCATATTCAAACCACCCCTTTCCACGTCCTGCCCCCCATAGGCTTGTAGCCATATCACAATGAAAAAATGCATTCAGTCCAACTTCAAAAGTCCTCATAGTCTATCACGGTCCCAACAGGGCTTAAATGTGGATGGCAGTATATACATCAAGAGATTAGTGGAGCCCATGTAAAAGAATGAAAGAGAAATTATACTTCAAACTGAAAAATGAAACAAAAAGTTAGCTGGATGCTCCTAACATCGGCTGGGTGGTGAAAAAGAAAAATACACAAATGTCTTGATGAGAAGAGTTAGGCAGGGTAGAAGAGACTGGTAAAAACAAACAAAACCCTCGGCCACTAGGGGGCAGTAGTCAACAGTCTCATAAACAAGGGATTAGATTTCCAGAGTCTGAGATGGGAGATACTGAAATTATTTAAAAACATTTTAAAGTCATGACAGAAAGAAAAATTCCCTAAATTTGTCAAATATTATCAATTCAGTGATTAAAGAAGTGTGCCATGTTACAACCAGATACAAACAGTATCCATGTTTATCATAGTCAAACTGCTGGCAGTTAACAATTAAAAGAGAATATAATGGGTTGATTTAATGCTGCTTGTATTCCAGTGCTAAGTTAGGTCCCAAGACTGGTTGCCCTAGAAAGGAGAGAGTCTGCGTGTAAGATGCTGTGTGACCCTGCCCCCCAAGTTGCTTCTGATTGGTAAATAAAGGTGCCAACAGCCAATAGCTGGCCAGAAGAGACATAAGGTGAGGGTTAGGTTGTGGCTTGGGGTCCATGAGGAGAGAAGTAGGCCAGAGAAGGAAAGGGAAGCCGCTGTAGGTTAGGAGTCGAGAAGACATGGCCCTGAGGGCTGCCGGATTGGAGTTAAGAGCAGCTCAGATGAAACCTAGTGAGTCATAAGTCGGGTTATCAATAGGAAAGTAGATTCTAATAGCATAGAGTAGTATCTATGTTGTTTAAGCTCTTGTGCTGTTTAAGGCTTATTGTAAATATAAAGGTTGTGTGTGTGTGTCTTTCATCCTACAACTTAATTAGCTAAGGTGGGGTAGAAACCTTGGGTCAGGATTAAATAATTTCTACAACAACAGAAAATGCTAGACGCATCACTGGCTTCTCTTCAGGAATGACATAAACCAGAAGCTTAATAGAATAGCATTTCTTAAACCATCTGAAGGCCAAAATCAGTCACTGTCAACCTGGAATTCTTTGTTTGTTTGTTTGTTTGTTTTACATCCAGAACTCCCTCTTCTCCTCCCAGTCTCTATCCCCCGCACTTGCCCTCTCCACACCTACCTTCCACTCTTCCCTTTCTCTTCAGAAAAGGCAGGTCTTCCACAGACATCAACCAGCCATGGCATATCAAGTTGCTATAAGACTAAGCCCTTCCTCTCCTATTCAGCCTGAACAAAGCAACCCAACCTAAGAAGAGGAAAGAAAAGGTCTGGAAGGTAGGCAACCGAGTCAGAGACAGCCCCTGCTCTCACTGGAGTTCCACATGAAGACCAAGCTACATAACTGTAAGATATGTGCTGAGGGCTGAGGTCAGTCCTGTGCAGGTTCCCTGGTTGGCGGTTCCGTCTCCGTGAGCTCTTATGGGCCCATCAACCTAGAATTCAGTATGTACTGACCATATCCTTCATAAACAATGGCAAATCATCCACATCTTAAAATTAACAAAGAAACCACTAAATATTCATCGCTAGCAGGTATAGCTGATAAGGACATTTTCTGAATTAGGGTTAAATACAAAATACAAAAGAAGGGCTGAGAGATGGCTCAGTGGGTAAAGGCACTTGCCACCAAGTCTGATATGAGTTCAATTCCAGGACCTACATAGTAGAAGAGAAGAATCAACTCCTCAGGTTTGTCCTTTCTCCTTCACATGCACTCCATGGTGCACACATGCACACACACACACACACACACAAATGCGAAAAGTTTAAATGAAAGTTTACATTTTTTAAATTATAAAGACACTAAAGTAGATACAATACATTATCCCTGAATAAGAAAACCCAACGTTATGAAGATCGTAATTCAGTAGTAATCTATAAATGTAATGCAACACTATCAGAAATACAGTGAAATTATTTTCTGCATATAGGCACATTAATCATAAAGTTTACTTGGAAGCATAAGCAGGAAAAATAACCATAAAGTTCATATAAAAGAAAAGCAGAGGAGGAATAAGTCTATAAAATATCAAGACCTAGCACAATCTGTCTTAAGCAGCAGAGAGTATGGGTAGCATAGCTGAAGGGCTCCTGCCTTCCATATTCAAGGCCCTGGGTTTGAGCCTAGCCCCATAAAACACATGCTGATATTTACACAGAGATGTCTAGAAATAATCCAAAGGGCATAGAACAATCTGATACATGAAAAAGCAGCATGTTAAGTCAGATGGGAAGAATAGCTTTTTAATAACTCATCTTAAGATAACGAGACAGCCATTGGAAAAAGAAAACACAATGTAACTCATTGTTTCCCCAATCCACCAACATAATTTGCTAATAAATTATAGACTTCTGTGCAAAAAATCAACAGCATATAAAAACGAGAAGAGGAATACATATATTCCTACATAAACTGAAGAGGGGAGAATGTTCCTCATGGGGTTTACATCTCAGAAACAATAATGAGAAAGAACAACCTGTTTGAGTGCACAGAATGAAAACGAGGAGGAAAAGGAAAACCCATCTTTTAAAAAGTATAAAACTGTAGTGCAAATGAACAAACAGAAAAAATGCAACACATATTTAAATGGATAGTCTCTGCAGTGGTGTGGATATGGCCCCCATCAGCTCATATATTTCAATGCTTGGTTATTAGGTGGTGGTGCTACTTGACAGAGATTAACAGGTATGGCCTTGTTAGAGTGGGTGTGGCCTTGTTAGAGTGGGTGTGGCCTTGTTGGAGGCGTGTGTCACTGGGGACGGGCTTCAGGGTTTCAAATGCTCAAGCCAGGCCCAGTGGATTGAGCT
>NW_022196894.1:36972200-36989700 GCF_008632895.1 Mastomys coucha | reverse complement strand
AAACCACGCAGCTGGCTACAATTTGCTCAGGCCACAAGGGGGCAGTGCAACCAAGCTGATCATCTCACCCAAGGGATTACGAACAGACCTAGGAGCGCAGGCAAGCAGCCTGCAGAACTTTTGCCCCGTCCCTAGAGAAGAGTGTCAAAAAGCATGGAGAAGAATAATGTAACAGGTTTGTGGCGAATTGGTTTTCATACCTGTGAAATGAGTTTTCACCCAACAGGGGCACCTCAAAGTTCATCCTGGCTCAGAAATCTGTTTTGATTGAAAACCAAGAGGCAGGGGCCATCTAGATAAATGGATCTTTCTTTGGGTATGGAGGAGCAGAGGGACCTGGAGAATTGGTTTTAGACATATTGATGGTGTGGTGGTCGAGTGGCAAAATAGATATATACCTAGCTGACATTCGGAAAATTGTGCCCAGGGTTCAGAAATGAACAGTGAGAGGTTATAGATGCCACATACCTTGAGAGCTCAACATTCTGTGGCCTCAGTCCAATAATGTATAATATAGTAATATATAGTATAATGTATAGAGGCCTAGGTGCTCCATTCCTGTATCTTCCTAACTCTATTATTACCAAGTGGCAAGGTTCAACTCAAATCAGAATCAAAAAAGGGAATTTAATTGTCTCTTGTATCTGAAGTCTAGACAGCCTTAACCAGTAGAAATGTCATGTAAGGCATACACATTTAAGCATTGGCAATAGGCATATAGTTTTGAAAGTTAAAACAGCAAGATAAAATTGATTTTTTTAACTTATTTAATCCAACATATCCCACCTCATTTCCCTCTTAGTGTGTAATTGGAATCTTAAGACTGTTGGGACGTGTCTTCCACTGTGTTTAAATCTGGAATGCAGAGAAACTTAGTTTAGGCTATGCTGTGGCCTAAACTAAGAAATTCAGTTTTCCCCAAATGCCCTATGTTAAAGATATGGTCCTAGGATACATTTAGGGGGTACAACCTAGTGAAGTGAGTTCGAACACTGGGGATTCACCCTTGGAAGAGCTATTAAGAGCTAGCTCCCACTTCCTGTGATGTGAGCAGTTGCTCTCCAGCATAACTCTCCTACCCTTCCACGCACCTAAAAGTGATGGAGCCCACTGACTGTGCATGGAAACTGTAAGCCAAAGTATGCTTTTTTATTTTCTTGGTCAGTGGTTCCCAACCCGTGGGTCTTTGAGAGTCTCAAATCAGATGTCCTACACACCAGACATTTACATCATGGTTCGTGACAGTAGCAAAGTCACAGGTATGAAGTAGCAATGAAATAATTTTATGCTTGGGTGTCACCACGACATGAGGAATGGTATTAAGGGTTGCAGCATTAGGAAGGTTGAGAACCACTGCTCTATGCTGATATTTTGGCATGGCAACAGAAAGTTGATAGACACAGACCTGGCGGCACTTTGCCTAGTGGCCACGTGTATTGGTGGCAATCACATTGGGCAATACAGAACTAACTCACCAAAAAAAAAGGTGAATCCATGAATCAAACTGTGCAACTGGGATTGTCCCCCTTGTGTCTTTCTTTGTGTTTGGGGATCATCCTTTTTAAAAAGAGCAGATGTAGCTTCATTTGTCAGGGAATATGGCTCCCCCAGGTAATCTAAATTATATTGAGCTTAAAGCTCACAGTCATGGAAGAAAAGAGGTCGGCTACTGGCTGTACTTGGTTCTGCTCATGTCACATGATCCCCGTGAGTCCCCCAAAGATGAAGGGAGTGGAGTCAACCCCAGCCCACATTTTGCTAGTATACAAAGCCTGGCCCTGGCCATAGGCTTCTCTCTGGATCTGAGGATTGAAGGAGCTGGTCAGTCCCACCTGAGGCACACAATCCAGGAATGTGGCTTTTCCAGGGAATAGACATGGCAGGAATCACATATATCCATTTAACTACCACTTACAGGCTTAAACAGCCCCCACACCCAGACTCTACATAGGGCTAGATAGAGTAAGGTAGTTCAGAAAAATCACTTTTAACAGCTGTCTACCCAGTCAGACCTCAAGGACAAGTTCCTCTTTTTCTACCTACGCCATCATCTTTGTGCCAGAGGAATAGAACTCTCACTGGATTTCCACTCCTAAGTCTCCAGGGGCCACATCTCTCCCACATTGATCACTTCCCAGTGTGAGAACATCTAACTCCATTGGGGCCATTGGGACCCTTGGATTTATTTGACTTTGGCCATCCATCCTTTTTTTCCATGCATACATTTGCTTGGGGCTCAGGACTAAGATACACTGGCTCAGCTGTTCCATTCCACTAGCATTGCCTTTATGGGGCAAGTGTAGCCTAACAGTTTTCTCCCAACACTGAACTCCAATACCGATAGCAATGAAATAGTGACCAGCAGGAATCAGAGTACAGAGTCTACAAGCATAGGTTCTGAGGCCATCCTGAAGCAAGTGTTCAAATCCCAGCTCTTGCACCTAGTCACCATGATGCTGGACAAGTTAGTGGATCTTTCTATGCCTTAATTTTAACATATTCAAACTATGGGTGGATTTATCAGGCATGCACTGTAAATTAAACACATAAACATTTGTAAAATGCTTTGTCGGTGGCCTCTAAGTTTGTATTATGGAAGGGAGGACTGGGAAAGGCAGAGCCACGGAGGAGGCTTTTATGCAGTGGCTAGACCGTATGCCAGTATGAGGAAGCTGGTGAGTACAAATCTGCAAAGGCATGTATGATGGGTGGAAGGCTAGTGATCAAGGACCACAAGAGAGTTAAGTGAAAAGGACTTCCTCTGTCTGCTGGTCGCTGTGAGTGCTGGGTCAGAAGAGCATACTGTGGGGAAGAGTGGCAAAGTGGCCCAAGGCAGACAGAAAGCAAGTGTGTTGGTTTGAATATGCTTGGCCCAGGGAGTGGCTTTATTAGAAAGTGTAGCCTTGTTAGAGTGGGTGTGGCCTTGATGGAATGGGTGTGGCCTTGTTGGAGGAAGTATATCTCTGTTGGGGCTGGCTTTGGGGGTCTCCTCCTGTACTCAAGCTCTGCGCTGTATAGAAAAGACAGTCTTCTGTTTGCCTTTGGAAAAAGATGTAGAACTCTCAACTCCTCCTGAACTATGCCTGCCTGGATGCTGCCATGTTCCTACCATAATGATCATGGACTGAACCTCAGAACCTGTAAACCAGCCCCAAATAAATGTTGTCCTTTTATAAGAGTTGCCTTGGTCATGGTGTCTCTTCATAGCAGTGGAAACCCTAAGACAGCAAGGAAAACTGGAAGTCCCAGCAGTCTCTCCTAGTGCATTCACCTACTCAGTGCTAGTGACCCACAGAAGCTGGGTCTTCACAGAAAGGCACGCATGCCTGCCCCAAGATTCAAAGAGGTCAATGAGGGTATAGTGGGGGACAGGACAGAAGCATGTCTGGTAACTGCTGGGCCCGTACAAAGTCAAAACAGATAAACAGGAATAGTGGTACCTGTAACTTCAGCACTCAGGAAGCTGCACACAAGGATTGTGAGTTCGAGGTCAGCTTGGGCTATATGGTGGATGTGTCTTTATTAAAAAATATATATTAGAAAGCAGATAACCAACAATGGCATATAGTGTGATGACCCCAGGATTCTACATACCAGTTTTTCTGTGCACAAAATGTTGTTTTTAACAGAATCACATAAAAATGTGACTGAAAGTTTAAAAGTACTGATGACCCCACAAAAGAAGCTGAGGTCTTCTCCACTGAGTTGCACACATGCCTGGCCCAAGATTCAAAGAGCTTGAAGAGGTTATAGTGAGGACAGGACAGAAGCAGAGAATGTGGCTCAGAGTTCAAAACCATCCTTAGTATTGCGAATGCTACTGCCATGGAGTGCGTGCCTTTTGCAGATTTCCTTTATTGTTAATATTACACACACTTAGCCACATTGCCTAAGGCTGAGCAGGTGTTATGAGCCAGGAAGAGTCAGAGAGGGCTGCTGCTCAGTTGTGATCCCCTGACTTACCCCATTCCAGGGCACCCCATTCTGCTAATCTCTTACCGTGCCACAGGGTGGCAGCATAGTGGACAGTGTGGACACTTAACAATATTTACAAACCAGCTTTCAGTGTGTGGGTTTGCACCAATTAAACAAGAGTTGGCGCTCTGAAATTCTCATGGTAAGCATGTGAGACTGACCACTATTAGGGACCCATACCTCATTTGCTCGTGCAAAACAAAATGAATTTTTAGGAGGATATGTTTGCCTATAACTTGCAGGGAGTGTCACTCTAGAGCTACGGAACTCTGCCAGGGACCAACATTTGAACAAAAGTTTAAAATATATATAATACAATGAAGAGTATGGCCTACATCTTAACAATAAACAAACAATACAGAAAAGGGAAATCACTTACACCACAGGTAGCTGCTGTAAAGTGTTTCTCCCTACCATATACCGTTGACTGCCCAATACTGAGGAAGTACATTTGGAACAACAGCTATATGCCAGTCACAGGGGATGACAGATCATTAAAATGGCCCCTTGGTCTCTCCTGTTTTTAATAATTCCTTAGTCCTTATGACTAGCACCAAGACTTAAGATTATTCCAAGGTAATGTCCCTAGTAGTCCAACATTGTCTCCTCTTCTTGCCTGCTTCACCCTTCTCAGACTCCTGGGCATGGTTAGGTTTGGACAAGCAAATTTCAGGTCTATACAAGAACATATGATGCAGTCATTACATATTTGTCACTTGTCCGTTTCAAAATATTCTTATATCCAGTAACTTCACTTGGAACTGCAAAATAAAAAGAACACCTGCCATCATATTCATTTTAGAGAAGTGGAACCAGGGTAGCTCTGGCAGTCCTCACAAGCTTTGCACCCTCCTCTAAGGCCTTACAGTGTTTGTGAGTCAGAGCTCTATTCTGAGACTTCACCCAAGTGCACCACGCAGTGTTGCTAGTACTATACGTATTTGATTATAGCACACAAATTTAGCACAGAGACAAGAAAGCTTAAAAAAAATAAGTACTCACTCTTTGGTCTAGTGTTTCCCTGGAAAAAGAAACTGTACCAAACGAAAGTGCAAAAACTTATGCACAAAACCCCACCGTGGTGCTATTTGAAATTGTAAAACCTGTATGTGACTGAAGTGTCCTCCCTGGTGAGTTTCTAACAGCCTTTGGACTTAGTGAAAGTGAAATGTAGTATATTATGACACAATGTATATTAGATTTACAGACCAAGCACACACGTGTGCCTTTAGGTAGAAGATAGGTAGAGAAAAGGCTCCGAGAGATAAAACTTATATTGTTTGTATGTATGCAGTGTATGAAGATGTTTGTTCATAGTTGTGGGCACATGTATGTGTGCAGGTGTGTGTGTCTGTTTAATATATGTGTGTGTATGTCTGTCTGTCTGTCTGTCTTTTGGTTTGTCTGTCTCTGAGCCTGTCTCTCTCTGTATGCATCTATCTGTCTTTGTCTCTCTGTTGCTGTAGGTATGTAAGTATGTGTGAGTGTGTCTGTCTCTATGTGTGTATCTGTTTCTGTGTCTGTCTGCCTATCTCTTTGTCTCTGTTTCTGTCTGTCTGTCTGTCTGTCTCTGTCTGTCTCTCGGCATGTGTGTCTGTCTATGTGTCTGTGCCTGTCTCTTTGTCTCAGTCTCTGTCAGTCTGTCTCTGTCTCTCTGTCTGTCTGTCTCTGTCTCTGTCGGTGTGAGTGTGTGTGTGTGTGTGTGTGTGTGTGTGTGTGTGTGTGTGTCTGTGTCTCTGTGTAGTAGGAGTCTTTCTCCATCACTCTCTGTCTTATTCCTTGAGCCAGGATCTCTCAGTCGAACCCAGAGCTCACTGATGTGGCTAGTCTTACCTCTTGCTCTAATGATTCTGTCCCTGCCTGCTGACCTCTGCAATTACAAGTGGGCCACCATAACCACCCAACATTTTAGTGGGGTCTGGAAATGCAAACTCCAGTCATCATACTTGGATAGTAAGCCTTATAAACTAAGCCTACCTTCACAGAGCTATTTTATTTTTTAAAGTAGTCTCTGCAACATACTAAAAAACCTCCCACTTGGTACCATTGAAAGCCACAGTTTGAAAAGGAAAAAAAGGTTACATTAAGCTATGATTACAATATAATGAAATATTCCTTAGCTACAAAAATATTTGAAATAATAATTCCATGAAATATTAATGTGTTATTATAACAATCAAAATAAAAAATTGTCTCTAGAGCCTGGTTTTAGTGTTTTTTAACTTGGGATGGTTTTCTGAGGTTATTCTAAAAAGACAGAGTGCTTCAGTGTGCCTTGTGTTTCTCTGTTGCAATTTATTGCAGGGAGCAGATGAGGAAGAGCCTAAGATGCCAACAGACTGAGAGTCCAGGGTGATCCTATGTTCATCATGTAGTCATTCTTTTCTCTTGTTTGTTTGTTTGTTTGTTTGTTTCAAGACAGGGTTTCTCTGTGTAGCCCTGGCTGTCCAGGAACTCACTCTGTAGACCAGGCTGGCTTCGAACTCAGAAATCCGCCTGCCTCTCCCAAGTGCTGGGATTAAAGGCGTGTGCCACCACTGCCCGGCTCATTCTATTCTTTATTGTAGATAAATATATGTTCTCTGTGTTCACTCTGAAAAAGTGGCCCTCACCTATCAGGAGAATGCAAACATCTCAACAAATTAAGAGACCTGCATTGTAGATGATGAACACAGGATGTGCTGTGGGATCAGATAGGAGGGAAGGAAGTTCTGTTAGAAGGTGATTCCCAAACTGAGATTAAGACTCTGTTTAGCCCAAGAGGTCCAGGATGGAAAGAAGAGCTTTCCTGGTGGAGGACTGAATGCTGGGCCACCTAGGAGGTCCTGGAAAGAAGAGCTTTCCTGGTGGAGGGCTGAATGCTGGGCCACCTATGAGATCCCAGAAAGAAGAGCTTTCCTGGTGGAGGACTGAATGCTGGGCCACCTAGGAGGTCCCAGTAGATTGGAGTTAAAGGTAGAGTGGGAGCAGAGCTGAACAGTAAAGCTGGAAAATTAAGCATGGGCCTGTTGTGCTTGCCAGTAAGCACACATTTTACAGCTCTAAAAGCTACAGTGCCTATACCACACATACCCCTCCCCCAGTAACATTGATGATTTGGCCTTTGGTGAGAACCATTGCTATTTATTTATTTATTTATTTATTGCCCAACCTCTTTCTTTTGGCAATGAGGGACATTTAGAGAGTGTGATCAGCAAAGGTGTAATAACACATCTCCAATCAGCATGAGTGGAGCGCGGTCGGAAGTGGGCGAGATCAGTGGCAGGAAGTACAGTTGAAGAGCACGCAGTGACTGTCCAGGCGAATAGAGGAAATGCAAACACTGAAAGGAAAGCAGGTGGGGTGGGAGGAAGAAGGCAACTGAAGCGTCAGGTGGACACCTGGGTCTCTGTGGAGGCAGTGTTGTGAAATAAGCAGGTGAAGGAAAAAGATGGATTTCTGTACTAACAGAATCCCAGTGGGTGGGCGATGTTCCATCCTCTACTTATCTACCATGTCCATGTTCCAGGAGATGGTTTGTCTAAGCATCTCGTGCTTCAAGAGTCACATTCGTGTCTGAGCACAGGAAGAGGGACATGGAGTTGGGGGAGGATCTAAGGTGGGGCTGCCTGTCCAACAACTTATGGATGCAAAGCAGGAGGAAGTAGATGATGTATGGACTGTCTAGCACAGGATAGGCCATCTAGCCCAGAACAGACCCTCAATAGTTACCTTACTAGTAGTCATTTCTTTTTCATGCAAGGGAAGACTAAAGCCAAACCTCGCTACCTCCTCCCATTCCCTTTCATAAACATATCCCAAAGTGCTCTAATGAAAGTTTAATATGGAAGGTTTGTACTTTCTTTTTTGGACAAGAAAAAGAAATTTTTCTTCCATGTGTAGGATAATTAAAGTCAGGACTGGGTGAAGGATTTGCCCCTTTGGGCTGTCTTCCATTAACTGTGAAGAACTGCTCTTGCCTGCTAATCTTCCCAGAAATTTAACTTTCTTTTTCACCTTTAATTCAAATGGGGAGCTAGGGGTATGTCCCAACAGCAACACATCTGAAGACTCCTTGGACCCATCTAAAAGTTAATTCCTCTTCAGTGCCTTGCAAATAACTGAAAACACTAGGCTTTATAAAAAAAAAAAGAAAAGAAAGAAAAAGAGGCGGCAGAGGCCTCCATTAAAACTGTTCTTTTTATAAAAGTTCAGTCACAGAGCAATGCGTTGTTAATGAATTTTCCTCCATTGGGGTCTGGAGCAATGCTGGGGTTTGAGATGCCCTCCTGACTTCTGGGATAACAAAGGGAGCTTTCAGCTCCCTGCTTCAGAAGGGCCTTGTGAGGCAGCCAGATGGGAGAAAGGAACTTTCCGTCTTGTTAGAAAGGGCAAGCACAGAGCCAATTTGTTTCCAGATACCTCTAAATCTTTTTAAGATTAATTTTATTTACATCCTAAATGTTGCTCCCCTCCCAGGTCCTCCCTCCCAGAGATTTTTCCCCCATTCCCCATCTCCTTCACCTCTGAGAGGGTGCCCTCTCTAAGTATCCCCTTTCTCTGGGACATCAAGTCTTTAGAGGATTAGGCACATCCTCTGCCACTGGGGTCAGATGAGGCAAGATGAGGCAATCAGTTCTCTGCTATATATGTGCCCGGGGCCATGGGCCAGTCCATGTATGCTCTTTGGTTGGTTGCTTAGTCTCTGGGAGCTCCCAGGGGTCCAGGTTAGTTAACACTGTTGTTTTTCCTATTGGGTTGCCATCCCATTCAGTTTCTTCAATCCTTCTCCTAAGTTTTCCATAGGGGTCCCCAACCTCAGTCCAATGGTTGGCTGTATCTGTATCTGTCTCAGTCAGTTGCTGGTAGAGCCTCTCAGAGGGAGCCATGCTAGGTTCCTATCTGCAACACGCACAACATGGCATCAGTAATAGTGTCAAGGCTTGGTGCCTCCCCATGGGATGGATCCTAAGTTAGGCCAGTCTCTGCTCTGCCACTCCTTCAGTCTCTGCTCCATTTTTGTCCCTGTGTTTCTTTCAGAAAGGGATAATTCTGGGTTAAAAATTTTTGAAGGTGGGTTGGTATTCCCCATCCCTCCACTGGGGTTTCTGTGTAACTCCTGGATAGAGGTGCTCTATTCAGGTTCATGTAACCACTGTTGAAAATTTCGGCTAAGTTAACCCACATTGAGTCATGGGTACCTCTCACATTCCAGGTCTCAAACTGCACCTTTCCCTCTTCCGGAAGCACACATAGCAGAGAGCACTGTAGTCTAACAGTAAAGGACCACGCTGGCTGCATCTGAATCTTCATCCTACCTCTGGTGCTATTGCATAGTCTCTGCTAGTTCCTTACGCTCTTGAACCTGTGTCTTCATCTCTGAAGTGGAAACCATCACACCTTCCACACAAAATTGGTAGGCTGACTTTATAAACATAAAGTTCTACGAACAATGTCCCCCAGCACATGGTCACTGCGTATGATGCTAAGAGGAAACCTTCTGGCTAGATCAATTAGACACAGCTCTGCTCTACAAAGTCATCTGTAAAATCTGGACCACGGGCCAAGCAGAGCATAGACACAGTTAATGCCAACAAATGTTAACCTTTTCTACTTTTAGCTCATTTTCTACATAAGCAATCTATGAAATACTCAAATCAGCATCTTCATTCAGCTCCTCTCAGATTCAAGGGACCTGTCCATACTGGACCACACTGATAACACTTGGCAAGAGCTGAACAGCTACTGAACTCTTTGAAGGAAGCACACTCCCTACCTGGCTCAGTGTTCTTACATAACCTCTCTAGGCTTTGGAGGCAGCTAGCAGAAGAATAAGGACCCAGAACATCATGACTGTTACATCTTTATGAAGGTGCTGGCACTGGCCAAGTATGGTAGCTCATGGTTGCAACCCTGGCACCCAGGATTTTGAATCCAAGGCCAGCCTGGAATATAGGGAGGCTCTTTCTTACAGTAACAAAATATATTAGTCCTGTGAAGCTGGAGAGGAGATCCGGTTCTTGACTTCTGACTTACTGGAGTATGGAAAAGTGAGAAGATTCCAGGCAAGTTGAATGAGACTAGAGATTGTTTCTCCTAATAAAATTCAAACATAGAAAGTAGACCAATTATGTCTGCAGCTAATAACAGCTACCAACACTTACAACTCAGCAACAGGATGGAAAGCCTAACATCCAATCAGGAACATTCCTTTGTGCCAGCAACTAAAGAACACATTAAAAATGAGTTTGGCTAAGGTCATTCCCATTGAGTCCTGGGAGCCTCTCACATCTCAGGTCTCAGGGACTTTCTAGAGGTTTCCCCTTCTCCCTAAACCCCCTCAGCTACATATTTCCATTCATTCTCCTCACCCTTTGGACTTCTCTGATTCCCCCTCTAATACCTGATCCTGCCCCCCTTTCCCCTTCCCCCTCTCCTCTCCCATCCTTGTCTCTCTCTCCCTCTGCCTCCTGTGATTATATTGTTCCCTCTTCTAAGTGAGATTAAAGCACCCTCAATTGAGTCTCCCTTCTTGTTAAACTTCTTACACTCAGTGGGTTGTATGCTAGGTATTCTGTACTTTTGGACTAATATCCACTTATCAGTGAATACATACCATGCATGTCCTTTTGAGTCTAGGTTACTTCACTCAGGATGACAATTTCTAGTTCCATCCATTTGCCTATAAAATTCATGATGGCCTCATTTTTAATAGCTGAATAGTATTCCATTGTGTAAATGAACCACATTTTCTGTATCTATTCTTTTGTTGAAGGACATCTATGAAATAGCTGAAATAGCCAACAGTGGAGAGATGGAACCTGAATGAATAGACCAGCTCAAGTAGATAAACCGGGCCCTCCAGTGGAGGGATGGGGGTCACCAATCCATCTTCAAAATTTTTGACCTAGGATTGTTCCTATCTAAAAGAAATAGGAAGAGTAGCCAACTAGTGACTGACCTAACTTGGGATCCATCCCATGGGCAGGCACCAAATCCTGACACTATTACTGATGCAATGTTGTCCTTGCAGACAGGAACCTACCATGGCTGTCTTCTGAGAGGCTCTGCCAGCAGCTGACTGAGACAGACGCAACCATTTGAACTTAGGGTAGGGACCCCTATGGAAGAGTTAGGGGAAGGATTGAAGGAACTGAAGGGGATGGCAACCCCATAGGAAGATCAACAGTGTCAACTGACCTGGACCCCTGGGAGCTCTGAGAGACTAAGGCACCAACCAAAGAGCATACATGGGCTGGTCCATAACCCCAAGCACATATATAGCAGAGGACTGATTGCCTTGTCTGACACCAGTGGGAGAGGATGTGCCTAATCCTGTAGAGACTTGATGCCCAGGGAAGGGGGATGCTGGGGGTGGGGTGATGTTGAGGGTAGGTGGATGAGGGAGGTGAGTGGGTGAGAGGAGGTGAATAGGTGGGTGGGAATGGGTGGGTGAGGGTAGGGGTAGAGGTGAGGGAGCACTCTCTCAGAGGCAAAGGAAAGGGGGAGGGGATGAAGAACTCTTGGAGGGATGGGGAGCCAGGATGGGGAGCAACAACTGGAATGTAAATAAATAAAACAACTAAAAATAAATAATTTTTAAAAATGAATTTGGCCAGTGAGATGGCTCTGTTGGTAAAGGTGCTAGCCAAGAAACCTGACAGCCTAAGGTAGATTCCAAGAAGTCACATTGGAAGGAGAGAACCAACTGCCACATTGGTCTCTGATTGTTCCCACTCCACCCCCACCTCTGGACACAATCAATAAGGCTTTTATTGAGTGGTGTTGAGGAAGGCAACACAAGTTTTGTTCAGAAATGCACCAATTGCTTCTTTGCCTTTTGTCTAAGATCAAGTGTACAAGGGTGGGAAAGAGGCAAGCACAAGAGTAGATCAGATCTCAAAGGTCTTTAGGGCAGAAGGTGGTGCAGACGGAGTTGTGTTATATGAATGTCAGCAAGAACAGAGGAATTGTGTGGTGAGGAGAGGCACCAGTGGAGTGTTAGAAGAATCCCCAAAAGTATATCTGGAAACATACATCATCTTCACTGTCATTGAGAAGAAGGGAGGAAAAGCAGACCTAATAGTTATCTCAGGAAAGTTACTCATTAAGTCACAGCCAGTGCTTGAAGTATTACAAAATGGCTATGCTTCATGCTTATGATGTATGTAATTCAGTTGATCTCATACACCAAAACTCAGATCGTGAGTGACCAACAAAACTCTTAGGAGGATAGTTTTGATTTAAATAAAACTGGACTGTAGTTAACTATGACCTTTGAAAAAATCAGCAACTACAGTTCAGTAGATATAATCAGTTTTCACTTTCTAAAGATATTATTGGACTTAGGGATGCTTAATCATTTACAATGACAAAGACATCTCAAACCCTACTGAAGGTTGCTTTTATAGATCTGGTTATGGGTCTTGTTAGGGTTTCTATTGCTTGATGACACACCACGACATGACCAGGGCAACTCTTTAAGGAAAGCATACCACTGGAGCTGGCTTACACTTCAGATGTTTACTCCACTCTCATCATGGTGGGAAGCATGGCAGCACACAGGCAGACACAGTACTGGAGAGGAGCTGAGAGTTCTATATCTGGATTGGCAAGCTGCAGGAAGAGAGTGTGACATTGGACCTGGCCTGAGTGTCTAAGACCTAAAAGCCCACCCCTAGTGACATACTTCCTCCAAAAAAAAATATACCTCTCCAATAAGGCCACATCGCCTAATAGAGCCACTCCCAATAAGCCTATGGTGGGCATTTTAATTCAAACCATCATAAAGTCCTAGGGCAAATTCTCCCTCTGTCTCAGAACCAAGCAAGACTTACCTTTGTTTCTATTAGAGTTCATGCATCCCTATAGGCAATAGATAAAGAAAGTAAGTCTATTTTATGGTTTGGGTTTGGAATATGGGAATTTAACTAGACTTCCCCATATCTAGAACACTGAAAGGCATTTTAGTGTGTTTTTTTGTATAGTATCAAATAGAGAGTACTTAGCACCTGGCACATTTTATGATCTATAAGTGCACATGTTTTTTAAAATTCAGCATGATAAATTTACTAGAAAGCCACACTTTACTTTTAGGTTACTAACTGCTGAAGCCAGTCTAATCTATTCACGTTAAGGTTGTCTTAAAACAGCTTCTCAGGCCGGGCGGTGGTGGCACATGCCTTTAATCTCAGCACTGAGGAGGCAGAGGCAGGAGGATTTCTGAGTTCGAGGCCAGCCTGGTCTACAGAGTGAGTTCCAGGACAGCCTGGGTTATACAGAGAAACCCTGTCTCAAAACAAAACAAAACAGCTTCTCAAAGCACATACAACAGTGGGATTATTGTGGGTGTGATCAATAATGGTGGGTTTTGCCAGCTCAATACATAGAAGAATTTAAAAATAGAGGAGACATATAAACTATAAGACAAAGAGTTAAAAATTAAAATTTTACTTAAAGAATATAAAAAAATAGGCCATTTTACACAGTCTCTGGTGTAGAGATCATATCCCATTATCTGGCCTGAGAGTCTGAAGAGCTTGTCTGCCTGGGAGCAGGATGTGACAGACTTGCCACTGATGCTGGCGGAGGCTAAACATCCTTCCATGGAGCATTTTCTTTCCCACTCGCCACACACATCCAGAGATCTGTTTCTCTTGAAACTCCCTGCTTAGGTGAACTTTGTCAAATTCGCCCTCCCAAGGATCTATTTCTGGCTACAGTTCTGTGGATACAGCCCTCTGCAGAGCGAAAGATGACGAGGGAATTCAGTGTTTTATGTAAATTGCAGATGCCCTAGGAAACTGTTGAGAGAGAATTAAAAGGTTCTGAGGCTCCCTAATGTGTGGAAACTTAAAAGGCAGACTCAAAACGCTTGACTGCATGGGGAAAAAAAATTACACTAATGGTCTGGTCGGAGATGAACATTTTCTTCAGTCATTTCTTTAAAGTGGGCAAAGAATGACTAGAACGAATCAGGGTTCAGCCCATGCCATGCCTTTAATGTTGGCTTCCTTAAAGATGGGATTGCTTCTGACATCAGAGGACAATACCCCTGGTTCCATAACCCACAAAGTCTGTGAGTCCAACTTGAGGCACTTTAAGCCTGTGTTCCTCATCTGTAACATTAGCATGTTGAATGACATTAGTAGTAGATGTGTTTGCACACAGTGATGGATATGCCTTCTAGCATCCAGTGGGTTCTGTGTAAACACTGACGCTCCCTGACCCTCATATCTTGTTCTGTGGTTTATATTAGTAGTGGTCAGAATGTGAATGTGCTATTTCATAATGAAATGTGAAGAAGGAAAATGGTAATAAGAGACTATTTGGGCAGGCAGATAATAATCACCAAGTGTTCTCCTCTTGACAGTGTCCAAGTGTGCTCTTTTATATGCAGTAGCTGCCAGATCTTACCTCTGGCCAGAAGAGCTGGAATGTTGAACAGGCATAAGTGATTTGGCTATTGCCAGAGTTTAGACTGCCTGGGCGATGGCTAACGATAAGGAATGCTCTGGATTTTTTTGATGACCATGCACCTCGCTCTTCACTTTGGATGCATTATTTTACCTAGTCTTCACAGCCTCAAAGATACCTACTGTAGCCCGTATTTTGTTAAGTGGAACTAATGGGTAAGGAGTCTGCAACCTAGCCACTCTGCTTAGAAAGCCGTGAGACACTCTAGTGGGAACTAGAAAGCCCTTGCTAGATCTTGAGAGCTTTGTAACCTATCCAATGCCACAGGCAGCTGCAATCTAATTTAATAAAAATGACAGTGTCACTTTTTTTTCCCTAAGCTCTAATGCAAAATCTGTATGTCTTGAACTTCAGGCACAAATGAGAAATGGAAAGGAATGTGACCCGCCCCCGCCCCCCCCCCCAGAATTACTACAGGGAAAGTATCTACTCCGTATTTCACCCAACACAGTTACTGGTACGAAAGGAAACCCAGGGATAAATATACAACAGCCACTTTTAATTTTGATGGTTGTCTCTGGTGTTACTATATTATGAAGAAGTCAGAATTCTGTGCCCCACCTTTACCTAACACAGAGAAATAATGCTTCTTTCATGAGGGAGCTGTGAGGAAATGCTATAAACAGGAAAATACAGAAGTTACAGGTCACCTTTATTCTGCATTGCATTTAGCATCTCAACTTTTCTAAGCAGAGTACTATGTGACACAAGTTAAATACAATGTCCAAAGAGTGCCATTAGAAGATAAAATAAGAATCCCAGAACTTTTTTTTTCATTAATTTATTCACTTTACATCCTGGTCGAAGCTCCCCTTCTTCCTCCCCTCCCAGCCCCACCCTAACAAATCCCTGTTACACCTCCTTGGGTACCATCCCTCCCTGGGACATCCAGTTCCAGCAGGACTAAGCATATCCTCTTCTACTGAGGCCCAATCAGGGGAAGAGGATCCAATGGCAGGCAACAGATTCAGAGATAGCTCCCACTCCAATTGTTGGGGACCACACAAAGACCAAGCTGCACATCTGCCACACATGTGTACGGGGCCTAGGTCCAGCCCTTGCATGCTCTTTGGTTGGTTCTTCAGTCTCTGCGAGCCCCCATGAGCCCAGGTTAGTTGACTCTGTAGGCTTTCTTGTGATGTCCTTTACCCTTCCAGCTTGCTCACTTCTAACTCCCTACTCTTCCACAAGACTGCTTGAGCTCTGCCTGATGTTTGGCTGTGGGTCTCTGCATCTGTTCCCACCTGCTGCTCTATGAAACCTCTCAGGAGACAGTAATTCTAGGTTTCTATCTGCAAGCATAACAGTATCTTTAAAAGCATCAGGAGTTGGCTCTCTCACATAGAACGGGTATCAAGTTGGGCCAGTCATTGGTAGGCTGCTCCCCCAGTCTCTGCTCCATCTTTATCTCTGTGCATCTTGTAGGCAGGACAAATTCCTGTGTGAGGTAACCCAGACCCAGAAAGACATGTATGGTATGTACTCACTTATAAGTGGATATTAGCCTCAAAGTACAAGATAACCACCATGTTACAATCCACAGACTCAAAGAAAATAAGTAAGGAGGAGGGCCCAAGGGAGGAAGTGTGAATCACACTCAGAAGGGAAAACAAAATAGTCATTGGAAGTGGATAGAGAGAAGGAATTAGGTGGGAGAGGGGTTGAGGAGGGATACAGGGATGAGGATCAGGCGTTGGGAGAAGGCTGGCAGGAGAGGGCTAGGAGTGAGAATGGAAATCAGTGAGGGGCATCTCTGGGACTAGCTAGAGACCTGGCACAGGGGAGGCTCAGGGCAATCTACAGGGATGACTTACCTGAGATTCCTACTAGCAGGAGAAATGGAGACAAGTGGCTACCTCCTGTAGCCAGGTGGGACTTCCAGTGGAAGGAGGGGGACATCAACACACCCACAAAACATTCAACCAGAACTTTTTTTTTTTTGAGACAGGGTTTCTCTGTGTGGTCCTGGCTGTCCTAGAACTCACTTTGTAGACCAGGCTGGCCTTGAACTCAGAAATCCACCTGCCTCTGCCTCCCAAGTGCTGGGATTAAAGGCATGCACCACCACTGCTTGGCTTCTTTTTACAGATTGTCAGTCTGATAGGAATAGCTATTGGGAAAATCCATCTGACAGCTGACTAGTTTAGGCACATTATTTAATGACTGTTCCTCTTAGTTTCAAGAGTTGTAAAATTTGAGTGATGACATTTTCAGGTAGGAGTCTGAAAATATTAAACGGATTAGTACCTGACATAAGTTTTAAAAAACATATCTTCCATATAAGCACAAAATGATATATACTATCTTTAAATAAAACACTTTGCATTACTTAACGTAGGATTCTTTCAAACCACTGCATTCAGTATGCTATCCCTGCAGCTTTTCCAAATAATATGGACTCCCTTAATGTGATATCAAAGGCCACCAAGAGAACTGGCACCTGTGTAAACAATGCTGATGCGACCTTCCTTTGCCAGTTTTCTCACGTTCAGCTGCTATTTTTAGCCCAGGTTAAGACACTGAGGATACGTTTTCCTTTTTTCGTGAATTTAGCACACCCTTCAAGTTTTTTCTCTGAGTTAAGCAATATGCTAAATGTCATGACTACAACCAAGATCTAGAGTCTGTCTTGATTCATTGAACATCTGCTTGTATATGGTCTTACTGTATCTGTTTGCACACAGGTCTGTAACCCTCTTGTCATACGAGCTTCTTAGGCATAAGAACTGCAGATCACACTCCAGTTTCATCTCTTAAAAAGATGTTTCTTTCATAAGAGTTGAGGCCAAAGAAAACTGGCAGAATAACCCAGACTTCATCCAATAGGACATCTGTTGGCATTTAGTTTAGGCTCCACCCCACAGTTACTTGGCAATAGCCAGGTGTGTCTGGCTCACTATAAAAGGGGCCGCTTACCCTCTCCTCTCTCTCTTGCTCTCTTCCTCTTGCTCCCTTCTCTTCTCCTCTTGCTCCTGTTCCTTCCCCTCTCTCTCCCTGCTCCCTTCCCCTTCTCTCTCCACATGCTCATGGCCAGCCAGCCTCTACTCTACTCTTCTCTCTCTCTCTCTCT
>NW_022196894.1:36965922-36972024 GCF_008632895.1 Mastomys coucha | reverse complement strand
TCCCTCCCTCCCTCCCTCCAGTTTTCTCTTTCTTTTTATAAAACACAACATCCATGCTGTACCCAAAAGACAGGGATGTAATTGAAATGGTGATGACTCTCTCAGAGAGTTATGTTAGAGCCATGGGAGGCAGCAGTCGCTTCTCAGTAGGCTGAAAAAAGACAGAACAGAGGACACTTACTTGGATTTGCCTTGTAACACGGGAAATTTTAGGTGGTGATGACAGGTGGGAGGTTCAGGAATGGGGGAAGAGGGCAAGGACAGAGAGGGAAGGGAAATAGGGATGGAGAGAAGTCAAAGGACTTGAAGATGGTTTCATACACCGTATTGGAATCTGAAAGCAGACAGCCACCATTCACAGAAGGACTGAGTCAAGGCAGGAATAAGATGTTTATTCAACATACACATTCAAAACTTCCACACAGAATCCTATCAGAGTTGTTTAATTGATGCTTACTTTATAGTAATGATCTCAAAGTTCTAGCTCCAGCAAAAGCACAGTAGTTCTATTGTAGACTTTATTGTAAGATATTCTCACAATTAAGAAGAAAAAAATCAAAATCAACCAACCAATGAACAACCAGCTCTGGTGCAAGGGAGAGCCAAGGTGGGGGCTCTCCTTCATCTGCTTCTTCTCAGCAGGCAGTGTAAAGTACTACTAGGGAGGCCCAGTGCAAAACTAAACAAATACCCACCTGACTATAATGCCATAGTTCATAAAGGGGCAATCATGTCATAAAAATAACTCAAGTGACTGGAAGATGGTTCAGGGGTTAAAAGCACATATGAGTCTTAAGGACCCAAGTTTGGAACTTAGCACCCAATTTGGGCAGCACACAATTGCCTGAAACTCCAACTCCAGGGGATTCTATGCTCTCTTCTGGACTCCATGGGCACCTTAATTTACTTGCACATATTCACGGTGTGTGTGTATGTATGTATGTATGTATGTATGTATGTATGGTAAAAAATAAAACTGAAAAATAATTTGAGAGAATACAGTTTCATAATACTCAAAATGTCCAAGTGAAAATAGGAACTCAATATCCTAAGGATCAGGAAAATCACAACATGAAAGAGAAAAGACCTATTTTCCCTCCAGTGACTTTCTAAGGCAGGACCAGCTGGGAGGCTCAGGCCACAGAAGTGGCAGGGCAGCTGGGACAGGATCCTTTCTACTTCCATCTACAACTAGGAGGGACTAGGAATCCACAACCCTCTCTGCACCTTTCCTGCAAGCAGAGAGTTTGTCTCCAGGGTGTGTTCTGACCCCAGGACTCAGGAGGGATGGCTGATCCACAGATCTCTGAACACAGGTCTTACCAGAGGAGAGCTGATCTCCCAGAAGTGCTGACACAGGCTTACAGACCCACAGGAGGAATAAGTTCCAGCCAGAGACAGCAAGAACATCTAACACCAGAGATCAACAGATGGCGAAAGGCAAATGCAAGAATCCTACCAACAGAAACCAAGACTACTTGGCTTCATTAGAACCTAGTACACTCACCACAGCAAGTCCTGGATATCCCAAAACACCAGAAAAGCAAGATTTGGACCTAAAATCATATTTCATGATGGTGATGGAGGAATTTAGGAAGGACATAAATAACTCCCTTAAAGAAATACAGGAGAACACAGGTAAACAGGTACAAGCCCTTAAAGAGGAAACACAAAAATCCCTTAAAGAATTAGAGGAAAGCACAACCAAACAGGTGAAGGAATTGAACAAAACCATCTAGGACCTAAAAATGGAAGTAGAAACAATTAAGAAATCACAAAGAGAGACAACTCTGGAGATAGAAAACCTAGGAAAGAAGTCAGGAACCATGGATGCAAGCATCACCAACAGAATACAAGAGATAGAAGAGAGAATTTCAGGTGCCAAAGATACCATTAAAAAAATTGACACAACAGTCAAAGAAAACACAAAATGCAAAAAGTTCCTAACCCAGAACATCCAGGAAATCCAGGACACAATGAGAAGACCAAATCTAAGGATAATAGGTATAGAAGAGGGTGAAGATTCCCAACTTAAAGGGCCAGTAAATATCTTCAACAAAATTATAGAAGAAAACTTCCCAAAACTTAAAAAAAGAGATGCCCATGATCATACAAGAAGCCTATAGAACTCCAAATAGTTTGGACCAGAAAAGAAATTCCTCCCACCACATAATAGTCAAAACACCACATGCACAAAACAAAGAAAGAATATTAAAAGCAGTGAGGGAAAAAGGTCAAGTAACATATAAAGGCAGACCTATCAGAATTATACCAGACTTCTTTCTGGCCAGAGACTACGAAAGCTAGAAGATCCTGGGCTGATGTCATACAGACCCTAAGAAAACACAAATGCCAGCCCAGGCTACTGTACTCAGCAAAACTCTCAATTCCCATAGATGGAGAAACCAAAGTATTCCATGACAAAACCAAATTTACACAATATCTTTCCACAAATCCAGCCCTTCAAAGGATAATAAATGGAAAACTCCAACACAAGGAGGGAAACTCCATCCTAGAAAAAGCAAGAAAGTAATCATCCAACAAAACTAAAAGAAGATAGCTTACATGAACAGAATTCCAACTTTAACAACAAAAATAACAGGAAGCAATAATTACTTTTCCTTAATATCTATTAATATCAATGGACTCAACTTTCCAATAAACACATATGCTATCAGACTGGGTTTAGGACCCAACATTTTGTTGCATTCAGGAAACCCATCTGAGTGACAAAGACAGACACTACCTTAGAATAAAAGGCTGGAAAACAATTTTCCAAGCAAATGGTCTCAAAAACAAGCTGGTGTAGCCATTCTAATATTGAATAAAATTGACTTTCAACCTAGAGTGATCAAAAAAGATAAGGAGGGACACTTCATGTTCATCAAAGTTTTAAGATCTACCAAGATGTACTCTCAATTCTGAACCTCTATGTTCCAAATGCAAGGGCATCTACATTCATAAAAGAAACTTTACTAAAGCTCAAAGCACACACTGCACCACACACAATAATAGTGGGAGATTTCAACACCCCACACTCTGCAATGGACAGATCATGGAAACAGAAACTAAACAAAGACACAGTGAGACTAACAGAAGTTATGAGACAGATGGATTTAACAGATATCTATAGAACTTTTTATCCTAAAACAAAAGGATATACCTTCTTCTCAGCACCTCATGGTACCTTCTCCAAAATTGACCATATTATGGGTCACAAATCAGGTCTCAACAGATACAAGAAGATTGAAATAATTCCTTGTATCCTATCAGATCACCATGGACTAAGGCTGCTCCTCAATAACAACATAAACAATAGAAAGCCCACATACACATGGAAACTTAACAACACTCTTCTCAATGATAACCTGGTCAAAGAAGAAATAAAGAAATTAAAGACTTTCTAGAGTTTAATGAAAATGAAGCCACAACATACCCAAACTTATGGGACACAATGAAAGCAATCCTAAGAGGAAAACAAACAGCTTTAAATGCCTCCAAAAAGAAACCAGAGAGAGCATACACCAGCAATTTGACAGCACATCTGAAAGCTCTAGAACAAAAAGAAGCAAATTTACCCAAGAGGAATTGAAGGCAGGAAATAATCAAACTCAGGGCTGAAAAACAACCAAATGGAACTATACAAAGAATCAACCAAACCAGGAGCTGGTTCTTTGAGAAAATCAACAAAATAGATAAACCCTTAGCCAGACTAACTAGAGGGCACAGAGACAGTATCCTAATTAACAAAAATCAGAAATGATAAAGGAAATATAACAACAGACACTGAGGAAAACCAAAAAATCATGAGATCCTACTACAAAAGCCTATACTCAACAAGACTGGAAAACTTGGATGAAATAGACAATTTTCTAGATAGATACCAGGTACCAAAGTTAAGTCAAGATCTAATAAATGATCTAAACAGTCCCATATCTGCTAACAAAAAAGAAGCAGTCATTAATAGTCTCCTAACCAGAAAAAGCTCGGGACCAGATGGGTTTAGTGCAGAGTTTTATCAGACCTTCAAAGAAAAACTAATACCAATATTCCTCAAACTATTCCACAAAATAGAAACAGAAGGTACTCTATGAAGCCACAATTACTCTGATACCTAAACCACACAAAGTCCTAAGGAAGTAAGAAAACTTCAGGCCAATTTCCATTATGAATATCGATTCAAAAATAGTCAATAAAATTCTTGCAAATTGAATCCAAGAACACATCAAAACGATCATCCATCATGATCAAGTAGGCTTCATCCCAGGGATGCAGGGATGGTTTAATATACGGAAATACATCAACATAATTCACTATATAAACAAACTCAAAGGGAAAAAAACATATGATCATCTCATTAGATGCTGAAAAAGCATTTGACAAAATCCAACACCTTTTCATGATAAAAGTCTTAGAAATATCAGGAATTCAAGGCCCATACTTAAACATAGTAAAAGCAATATACAGAAAACCAGTAGCCAACATCAAACTAAATGGAGAGAAACTAGAATCAATCCCACTAAGAACTCAAAAAGTTAGACTCCAGAGAACCAAATAACCCTGTTTTAAAATTCTCAACAGAGGAATACTGAATGGTTGAGAAGCACCTAAAGAAATGTTCAACATCCTTAGTCATCAGAGAAATGCAAATCAAAACAACCCTGAGATTCTACCTTACACCAGTCAGAATGGCTAAGATCAAAAACTCAGATGACAGCAGATGCTGGCGAGGTTGTGGAGAAAGAGGAACACTCCTTCATTGCTGGTGGGATTGCAAGCTGGTAAAACCACTCTAGAAATCAGTTTGACGGTTCCTCCGGAAATTGGACATAGTACTACCAGAGGACCCAGCTATACAACTTCTGGGCATATAACCAGAACATGCTCCAACATGTAATAAGGACACATGCTCCACTATGTTCATAGAAGCCTTATTTATAATAGCCAGAAACTGGAAACAACCCAGATGTCCCTCAACAGAGGAATGGATACCGAAAATGTGGTACATCTACACAATGGAGTACTACTCAGCTATTAAAAACAATGAATTTATGAAATTCTTAGGGAAATGGATGGATCTGGAGAATATTATCCTGAGTGAGGTAGCCCAATTACAAAAGAACACACATGGTATGCACTCTCTGATACGTGGATATTAGCCTAGAAGCTTGGAATACCCAAAATACAATCCACAAACTACAAGAAACTCAAGAAGAAGGAAGACCAAAGTGCGGATACTTCCTTTCTTCTTAAAAGGGGGAACAAAATACTCATGGAAAGAGTTGAAGAGACAAACTATGGAGCAGAGACTGAAGGAAGGACAATCCAGAGAATACTTCACCTGGGAATCCTTCCCATATTCAATCATCAAACCCAGACACTATTATGGATACCAGCAAGTGCTGGTTGACAGCTGTCTCCTGAGAGGCTCTGACAGTACCCCACTAAAGCAGAAGTAGAGGCTCATAGCCATCCATTGGACTGAGCACAGGGTCCCCAGTGAAGGAGCTAGAAAAACGACCCAAGGTGCTGAAGGGTTTGCAGCCCCTTATAGTGAACAATAATATGCACTAACTAGTACCCTCTGCAGCATATGTATAGTAGAGGATGGCTTAGTCGGTCATCAATGGGAGGAGAGGCCCTTGGCCCTATGAAGGTTCTATGCCCCAGTGTAGGGGAATGCCAGGGCCAGGAAGTGGGAGGGGGTGGGTAGTTGAGCAGGGGGAGGGTTGAACAGGTTATTTATTTATTTATTTATTTTTATTTTTTCAGGGGGTGGGGAAAACAGGAAATGAGATATCATATGACATGTTAATAAAGAAAATATCTAATAAAATAAATAAATAAATAAATAAATAAATAAATAAATAAAAGAAATTGAGATTTTCTCTCGGTGAGTTTCTGAGACTGGAGCAGCCAGCCCGGAGGCACCTTAGGCCAGAGACCCGGGCGGGATCCGCCATTTTCTCTCGGGTGAGTTTCTGAGACCTGAGCAGCCAGCCAGGAGCAATAGGCCCCACGACTCCCAGGGGAACCGCAGGGCAGCAGGGACACGATCCTCTCAGCTTCCAAGTGACAGAGGGGGTTCAGCGTCCTCCTCTG
>NW_022196894.1:36948858-36959844 GCF_008632895.1 Mastomys coucha | reverse complement strand
AAAAAAAAAAAAGAAATTGAAAAGAGTGTGTATGCCAACATCAAGATGAATTCAATGCTAGAAATCTGAAAAAAAATTTAAAACAGCTTCTTTTTTTTTTCTTTTTGGTTTTTCAAGACAGGGTTTCTCTGTGTAGCACTGGATGGCCTGATGCTCTGTATAGACCATGGTGGCCTCAAACTCAGAGAGATAGACCTGCCTCTGACTCTCTAGTGCCAAACCTAAAGGCATGTGCCACCACTGCCCAGCCAAAGCAGCCACATTTTTAAAGACATGCTTCAAGAAGTAATTACCAATTCTTTAAAAGTAAATTAAGAGTTAGAAAAATTTAGGGAAGATACAGGAATGAGGGAATAATGCATGTTCTGGTGTAGATGAACTTAAAAAAGCAGTGTGAGTGAAGCAAGCAATTTACACATAAAACTCCACAGATTATGAGCCACATACCATTTATAGGAAAATTGAGGTGTCTATAAAAACAGACATGTGTTAACTGATTGTCTGATGCTAAAGGTGAAGGATAAGGTGACTGTCAGTATAGGTTCCCATTCAAGGTAATAAAAATTTTAAACTAGATAATGATGATATTTATTTAACTTTAAAAACACACCAAAATTTATGTGCACTTAACAGACATGAATCTTATGGCATGCAAACCATAGCTCAGAAGACCTGAATTTGCATTACCTGAATTTTGTTTAAAAAAAAAAAAGAAAGTATCAAACTAAAATAAAAGAAAAATTTGCTAGAGCATCTCAGTGGTGGAGTAGTGACAGGGCAGAAAGTGGAAATAAACAAGAAGACAGATCGGCAGGATTTACTCAGGAAAACTCCACAGGGACAGTGCACTGCTATTCCATCAGAGTTCCAGACAGATAGCCAAGAGTGAGTCCAGGATGATTCTGAGAGTCGATGGCAGAACACTTTCTACATTTATCAAGTGTTGAAAGAGTTGTCAATGCAACATTCAGTGGGGACTAAAGGGGAAGCAAAGACATTTTAGACAAAGAAAAAGTGATAGAATTTGTTGATACATTAAGATCTACCCTGAAGACAAGCTTAGAGAAGTTTTTCAAAGAAATAGAACTACTTTTAAAGTTGTCTTGGATCATACAAGAAAGATATTACAAAAAAAAATGCAAAGAGTAAAACCATGAGTATATACAATGACTATTCTCTTCCTGAGTTTTATAAATCATATTTAATTTTTTTCATTATTGAAACGACCTATATAACAACTTATGTCCAAGAAAATATATAGTAGGTATAAATAGGATAGTTTCTATAACAAAACTCCTAAAATGTTGATATAAATAGACTAAGATATGTTTCTTTTCTGTACCCCTACATTTATATCAACATATAACTTAGAGACAATCCACATAATCTACATAAATGAATGGGTAAATTGTGGCATACAGATACAGAAACAAACTCTTGCCACTTCCTATAGTGTAAGTAGATTTGCTGTATATAATAAGGTATTATGCTATGGAAGCAAACCATAGATAATTACAGGTCTAGTCCTTTATTATTTCATATAGCTTGAATGGTTTTCTTGCTTATTTGACTTTTTTATTGAGGCACATAATACAGTTAGTGATTTAACATTTAGATGAGTTGGTTCTTTTGTCAATACACAAAAGCTTCACATTTAATATTGGCAACATATTAACTATTTACAAAACCAAAGAGAGGGATATGAGGGAGAAAATTCTTACTGTGATATGTTTTATATGAAACTTTAACACCTAAAGCAAGAAAACTATAGAAAGCATTATACTGAGAAGCACTATAAAAAAAAGATGAAATATTAAAAAATAATGAGGAAAAAGGAGAGAAAAACAGAGAAAAATTCAGCAATTCTGAGTCTAAATGTCAATAATTACTTTAAATTTCAGTGTTTAAAATGTAGCAATTAGTAGATACTAATAGGGTAGATATGAAATGTGGTCATGCAGTATGCTACCTACAAGAAACTCATTTAAATGATGGTAGTGTAGAAATCCTAAGAATAAGAAAGTGAAGAACACATTATCACTCAACTTCAATAATGTCAAAGTTGAAAAATTAGCATTAGGTAAAGTAGACTTCAGTGCACTTATTAATAGAAATAGCAACATTATGTAAGAATAAAAGGATCAATTTGCCAAGCTGCCAGAAAGACAGACAGACACAGTTGTATAAGCACATGCACACCATTCTCAAAATATATGAAGCAAAAAAACTGGGAACATAAAGAAAAATCTAAAATTGTAGATTGGGGTTCAGCTCTCCATTTCCAGCAGTTGAATTATGAGAGAGAAACGTGTTAAAGATACGACACTGTCTAACACAATGTGACTAATGTGTCTAAGACAATGCAATTATCACCCAAGGGAAATTCAGTCCAACAGCAGCAGAATAAATCATGTAAACATTCATGGAGCACAAACTAACACAGACCTCCTAGAACAATCTTCAATAAATATAAAAGAATAAAAATCATAGAGTATGTTCCTCAACACAATTACACCCACTTAAATGGGATAGGGATCAACTTAACTCCACCAATCTGATCAGAGAAGAGGTTTCATGGGAAATTTTTTAACCGCGTACAACTGAATAAGAACCAAAATACAACATTTCAAAACATGTGGAGAATGAAAACAGTTCTGAGGGGATATAAATGTAGATATATACATTAGAAGACAACAAGTTTCACATCAATAAACTATTTCCTTACTTCCAAAATATAATAAAAATGAGATCAGCATAAATTCAATGCAATTTGAATAGTATAAATAACAAAGGCAGGCCAATGAAAATAAAACCTAAAGGGAAAAAAAAAAAAGGACAAGCGTTAATGAAACACAGTATCATTCCTTTGAAAAATGAAAACCTCAGAAAAAGCAAGACACACCAAGCAAGACAAACAAAAAGCAAAATGTAGATGACACACTTGCCACCATCAGTGATGAATCAGGGACATACTTCAGGTCCTGCTAAATCAAGAGATAAGAAAATGAGGTAAAGCGTTTTTTTTTTCTTTTATTGAAAATATATTTTTTGAGCCAGGCACTAGTGGTGCATGCCTTTAATCCCAGCACTTGGGAGGCAGAGGCAGGCAGATTTCTGAGTTTGAGGCCGGCCTGGTCTACAGAGTGAGTTCCAGGACAGCCAAGGCTGTACAGAGAAACCCTGTCTCGAAAAACCAAATATATATATAATACAATATATTCTGACTAAAGTTTCCCTTCCCCATGTTTCCCTGTCAACTCCCAGTTCCTCCCCACTTCCCCTCCCATCCAGACTCACCCTCTGTCTCTCATTAGAATACAAACAGGTTTCTAAGGGAAAACAATTAGAATAAAATAATAAAACATACTATAATATGATAAAACCAAACAAAAAGAACCAAAAAAAAGCATAAAAATACATATACATGCAGACATACCTTTTTGCACACAGAAGAATCCCATTAAAACCCAGAACTAGAAGCAATAATTAATATATATTAATATATATATAAATACATATATATGCATATATATATTCAAAGGACTTGTAAGAAGATAGAAAAAATGTCCCAGGTTAACATTATGAGACAAAACCAAACCAAACCAAACCTCCAAAGCTGCTGTTGCGTTCATTCTGTGTTGGATATCAACTGCTGGGCACTGGGCCTACTCTTTGGAGCGCTTTGTTTCTCCAGTGAGACTCCCTTGGAGAGAACTAATTTTTCACTTGCAAGTGGTTGTCAACTGGAGATAGCTCTTGGGTTGTGGATGGGGCATGTGTCCACTTCCTCCTTCAGAGCCATCTGGTAGGGACTGATGCAGGTCCTGTACCATGCTGCCACAGTCTCTCTAAAAACGCCTCCATGCGATCTAGGACAGGACTGTAGGCAAGCCAATGGGCACTGTGGTAACTGGTGATGAATGTGGGAGGGCCCAGCCCGTTTCACAGGAGGACAGACAGCACAATAATAAACCCACACAGCAAAATAATAAACCTCAAATGAGGCTTCACTGTTAAAAAGGAACCTCAAGACTGACTACGCAATTTAATATAAAAGCATAAAACAATTGAGAGGGAAGATGGTGAGAATATTTAGGACTTGTGTCTAAATGAAGAGTTTAGACTTGATGAAAAAAAGTACAATTCATAAAAAGAAAAATTATAGATATATATACCAGTGAGACAGCTCAGTGGGTAAGGTACTGGTCACCAAGCCTGATGACCTCAATTAGATTCTTGGGAACAACCTGACAGAAAGTATTGATTTCTACAAGTTGTTCTCTCACCTTCACAGGTAGGACATGTTATATGCATGTGTCACATGTGTACACACACACACACACACACACACACACACAAGCACACAGTAAGACAAATTTCCTTCAAAAAGTATGTGGTGGAGGTACTGGTAATTTGGACATTATCTAGCATGGTTTT
The DNA here is from genome assembly GCF_008632895.1 of Mastomys coucha. Classification (NCBI taxonomy): domain Eukaryota; kingdom Metazoa; phylum Chordata; class Mammalia; order Rodentia; family Muridae; genus Mastomys; species Mastomys coucha. Next base: position 36,955,407 of record NW_022196894.1, on the reverse strand, counting down.
TGATAGAGTCTTACATTGCTTACATCACTCCTCTGATTCTTACCTAAGGGCAAGTAGGAAAGAAACTGAGTGCCACAGCTAGGCTGAGACCTCACAAGCCTCATTCCTCAGAGTAGCTGGCATTACAGGGCACAGGTACTGGATCCAACAGGACCCTTTTACAGTTCTGTAAAGGAGTCTATGAAGAAAATTAAAAACTATGACCTACAAATTAGAGAAACTCTGCAAATATCAGCAACAACAAACTGTATATACAATAAATAGAGAACTATTCAGAGCCAATAATAAAAACAACAAAAAGCAACCTGAAAATAAACAGAATAGACCAAATTCCAACTAGTCCCACCTGAGACGGCCTGCAGAGATGAATTCTGCACAGTCTCTGGAGCCCCATTGTCTAGCTCTGGGCTCACTACTCGGTCCTGAGGAGCCTTGCAGGATCCCATTAGCTTCTGACCCTCCACTTTCTGAAACTAAACAGGACAATAATGAAACTAACAGAAGTTTATGATTCAAATGGACCTAAAAGATAGCTATAGAACATTTCATCCAAACACAAAAGAATATACCTTCTTCTCAGCACCTCACAGAACCTTCTCCAAAATTGACCATATAACTGACCACAAAACAAACCTCAACAGATACAAGAAGACTAAAATAACCCCCAAGTATTCTATCAGATCACCATGGAGTAAAGCTGGACTTCAACAACAGAGACAACAGAAAGCCTACATACATATTCATGGAAGCCGAACAACTCTGTACCCAATGATCACTGGGTTAGGGAAGAAGCAAAGAAAGAAATTAAAGGCTTTCTAGAATGCAATGAAAATGAGGGTACAACATGCCCAAACTTAGGGAACACTGTGAAAGCAGTGTAAGAAGAAAGTTCATAGCACTAAGAGCCTCCATAAAGAAATTAGAAAGTTCTCATATGAACTAACTAAAGTACATCTGGAGGCTCTAGGGGAAAAAGAAGAGGAGGAGGAGGAGGAGGAGGAGGAGGAGGTGGAGGAGGAGGAGGAGGAAAGAAGAGCAGCAGCAGCAGAAGCAGCAAATATACCCAGCAGGAAATAATCAAACTCAGAGCTGAAATCAATCAGTTAGAAACAAAGAGAACAATACAAAGAATCAATGAAACCAAGAGCTTGTTCTTTGAGAACATCAACAATATTGACAAACCCTAAGCCAAAGTAAAAGGCACAGAGACAGTACCAAAATTAACAAAATCAGAAATGAAAAGGGAGCCATAACAGACACTGAGGAAATTCAAAGAGCCATTAAATCTGTACTCCGCAGAATTGGAAAATCTAAATGAAATGGATGATTTTCACATAAGCTAAATCAAATGACTCCCAAAATTCTCCCAGAGAACTCCTACACTTAGTAAATACCTCCAGCAAAGTGGCCTGGATACACAATCAACTCAATCAGTAGCCCTCCATGATAAATGGGTTAAAAGGTTAGGGAGAACACATTCTTCACAATAGCCACAAATAATGTAAAATACCTTGGTGTGACTCTAAGCAAGCAAATGAAAGGCCTGTATGACAAGTACTCCAAGTCTTTGAAGAAAGAAACTGAGGAAGATAACAGAGAAGGAAAGATCTCCCATGTGCATGGACTGGTAGGATCAACATAGTGAAAATGGTCATCTTATTCCAACACACACTTCTTTACAGATCTTGAAAGAACAATTCTCAACTTCATACCGAAAAAAAAAAAAAGCATAGCTAAAGCAACCCTGAACAATAAAAGAACTTCTAGAGGTATCATACTATCCCTGACCTTAAGCTGTATTACAGAGCAATAGGAATAGACCTGCATGGTATTGGTATAGAAACAGCCAGGTTGTTCTTCATGGGGGTCCCCCAACAACTGGGGCCAGGGCTGTCCCTGAGCCTGTTGCTTGTCTGTCTGTAGATCTAGCACCCCTAAATGGACCACCTTGGCTGGCCTCAAAGGAAGAAGATGAGCCTAGGCCTTGCTAGGATCCAGTGACTGGATGTACAGGGAGAGGGGGTTAGTGTTGGGGTGGCAACCAGAGGGGGGTTCCCCTTCTCCAAAGAGATGGGGAAGGTGGATTGGGCAGGGAGAACTTGAATAAGAGGATACTGGGAGGAGAAGGGAGATGATACTGGGATGCAAAGTGAGTAAATAGATTAATATAAAAATAGACAGAATACAGGAACAGTCATTTCCCTGAAGAAGACATAGGGATAACCAGCACATAAAAATACACTCACATCAGGGTCATTAGCCAGTGGAATGTACAAGTTAAAAATCACAGAGCCACTGAGAGATATCAATAAATACCTACCAACATGGCTAACATTAAAAGTATCCATAATATTTAGACCTGCAGTAGATGCAGAGAAATTGGATTGCCCATTTTGCTAGAAGAGATGTATAACTGCTTGCTTCCAGTTACTCTGGAAGAATATGCATGTATTCCTTTTTCAAAACCGAGCATGTGTTTACCACAGACGAGCCAGAAACTACAATGGACATTTTCCTCAGAGATAAAGCTCAGGTTTGCATGAAAATCTGCACACAAACATCTGAAGACTTATTCACACTAGATAAAAGTGTCAACAACCCAAATATCTTTCTCATCTTTCAATAGGTAAGTGATTAAGTAAACTGGGGTATATTTACATCACAGAATGCTACTCATCAATACAATGAAACCAACTTTTCATATATGCAACAACACGGATGGCTCTCAAGTAAATGACCCTGAGAAAGCACCAAGTCTTAACAGTTGCATACTTCATTCCACTTATTCAGCATTATCAAAATGACAGAATGACAGAGATCCTGCAAAGTGATGCCATTTTTTTCAAGAACCAGGGGCCCAAAAACGGGGAGATAGCCATGACTATGAAAGAGCAGAGTATGAAATATATCTCAGCTGTTCTGATGGTCAAATGAATCCGTACATGATAGAGCTATATATAACCAGAACCAGGTACAGTGGGGCATGCTGGTATTCCAGCACTCGAGACTCAGACCACCTGGACTACCCACTGAGACACTGTCTCACAAATTAAAAGTATATTACTATGTATCTACAAGTGAAAGCATAGGTTTTGAACTCTGAATAAGACTTATGAATTTATTAATGTTTTTTTGTGATATATCATAGCTGTTTAAGATGTCTCTGGGTGAGAAATTAAGTTAAAGGAACTTATGGTCTCTATAATATCTTACATATGCATGTAGATGTACTATTACCTCAACATAAAAATATGAAAACAAAGTCTCATATTTATTTCAGAAAAAAAAAATGTGTTCCAATATGTACTGGAAGTTACTATTCACAATCATGCCCCTAGTTTGATTTGGCAATTTCATCTCAGAATTCTTAGTCATTTATTTATTGTGCAATGCTCACAGTACTCACTGTGGGAGGTGATGAGGGGCTCGGTAGTAAGAAAACCTGGATCTTATTATCAGGAACTTTCAGATTAATGACATGGAAATAGATAGATGTTCAAAGGGGCTCATTATATACAAAGTCCTATTAGTGATGGCTGGAATCCACTTAAAAGTCTAATACAGAAAATATAAGTCATTTTGAAAATAATATATGCTCTTTAAGGTGATTTATGCATACAAAACTTTACAGAATAGACCAATGCATGTAACACCAAAGGAACATCAAATTAAAAGTCATGTATCTATTACTATGACAATTAATGACAGCATATTTTATATGAATAAACTTTTATTGAATTTTAAGTAATTAGAAAGAATAAAGAAATGCGAGATGAAGGCCTTCTGAGCAGCATCTAACAGCTTCATCTCTCCTGCAGCGCGGTAGTTTCACTTTTCCTTAAAAAGTATAGACATTCATTTAAATTTTTACAAAGTCAAGAACCATCAAATGGGGGGAGGGAAAGGTAACACTGCAGTAAATTCACCTTCTTATCAACATTGAAATGGTCACAACTGTGGCATCCCGAGTGTCCCACTTGGAAAACCATGTGCCGCCAGTGATGGTTTCCATTCACTCAGGTAACTGAAGACAGGAGGCCACTCCCTGTGAGGACTGTGCCCACAGGTCAGGGAAAGAAGGCAGGAAGTACAGTGGAAGAGGGACAAAGCAACGTAAGAAAGGAGGAGGGAGATGTCCTCTGAGAGTTGTGGGCAGAGTAGTACAAACAATTTAAAAACAAATCGTGGAAGAAATCACCATTTGCCCTAAAGCAAAGTGATTAAGGCAAGATAGTCACCAAAACAGGGACAGACAGACAAACAAACAAGGCAAGACACAGAGCAGAGTCTGTGAATGAATCTGGTCAACTGCAAGGCCAGCCACGCCAAGTAATTAGCCAAAAAGGGGGGAGGCGGAGTCTTTTTACACTGGTGTGCAATGTGTTCAGGGAAAATCACGCACCCAAATTTCCAGGTGCTGGGCAGACCCCCAAGAGCACACAGGAAGGTCCCCCATTTGTTTAACCCTCATTATTCTTTTGCAAAAAAAAATCTTTTGAAGAAACAGAACCAAAACAACTCTTGCCCTTTCTGTAATAACCTACTAAACTCTACTTGTCGAACAAGAGGCAATTATCTTCCTCTGTACAAAAGGCGTCAGGCGCTGTCCTCATTAGCGGTGGCCTGTGTGACAGCAAGGTTGCCATACACAATCTCTATTCTTTGGGGCCCTGCTGGCCATACAAAGGCCCCCTCCCACCTAGCTCCGACTGGTTTCGCCCACTCGATCCCCTAAAACTCTTGTGTGGTGGGCCCTCTGCTGAGTCACTGAATACAATCACTGGACCAGGCGTTAAGTTCTTGCTTTCCTAGTCCACTGTCTCTATTTAAAAAAAATAGTTTTCTTTTAAAAAAATATTTCTTTCAGGAAATCATGAACATTAATTGCCATGGATCTGTAAGAGATCCCAGACTGTAACAGACAAGAATCTGTCAATACAGCAAAATCCCCAATACGAAGCTCATGGTTCAGGAGGAGGTAAATACATGTGTTTGTGTGTGTGTGTGTGTGTGTGTGTGTGTGTAGGGTGTTCACAAGAAGTTTCCTTATTTTTTCCCATCTCTAGCCAGTGTTCTGAACAATTTTGCCTCTATGATAAAGTCAGCCCAGATGGAATCTATCACTAGTGCCATCAAAAGGAGTGGGAGAGGCAGACCAGATCAGACCACAAGCTTGTTCCTGTTTCCGCCCCCCCCCCCCCCCCCCCCCCGTAAGAACACCTATTTTTTTTAAAAAAAATAATTTCATTGTGTAAACTCCACCTGGCACTTTAAGGGTCCCGAAAATTATTAAGTTAGGCAAGAATTAAAGTACAGGTCCAGCTGGACCACGGTTTGGGGGTAAGTGTTACTCTGCTTCTAGTATTCTCCTTGGCTTGGCACATCTCTTGAGATGCAGCAGGTTTTGTTTTAACTGAATCTCGGGACAGCGATGGTGGGGAAACAGTCTTCTAGAGTCTTCCTGGTGGAATAACCCCGGGCCACTTCACACACTCGGTGGCCAGGGTACAGCGTAGCAGCCTTCTTCTTTGTGCTTTTTGCTAATGGAATCGTAACCAAAGTTTGTCTTTCCAGCACTCACCCATCCCATGCTCCCCCTTGCCTGAAGGCAGTCCATTTATTCTCTTCCAAACACAGCATCCTCGGTCATCCTATACCAGAGACCCAGCCCGACTCTGGGCAGGCACCATGACAGGCACTGCACCGATGCGCTCCAGGGTCATTTGGCTTACAGTGTAGGAATGTGTGTGTTGAGGCCAAGGTTTCCTGCTGACTGAACCATTGTTCCTGGGCATGACCTGGGGTGATGACCCTCTGTTGGCTGTAACTACCAGAGTCTTATGTGGACCCAAAACCAAATGGTTCCCATTTGCATAGATTGATGGGATAGCTGCATTGCCAGAGAAAGACTGGCGTAAGTCACTGAAGTGGTTGAATGACTCTGTGTTTCTATGGGGTTTTGGATTGTTGTTCCAGTATCGACTGTTGTAGGTATTGGAAGAGGTCAACGTGTTATTTTCTGAGGAGGATATCTCTGTGTGGAATGCTTTGGCAGAAGAGCATTTAGGTGGAAGATCATCCTCTCTGAAATGAAACAAAGTTATTTATATTTAAATATCTCTTTTAACTAAAAGAAGACATTCACAAATAAATTCACTGAATTAATTGTCATAAAACACCCAGGAAAGATTTTCTCTCGAGTGAGTTTCTAAGAAGGGAGCAGCCAGCCGGGAGGCACAGGCCCCACGAGTCGCAGGGGAATTGCAGGGTGGCAGGGACAGGATCCTCTCAGCTTCCTAGTGACAGAGGTGGGTCAGCGACCTTCTCTGCCCCTTCCCTGCAAGTGGAGGGCCAACCTCCAGAGACTCAGGTGAGAGCCGCTATTTTCTCTCCAGTGAGTTTCTAAGAAGGGAGCAGCCAGCCAGGAGGCACAGGCCCCACGAGTCTCAGGGGACTTGCAGGGCAGCAGGGACAGGACAGACTCTAGTCAGAGACACTAAGAACATCTAACACCAAAAATCTAGAGATGGCGAAAGGCAAATGCAAGAA